>NW_027042512.1:0-341965 GCF_035927105.1 Exophiala bonariae | reverse complement strand
AACATAAAAAACTAAACATACTTTGTAAAGGTAAACTTACAAAAGCGTGTGGTTTTGGTGGACTTGTCGTCAGAAAGCACAACATTATGGTGATTAGCAGTGGGCACGAGTGACCGAGACTCAAACGAGTTTGATCTGTCTCGAGCAATTATACGATACTCCAACCAAAAAAACTATCCATGATGAGATCAAGGTAGTGCTTTCAGTAGAAAAGAGTTGCGGATGAGAACTCCGGAGATGGGCAGAAGCCGACAACGGTCAATCATAAGAACCTTCACGCCGACCGAAAGCGGAATGGAACGGCGGGCTCGGATGCTGACATGTCTCATGTTGCAAGGCTGGCTTGCTTTTCCCTCAGCAATATCAATCCGTCCCTAGTCCTGCCCAGTGTATAAACAGATGTTCTGATGAAATAGCCATAGCCTGATCCGATAGGACCCCTTTCTCCAACCAATTTGCGGTAAACTACTGGTGACGGTTGGTCACCATCATGCGCAAAAGGCTGGGCATAGACGGAAGTTGGGCCCTTAGCCTTCTGTACCACAGCAGCCTTCCGTCGGTATTTGCCAGTTTCATTGTTCCACAATATGTGGTAGACCATGGTGTGTGAGATTTCCCAGCCTTTGAAATTGAAATGGGGACTTATTGAGCATTCCAAACAGCCCCAATCATCTGGTTACACCCAGATGATGCTTTTATGCCGAGCGACATCTCGGAGCACCTCCGACATACGATGCCTTGGAATGGATTCAACCCAATTGAGGACCGTTCAGCTTTGGATTTACATAATCTCTCGTCATTGAATACATACGGAGCAGGAGTCTTCTTGACCTCAAACGATGTCGTCACAACAACCAGCCCCACCTGGATCCTAGGAGAGATCCCCGACACTACAGGTGCGTTACGAAACTCTACCGCGTGCGCTGTGGTGATGGTCGACCACAGTGATGTGGATGTGGATGTGGATGTCTTCTACTTTTACTTCTATTCCTTCAACGAGGGTGGAGATATCCTGCAAGTTGTACCACCATTGGAGAAGCTCTTGCCCGAGGCTAAGCCTGGTGACCACTATGGCAACCATGTCGGCGACTGGTAAGCTACCCTTCTTCTTGGTATTGAAGGATTCGACTGAGTGCGCATGACTCTTAGGGAACATAACATGATCCGCTTCAAGAATACTAAACCAACTGGTATATGGTACAGTCAGCACGCCTATGGGCAGGGTTGTGCATGGGAGGACGAAACATGCTTCTTCAAGGACGGCGACAGAGTATGTCAGCTTGTGACTATTATGCCCATCTCGCAGTACCAATACTGATCAATGCCAATAGCCGATAGTATACAGTGCCAAGGGGTCGCATGCGAACTATCCATTCCCGGGGAATCACATTCATGATGAAGCACTCATTGACCTTGCAGCAACAGGCCAGATCTGGGACCCCGTGAAGCCGGCATATTATTACAGATACGACCCTGACAGTAAAACTTTTGAAGCTGCAGACCCGTCCACTTCACCAACCGACTGGCTGTACTTCGATGGTCAATGGGGCGACAAGCAATACCCAGACTCCGATCCGCGACAGCAAACAGTACGCTACTTCGGCCTCAAGAAGTACAATGACGGACCTAATGGTCCTCAGTTCAAAAACCTTGTCCGAAAAGGGGTGATGCCAGACCATAAGCCAAGGGATCCGCTGATGAAGAAATTGGTGCGGTGGTATTTGTCGATGTATGGGTGTTGTCTCAAAGGATACAATCCCTGGGCTGTAATCGTTACAGTTGTGCTAGCACTGGCTCTTCTTGTTGGCCTGACCGTTTTCGCGGTGAGGAAACTCAGACCACGGGTATGGACCTGGGTCCAAAGAAAAGGATGGCTTGCCAGTCGCAAGCAACGCATATCTCGACTTGAGCAGGAAGATGTACAGTTGGGACTTCTTGAGCCTGAGAGAATAGAAGATGAAAGTAGATATCGATACCCCGAATAGATCGCTGTTTTACCATGAGAAGCTGCCTTTTTTGGAACAGCTCAGTTATTGATTGGGGTTATCTCAGTCCCTCGGACCAACTGTACAGCGCAACTTTACATTTCCAGGATTCCTCAATCTCAAAAGCAACAACATATCGCAGTCTTGTGAGGTGGCCATTGCACGCGTATGACCTTGGTCTAATGTTTCCCCCGGTTCAAGTACAACCGAAAGCCTGTGCTTCTGCAGCAGCGTCGCGAGAACAGCCACGAACTCGACCTGTGAGAATTTCAAGCCCGGACAGTTTTGAGGACCGTCCGACCAGGGAAGATATGTGCCTTGGCGTGGTGTGAGTATTTCTTCGTCGTCGCATGACTGTTCTGGCAATGTGGACGGCTTGACATGGGAAACTGATGGCCTGGTGATCCATCGTTGAGGCCGCCACTCTAAAGGCTCTTCCCAGTGGTCCGGCAGTGTTTGGATTGCTAACGGTCCAGGCGTAACGAAGGTGTTTGGTGGGATGGTTATCATCCTGTCACCAACAAGGATAGACTGAGGGTTCGAGTTTGTCCTTTTCGGAATCGCCATGATAGGTGGGAATAACCGGAGTGTCTCCAGCATCACCGCTCTACAGCGCTTCAACTTGGAGAAGACTTCAGAGTATGTCCATGACTCGATATCTCCATGGTGTTTGGTGATATTCATAAGTTCTTCCGAAAGCCATGCTTGGACCTGGGGGTGTGCAGACAGGAGTAGCATGCTAAAGGCTAGGGTGTTGGCTGTCGTATCATGACCTGCAAAATTGATCACGAAGATATTGCCATAGATTTCCTCCGTGGACAAAGTCTGATTGAGGCGTTTGCTAATAATTGTACTGGGCTCAGAGGACTGAGAATCATTGCTAGTCCCCCGAGAAGCACGCAAAAATCCAGTCATCAAGCCACCTTTTTCAATATTCCCCTGCTCGAATGATCGAGTCTCCTCCTGTAACATATCTATCATATACCTTTTGAAGTCGTTTGCTGCAATGCCAACTCTCTGCCAAGGCCTGGGAGCGAAGGGGAGCGAGAGTAAACGAGGTGGCACAAGCATGACAGTGAGAATATTATCGAGGACAATCTGCAATGCATCTCTGTATGAAGCCGTCCCAGTCTGACTGTCGACAGCGTCAGAACTGGCAAAATTGTAAGATCTCTTAAAGCCGGTGGCAGCCAGAACATTAAGAGACAGCATCCTCGTGTCTTTAGAGTAATCCATAATGCTCCCATCTTTGGCCTGCCAAGTGCCCAACATCTGTGTTGCCTGCTTGACTGACTCGGTCCAGACAAAGGTCATGGCTGACTCGTTAAAAGGGGCAGCGAGAACTTTTCGATGTCGTGGCCAATCGGTCCAACTCGCGGTCGAAATACAGGGGCCATAAATATCAAGTAATGCTAACACAATTTTGAGCCAGGGGGTTGTGTTGTAGGAGAAATTGCTTACTGTATAGTTCGCTAGGACGTATGAAGTCCGTCCTTCGCTTGTAAATCTCGCTGATAGCGTCCGGGTCTGCAATGGAGATCCAGATATTACGTGGAGTGACGATTGCCCAGATTGGGCCATAGCGTACATGAGACGCCGATTTATCTTTGAAGTTCCAACCCCTTCGTGAGTACAGAGCAAATGATCCCCAGTTGACTGGGAAAAGGTCAAGAAGTCGCCATGTTGGGTTCTCGAAGACGGACCACAGGATGTTCAGAGGGTCAATGGGGAGGCGAACCAAGGGAATACCCATTGGTTTGGCCCGCTGATAATTCAGCTCCATGGTGATGAGGCTCCATGATAGATAGCCTATGAGTACCGTGATGAATACTCGAAGAAAGGTAATCAACGATTGGCCTGACTTGAAATGGGCTTCCTCTTGTGAGAAATCCATAAGGTTTAAATAATCAAGAGAATACTCAGTATACTTCCATAAGCTCAGCTGCTGATGCGTGCACAGCAGAGGTATAATTCATGGCGTGAAAATGTGAATGTCCCAAATTTCTGCTTTCCGTATATCGAAGAAAGAAGTCTGGAAGTCACTGCGTCTGAGATATCTGAATCTGAGTTCATCAAGGTGATTGTAGGCCAACGGTCCGAAACCGAGAACGAAAGCGATCCAGATATTCAACCCTGTATTTAGTGCACAACTTCAAGGTCTCACCTTAGACACACTCTCTCGTCGCCATAGTGTCCAAGAGCCACTCGTGACTTCCGACGAGTGGTTCTCTGGTAGTATTCACCTTTAACATATTGAAAGTGTAGCGATTAAGGGGACTGAGAGACACGAAGGTCAAGTGGGTTTTATTGCGAAGAATAGGGGAAAGAGCACAAGTAGACAAATTGGTGAGACCAGATTTAATTCGGCTAGGGTACCTTGAACCTGTTCGTGGACGTTTTAACAAGAAGATGTGGGATGCCGGGTTGATTAGGTACCTTGGATACCTACCTAGGTGTCTATGTTAGGTATCTACCGAGTGCGAGGGCTGTACGGTGTACTTCGTAGTATTATTATGATGCAGAAAGCGTGCTATTGATGGGCTTCTCGACATGCAACTTAGGCGCCTGCCATTCGGTGATTGACCTCCGCCGGACTTGCGCATGGGTGCCCAGGGGGCCTCGGCCCCCCTCGTCCCTCCCAGCTCCCTACCTACTTCCTACCTAGGTACTCCCTATACATACTAACTAAATCAACACCCTTGATACCCTAAAACGTCAAAAGTAGTTCAGGACGCCGTTGTAAAGCCTAGCCCGCAGGCGGGTTCAGAGGCAGATACCGTAACTTGCTAGGCTGAGTGTGGTGCTCCGGAGTCTCTATCCCGATTCCCCAGCGCATTAACTCTTCGGTACCCACAAATGTCCCTAACCGTTTGAACCTGAAGCACGCGTTCTGAGTCTCTGACCCTCACCATTCCGCGTTCTGGTAACTACGAATTCCTCTTCGCAGTGCCACCCACTCTTCAGTGGTTGGCTAGTGTCTTTTGAGCCTCGTCAGGCCGCATCACCACTCCCACTTCCACTTGGACTTTGACACGACACCCCTCGAGCAACATAACACCAACTGACCGCCGCATTCGAACCTGTCATACCGGCGCACATGTCATCTTTATCCTCGATGCAACGCTTGATTTGCCGTTCAAGTACACACATATCCGAAAGGACCGCCGGGAGGCATGCAACCTGCCAGGAGTAAAGCAGAGCTCCAGCAACATAAATCCAAAGTACACCTCAATCAAATAAATTACGTCTGCGCTTTGGGCTGACTGCTGACCATCTTGAACAGCTTGCCAATTCATACAGCGAACTCCTCGAGTAAGCCTTTCCTTTCCTTCCATTGTCGCACGCGACCATCACTGATACTCGCGAAGACAATTTTCCTCCAAGGATCTCAAGGCGGTGGGAAATTACACGCTAGGCAAACTCATTGGAAAGGGCTCATTCGGCAAGGTCTATCTTGCCAGGCATAATCTGACAAATGGCGCAAAGGTGGGCATCGCATCCCCCAGCGACTTTTGGGCCATGGAATCCGCAGTATGCTCACCCAGAATAGGTGGTTCTCAAGGCTTCTAACAAGGACGATCCCAACCTCGCGCGCGAAATTCACCATCACCGACAATTCGTCCACCCCCATATTGCCCGTTTATATGAAGTTATAATAACCGAGTCTCTGGTCTGGCTAGTTTTGGAATATTGTCCTGGTATGTCTTCCAGTGTGGCAGGATGGAAGAGCACTACTAAGAGCATTCAGGGGATGAGTTGTACAATTATTTATGCAAGAATGGAGCCCTACCTGTCGACACAGTACAGAAGATTTTCACACAACTTGTTGGAGCGGTCGCATATATTCACTCAAAGTCTTGTGTCCATCGTGATCTCAAGCTAGAGAATGTCTTACTTGACAAGAACGAAAACGTCAAATTATGCGACTTTGGCTTCACCAGAGAATATGAGGGAAAGGCAAATTATCTGCAGACATTCTGCGGTACGGTATGTTACAGCGCACCAGAAATGCTCCGAGGTGAGAAGTATGCCGGCGAAAAGGTTGATGTCTGGAGCCTCGGAATCATCCTCTATGCGCTTTTGAAGGGCGAACTACCGTTCGACGAAGATGATGATGTGGCAACCAAAGCGAAGATATTGAAGGACGAGCCTCTCTGTCCAGACACCTTCCCAGAAGCAGCAAAGACTTTGATCTTGAAACTCCTGTCTAAGCGGCCGCTTTATCGCCCTACCCTCTCCGAAATTCTGGCCGACCCTTTTCTGTCCGAACACGCCCCACAACAACAGGCGGTCTTGAAACTTTCTCAACCTGCAGCCTTCACCACACAGCTAGAGAAAGAAACCCTTGAGCGAATGAAATCCGCCGGTGTGGATATCGACAAGGTCATCGAAAACGTTCTCTCTCAGTGTTGTGATGCTCTCGCAGGATGGTGGACATTATTGTTGGAGAAAGAAACACGAAAACATGCCCGAAAGGAACGAAAGCGGAAAGAAAGGGAAGCCGAGATGAAGCTACTCCGACGTCTGAGTGGTGCTAGTAGCCGACTCGAAAGGATAGCACCCACATTAGAGGAGGTTGACGAGGAGGGTTCGCCGGGGTTCGTACCACCACGACGGAGCGGAAGCGGAAGTCGTGGCCGAACACAGAGAAGGAGTACTCCTCAGATACTGGTTAGCGATCTTCCACAACTTCCAGAAGGCGATGTCGTTCAATCCCCGACCACCGAAATTCCTCCACAGCCTATTGACAAAGACTCTTTACGCTCAAATAGTGGATCACGACCCGCTCTACCTCCCAAAGAACGAAACCGCCGCAGCAGTACACTACAGATAGTGGCAACCAACCCTGATCTCTTAGGCTCGCTCAATGGTGTGAACAAGAGGAGGGGTGGGAAACTTCGTAATCGACAATTCCTTAGCCAACTCACTGCAATCAAGCATTGGTTCGTCGAGTCCACGAAGCGTGCCCGATCTCCTGGTGGCGCCAAGTTGGAAAAGTCCCCGAATGGATCTTCAAGCCTTTTACATGTAAATCAAACATTTCGCCGACCAGGGAGCAATACCAGAGGACTCAGTGACATTACAAACCGGTCTTCTATAGGTTCGGCACTTACACCGGTAACATCGAATTCGAACCATTTAGCGTCCATGACCACACCGGGAGGAGGTCCTCGAATTGACACTGCGCGTTCCAGGCAGCGTAACTCGCTTTCACCCTCACCTGTCACCCCCCGTTCATCATATCGGCGCAGCTCAACAGGCCTCCGTGGTCGAAAATCTACATCATCTTCGGTCTCTTCAGTCCGAAGCATTCCCCGACACGCGTCACATAGTAAAGCGTCTTCTCAAAGCTCTAACAGCATAGACACCATAAACAGTCCCAGGACGAGGAGCACTGCGCACTCTCCACATTCTTCAATCAAAGTTCTTCCCGCGACACCAACTGCAAATCTGTTTTCTTCCAACGCTCGATCAGCGAGGACTCAACGTGCGGATGGAACACCTCAACCACGACCTCTCTCAGGAACATACGATGACGGCTCTCGCCTCTCTACAACGCCCCAGGCTGGTCAATTTGGATCTGGTGTCATGTTCGCCCGAAGGAAAAAGTCACCCTTCAAGGGCCCCATGCTGAATCCCGCGTTCTTCACCGCCTCAACCATCCCTGCTGCATTCGGCAGTCCAGCGATAGTCAATAGCAGAGTCCGGGAAAGCTCGGACGGGCATCTGAATCTCGGCTTAAAAGGCTTCATGAACGGCCATAGACGACAAAATAGTGGGAAACGGAAAAGTCAAATCATTGAAGAGGAGGAAGAGGATGAATTTGGGAGTAGCCGACCTCGCATCGGTGAAGACGACGAGCAAGAAGATGAGATTGAAGAAGTTGACGCATTCGCCGCCGTCCAGCTGGGGAGAGGCGAGCGG
Source organism: Exophiala bonariae (assembly GCF_035927105.1). Taxonomy (NCBI): domain Eukaryota; kingdom Fungi; phylum Ascomycota; class Eurotiomycetes; order Chaetothyriales; family Herpotrichiellaceae; genus Exophiala; species Exophiala bonariae. The sequence goes on along the minus strand of NW_027042512.1, from coordinate 334,055 downwards.
GTACAGAGTATTACGATTTTGAACGATTCGGCCGATGAAGATGACGCGACTGTGACGGGAAGTCCCAGGGAGAAGAAAAAGAACAACTCGGCATGAACAAACATCGCGGACCATTGGCAAGAACCCCTTTTCGTATGAGATTATTGCTAAGACATCTTCGTCGCGCTCTTGTTGGATGACGATACCCTGTGCAGCGAGACGGCACTCCGAAAGGGGAACTGCCATCTGAGGAGGAACGAGCAGCTCTTTTCCTCTTCTTCCACCACCAGCCGCAAAAACATGCCAGCATTTCTTCCTCTTGTTTCTCCATCATCTTCATCTTCATCTTCATCTTCCTACTTTTTTCTTCTTCTTCCAATGTACTTATGGGATAATTTCATGTATGATACGACACGGATACCGAATGTGGAAGATGCAAAATCACCACCAATAGAATAATATTCTTCACGTCTTTTTGTTTTTACACATCTACTTTATTAAGTATATTCATCATCCAACCAGACGTAGTCACTAATCAGGCGTCGCGAGCCGCTGACCGCCGATTCTTCAAAGCGATTCAATTCAAGGGCCTGTCTCAGTCTGCCGCCTGGTGCTCGTCGGGGCACGACACTGACGAATGCGAAGCGTCGTTCCTCCGGCGGCAGATCAGGCAAGCGCTCGGTGACTGATGCTGGGCCTGGTGACGTGGCGGGTCGAGCTTGTCCTTCTCCCTCCTCGAGCGAGATGATCTTGGCGACGACGCGCTCCGGTTCCACCAACGCCCACTCGTTTCCCTGAGCAGGAGCCAGAGGCATGAGTCTCTGCGCTTCCCTCCTCAGTCGTGGTTCGCGGCATTTCATCGCGCAGAAGTATAATGGTGGAAGCGCTCCCGGGCCAACGCTGGCTAGGAGACGGATCCGGGTCAAGTTGGACGTGTGTCTGAGATAGTTCTGTGCATGCTGGACGATCGTGGCGAAGCGTTCCATGTGCTCGTCAAATGGAGTTTGGCGCGTGCTGGTGCAGGTGGCTAGGTAGATGTAACAGACGGCCCAGTACATCAAGAGGTAGGATAGCATCCAGTCGATTTCTGGATCGTGTGGTGAAGTGGTAATATTGATTGTTAAGGCTTTCCACCGCATTAGTCTTTCCATCAGCGATACGCGGTCAGATGTAAATGTCTTCTTTAGTGGGTGACTGTCGGCAATATGGGGCATGAAGTCCGCGAGTCGTATTACTTCGTACGAGTCATTCACCAAGAGGTAGAATTGGGATCTGGCTTCTGCAAGCGCCGGTGATCGAGATAGTGTCTTGTTCAGGCTCTGGCTGGTCCCCTCGTCAGGGGGCCATTGCAGCGGAAGAGCGCAGCCCAATGTGGCCGTCAATACGGCCTTCCGCAATACGAAAGGTGTGACCACCTGATGGACCGCCAGGCTTGAAGTTGAGTCTTTAGCGGGATTGTCGATGAAGAGGTTTTCGATCGATATGGCGCAACATCTTTTCAGCAGTTGAATACCGGTATTTACGTTCCATTGCTGGAACTCGACCGACGAGAATAGTATATAGCTCAGGGTGATGATGGAGCTGTTCACCTGACCGCGCGCTGCTAGTTGTCGCAGACTCGATATGGCTCGGTTGTAGAGCCTCAGTGCCTGCTGATGGTGTCGATTGGGGATTTCGAAAGGGTTTGGGGGTGAGTCGGATGCAGTCGACGAAGGCGTGTGCGTGTGCTGGGCGTGTTCGACTAATGAACTCAAGCAGACAACAGAATCCCAGACAAAATTGTAGGTCTGTGCGAGTTGTGGAACCAGTTCTGTCCAGAATCTATCGTCCACTGCACCTGCGAAAAGCGGTGCTGCGAAATTGGTGAAGAAATGGAAATTACGGCGTTCAGCCTCGGCATGTGGTGGCGTTCCGACTGAGAATACGAGCCTTCTTGATGGAGTGTTCGACGAGCTCGACGGACTATCTTGGTGACTATTGATGAAATGGATCTCGTTAATCACAGGGCCTTCACACTTGCGGCCGGTCTGTGTGCACCTCCGACAATGTGGAATCGTTTCGTCACATTTCACTCTTCGAATCCTGCTCAAAGATAGAGGTAAGTAAACATGCAAAGGATTTTGTTCGCCGACCAATCCTCACTTGCAGGTCAAGCACCCGTTTTTGGACTTGTGATGACCGGCGCGCCGTGGTCGTTTGTGGCTCTCCATGTGGAGCATTGTAATTGACCTCAGGCGAACATATGGTCGGGTTCGGCATGGAAGAGGTGAGTATAGCTCCCTGTATCAATGGCTCATCCGTCGTACGCTCTGGTGATCCTTTCCACGTGCTTTGCGTACGAAGATAGGGGCGGGGTCATCAGACTTTGCTCAGATTACTCGTATCGTGGCAGGCTTTGGCACCCCTTGAGATACGACCAGTGCGCAGGTCGATTTTGGGCCGAGACACCGTGAACGTTGATCACCATAGGGAACTCGTTTTGGGATGATGTGATGGGAGAGGTATCCGGAGTATTCACAGCAGCAGGAAGTACGTCGGTAACAACCAGTGAGGCCGGATAGGAATGCACAGCCTTGCAGTGGCGATGACGTAGTGCCAGCCTCTTTCGGATTAGTGGCTTTACACGATCGAGATTGGAAATGTTATCCGGACACTCCTCGGGCTTTGAATGGCAGAGTCGGCTGCTCTCATCTTATGCCTGTTCAAATTAGGGTACACAACAGATATGTCGGTCCAGTCGGTTACGAATGAACGTTCACTCCGGTGTCAGATCATTGCCCATGCCTGCCTGTCTGTCTAGGTACAATGATACGATCTCGGTGAGGTGAGCGACAAGTTCTCCAGATCTCTGATTGCTTAGGCATCGTGAATGCAGCGCAAAGCACCGCTGCAAGATGTGATATACAACTTACTTGCTCGCTCGGACCTTCCTTTGCACTTCAATCCATGCCCAATGAGCAGTTGGTGCATAATTTATCCACATATGCTGCCTCTTAGTGCCCAGGAACGAAGACCGCACGAGTACGGTCGCTGAACTGGTTAGTTACCAGGTACTCGTACGTGAAATGGTTTGCAAAACTTTGGTCTTAATGCCCGAACCGCAAGGGTCTGATTTGCAGACCGAGCTTGAAAATGATCGACAATGACGCTGTGGATGATCTTCACACCTTCAGGAAGTATTTTCCGGCCCCTCAAGCGCGACATCTGGATGGCGCGACGGAGGTCATATCAACTCCCCAACGTGCAGTACAGAATACTGATCTCTCATAGGTCTTCATTTGACTCTGTATCCAACTCTGAGGGCCTCCCTACCTCTGCAGGAACATTGCTCTGGTGAAAGAGCACAAAGTGTGCTGCATATCTGTACAACCAGATCACCAGGCATTAGTCTGTGACTGGTAGACCCCGCCACAATGGCAGTCACGATATTTTTTTGGCTTCATGTGATCGACAAACCTGCAGAGCTTTCAATGACAACATTTGACTACAAATATAGGCACAAGTATTGCTCCTGGCGTAGTCTGGATCCGACTATTCATGCTCCATTGAGCAACGTCAATGCTTATCTGCCACCGACTCAATCATTTCACATATAATGAACATATCAGCTAATGTGGTCAACAAACCACTTCTAGCGCCTCGCCCTGCTCCCTCCGATACCCAAAGAACAGAGGTAGTGGTGCCCAGACAAGCTCCGCGTCGGAATGTCACCTCTGCGTGTACAGCTTGCAAAGCAAAACGAAAGAAGTGCGATGGTAACCAGCCATGTTCATCGTGCGCTCGCCTGGAAGTTCACTGTCTGTACGACATAAGGCATGATGGCCGTCGAGACCTTAAGAAGAAGCTTGTGGCGTTTGAGAGAGATAGCCAATCTCTTCACAAGGTCTTGGACTTGATAAGAAATGCCAACGAAAAAGATGCCGCCTCTTTCTTCATTTCAATGCGAAAAGCTTCCTCAATTGAGGAGCTAGAAACTATTATCCAAGAGCAGCCAGAAATAGAGTTGGATACGAGTATAATCAGCGGAGGCTTTAAGGGAAACAGAAACAAGCCTGTTATCCCAACATCCATCATAGGATCTACCACGCCGAGCACGAATTCAATTCCCTCAGTCCCGCCGAAATCGGATTACAGCACAGCGGATAATTATGCATCCAGTGGTTTGAGTGTTACAGCTTCGCCTTTCTTAGACCCATCATTAAAGACTGAGCAATCGCTGGCTTCGAGTAACGTGCTCGCTACCACGGATCATTCAAAGCACGCCCAGAAGGCGTCTTTGGTTCATAGGCGCCGGTCTCAAAGTTCTGAGGCGAGTGATGTCGTTGATAGCAGAAGTACATCACAGCAAGGCTCTCCAAACGTCTCTAGCTACGGATATCAGTATGTTGACAGACATCTCTTCCCCTTCCATGCGCTATCCGGAGGCTATTCCAAGCACCTCATCCATGAAAGTCAATCCTGGCATCCTGCCTTAAAGTACAACTCAGACTTTTTCACCTGTCCACCACCATCTTATTCACTGGGCGGTAGATGGGCCCCTTTGGGAACACTCAGGATTGGGGATTGGCCCCTAACGCTTGAAGAACAGCAATTGGAACTCTTCCGTAAGCCGGAATGGTCGATCTATCCATTGGTTTTCGATGATGGTTCGACGCTATGTCGGAAGACCACGAGCTTCTTAACAGCTGCCCGCATTTTGATCGAACAGGGCACCTCGGTCGATACCATTATTGGAGATGAACAACCACAGGTCGACTGCTTCTTTGCCCCACGGCGCCTGACGTCTCTCGGAGGGATTAGCGTCAGCCATTGGGCGTGCTCGTTATTCTCGTCCTTTGAGGACCTAGAACGTCCCTTCGTGCTGATATGGATCCTTCTAGTCTATCGATTAATGAGGGTAAGATATGCCCTCACACCCCATCCAGCCTTACCATGTCCAAGCCACAAACTAACCAACTTTCGCACCGTAAATAGTGGATGATATGTCCCTCCGCAGAAACCTACGCCAGTCTCTTACCCTACCAACGACCAACACTAGTCCAACGCACCATCCCACACAGCGTCGTGGTCGATCTGCTCCACCTCCCGGACCTGCGCGACGCTGTCTGTCGACGACCGCGAGACTTCCTCAGCTCCGCGCATGGCATCTCCCTCAATTGGCCGAAACCTCTGAATCAAGCCGTCGAGGTGCACCCGACCAACGGATCGCTTTACCTCACCGAGGAGTTTAAATTGCACGGCTCCGACCTCAATAACTGGACGTACAGCACCGACTTCCTCCTGGTGTTTCCGGAACTTCAGGGGAAAGTGCGTGTGCGGGATCCGTGATTCGGCATTCAAGTTTTCACCTGGGGCTGGGATGGATTCATGTTGCCTGGATGATTTGCTTTGCTGCCCTTCGGATTACCCTCGGGCGTATCTCACCATGTTATCAACAGCCGGACAGCTCTGAGTAGCGGTCGACTTGAAAGGTTTAAGTGCTATATACCAGCTCCTCTGATAGGTCACGGAACTCACTGGCTCTGACTTTGCATGGGATCATGGGAGATTGAGCACTCACAGTAGTAATGGATATGGCCATGTTCATACTTGTCTCAGTATGCTAGGACGATGATAGACGCGTGGGTATCTCGGCTAAATGTATAATCGGAATGTTCACAGCAGGATTTTGAGAGCTTGAAGGGGGAACATAACAGTCATCTCAAATGCCCAGGATGGACCAATTAAGCTTTAAATTTATTCGAGTTAAGTTCACTGTCAAGCGAAGCATAGAGATCTTCAAGCTCGGTCCGCTCTAATCAAGATGCTGGAATGCACAAGTATCATCCCTCGACCACTGACTCGGCAGCCCACCGCGACGATGAGCCCAAGGACATGGCATCCTGGGACTTTCCGAGACGAATGTACGTCCCATTCCAACCAGCCCATCCCCAGCCCCTATCTGGTCCTCCCCATGATGTCCAGTGTAGCTCTCTTTATGGTAAATAACAGCCGTGGATGTATCCTTTTTGTATGTAGTGACCCGTCCCAGAACCCAGAAAAAAACTTTATGAGACAGACTTCTTTGCCGCATCGACGGCTTGAGCGGCCTTGTCCTTGGCCTGGTCGGCTATTGAACCTGCTGATTCCTCCAGCTTCGCCTTCTCGGCGCGCAGGAGGGCCCATCTATCGGCGCCGCCACGACTAGATCGTCATGTTAGTCAACTGTAAATCTTTCTTCGAATGTGAACTAGGTAGTGGGAGGCTGGTCCGGATGAGGAGGAGCACGGCGTGAGAATAGATGTTGAGAAATCCTTGAATGATTGGTTACTTACTACCAGTAGTCGTACCACCGATAACCCTGCGTTAATTGTGCGTTCATATTGACAAAGTGGCAGGCGAAGAGAAGGTAGTTCTTGGGTTGAACGGCCATGGCATATCGCATGAATGTGGCAGAGTATAGGGTCAAGGCCGCGGTGAATGGGCCGGATATACTGGAGAGCAAGAAGTCATATAGTCAGCCTGGGGTTCCAAAACTGTCAGGAATGGCAATGAGAGGCAAGTATTTTGCGCTTCTTCACATGTTCTCATAGCTCCCCTGTTCTTATTTATGGGAATGCTTTTTACACATACATTTCAGGATCTTTCTGCGTGTCTAAGACGGCGGCAACGGGGATACCGAAGTTCGAGGCCGGGCCCCAGAAATCTGTTTGGTTGAGTCACAGGTCAGAATTTCGTGAGGTCTGTTTGGAAAAGAGAGGAGAGATGTCGCAGTTGCGCAACGTCAGGAGCAGTTGAGAGAGAGAACAAAGAGTCTATCTCTTGCATTTAAGAGCGACGAAGGACTGTGGGACGACGTACGAGTTGAACAGAGATAGTCTGAGACTGGATTCGAGCGAATCTTCGCGTTGATTGCCTTTATCGCTGCAGCCATGGTGATGGGCCAGAAAGAAAACCGGGGAACAAGTGGACGATTAGGAATGAGGTATCAGCAGTGCCTTGCAGCTACTCGCAGCTACTATGGCGATGACGGCGAGGGATGATTGAAGTGAAGATAGCTAACAAATGATTGAGCTGGTGTGTTTCCTCTGGGTAAGGAAATGGGGGAGACGAACTGCTCTGCTGGTTGGTTACTCATGGCTCAATTCGGTTTTTAGGAGCCCGGCAAATCTCCGTCCGGGTCACGTGCCTCACTGCTTGCTGCTGCTTTTATACCAAGACCGAATCCCGGCTGGCGAACATCCCCGCGTTTTCTGCCTCCATTTCCACTTCTGGGAGAATGTTCTGCCGATATAACTGCGACAGATACCGAGTAACTGATATGGAGCTCACGCATCGCTTATCTGTACTTGGGTAGGTACTCGAGTATAGCCGTTCTAGTGCTTGCTGTTTTATGCCATATCTAATGATGATTATCATATTACCATATACTCAATCATGGAAGGTAGTTCATGGTATTCCCTATCCTAATCAATCATCCCTTTTGGCATAGTATTTGCCCTTCCCAAGGGTCCTCCCCTGCCAGGAGCGCTGTAATGAACAAGCAAAACGTTACTGACCAGCCCTACTCAATCACTTCTGGCTGAGCACCTGAGCATGGAACCGAATTTGAAAGCAAAGGTCATCGACGGCTCGCAGATCGATATTTTCTGTTGTGTTCGATTTGAGTTGATCGAGCGCAGCCTGCAACGTCGTAAGGAAGGTTGGGTCCGCCTGTTCACTCGATTCCTGATTGCTGTTGCTGGTAGCTACAACTGGCACTGAAGTCGCGTCGTCAAGTTCTTGAATGGCGTTTTCTGTGGACTCTTCCTCGGTCGGCATCAGTTCCATATCAACTATGACCAGCTCTCCGCTCTCGACGTGTTCCGTGAGACCAGCATCTACCCCCAGTGTGTCAAAGTCGCTGTTCTCGGTCTTCAAAGCTGAAGGTCTGGGAACTATCACAGCTGCTACGATTTGAGGAGTCTGTCGACAGTCTGCAGATTGGAGACCACGCCCACGCTTTCTTGGGCGTCCACGTCCACGTCTTTGTGTTGGAGTCGACTCGGATGTGCAAGACCGTCGTTCTGACACAGGATTCTCTGGCATAATGTTCCTATCACTGGGTGATGAGATAACCTCGATAGTGTCCAGGAGCTCATTTTGGCTAGACGAATACCCTTCCCCTGAAGCTTGCGAGGATAACTGTGAGGTCGATTTTATGCGACGTTTTCTGGCTGGCTTGCCGGAATTACCAGCCTTGCGTTTGCGAAAGTTGTGTGTGGTATTATTGGAACATTCCTGATCACAACCATCATTGGAGCTGCTTGTCGGCGCAGTCTCGAATGCTTGTTCCAGAAGTGAACTTCCAGTAGACTCGTAAATATGACGATCAAGGTCCTGTGACAACTGTGAGGCGCTAAGCACATCGTTCTCGTCGCTGTCGCTTCTTGATGTCGCCACAGGACTTGTTCGCTCATTAATGATTATTTCTTTGGTGACAATCACTGCCATCGAACCAACCACATTCGAATCCTCCTCGGTTTCTCCATCCTCTGCATCGGCTTCTGCCAAATCACGCTCTGGTCCAGGAGTCAATGTTGCAATGGCTTCCTGGAGTGGGGTGTCGACAACTGAAGGTGTTGGGACCGCGTCGACGGCGGCATCCATCTCATCGTCGTTCTGGTCTAGTGCATCCGATGCAGGCATTCCAATCTCGAGGATCATCTGGCTATCATCGACAGGCCCTTGCGGAGGAGAGGAGAGGTTTTCAAGGCCTGTTCGGCCCTTGGTGTCGCCATCGTGCACAGAAGGCGGTGACGACGGAACCTCAATGTCCATTACATGGTTGGTATAATGTCGAGCACGTGGGGTAGGTGAAGCTTGGATCTCTCGTTCTCCATGGTCTTGGTTTGTTGGCAGGGTGGGTGTAGATGGGCACTCTCCCAGTGACGCAGCTTTACGGGCAAATTCGCAGTCACCATGGTGCTGTGACTTGCTCTGAGGATGTGGACTGGATCTTAGATCTGGGAATACAACCGCTGGCTCTGATCGCTGTCTGTCACGAACGTCTTTCTGGTGCACTGTCAGGTATTGTGACTCAAGCCCGAGTACTGATGTAGGTGATGATTCGATGGGCACAAAGAGTACTTGTGAGTCATCATGTCTCGGCGTCGGCTCGGAAATGGATTTGACTTGTCCTGGACTTGAAGGAATGTAGGTTTGGTGATCGTCTGAATAGATCCGGTTATTCGTAAGAGCTTGACTTCCCAACTCCGGAGATGCAACGCCGAGGCCATTCGGCGGTGGTTGATATGTGCGAGCGCTACGGTGTGAAGGTGGTGATGGGGTTTCGGCGTATTCTAAGGGTGACGAAACATCCAAAAGGTGTTGACTCGTTTGCTGCTCTGGCATGCCAGGATAATAAACATCGGTGAGCTTATGAAGCTCCGATAGAGCTTGTCTCAAGCCAGTACCAAGCGTAATAGTTTCCTGATGTGCAAATGTCGAATTCCACATCACAATGGCCTGATTGACCAATACCGTAGAGCTGCCCGTGAACAAAGAGGAGAAAACATCATCCATTGCCTCAACATCGTTGCATGGAAGCTTCCCTAATGCAGTGGTAATACTTCTACCAAAGGTTTCGTAGAGCTGGTCTGATTCGATGATGGACTTTTGTTGTAGTACCTCATAGCCAGTCTTCAACATCAGTGCGAGGGGCTTCTGAAGCCTGCTGATTGTTGCTCGTAGAAGCTCTGGCGATGTAGTCTGCAGCAGCAGGTCAAGCGTCTTGAAGTCTTCCATCAAGTTGCATACGCTTTCCTCTGAAATATCTTTGATGATAGACTCACACATAAAGTCTAAACACTTCTCGTATTGAGGCCGTAGTGACTGCATGGAGATCCGGTTGTTCGAGGGGTGTAGACGAGCTTCTCCATTGTCGTGTTGCTGAGACATCTCTGCAATGATCGCACCCGTTACCTCAGAGAATATGAATGGTAAACGAAGTGAATGGCCGTTTGTTTCCAGTGTCATTGACAAGATGTGCTGGCCCAGCTCCATGACAGACATTCGTGTCATCTGCTTAATCTGAGCTGCGACTTGCACATCGACTTCACTGCTACCTTGAGCAGCTTCATGCCATATGCGCTCGAGGAATTCAAGAACGGTATTTGCAGCATGCTTCGTTTCTGCTGACGGCTTGATCTCCTTGCTGCCTGCATCCTTCAGAGCCCGGAGGAAATGCGTCCATGCCACTGCAATGTATGCTTTGTCCGATTGACCTGAGGCTCCCCAAGAGCTGTACCGCAGCAAGATCTGAAACATGTCCACGATTGCCGAACACTTTGCCCTGACCCATTTGCAATCAAGGGTAGGAATTTCTTCTGGCTCGATCATGCGAGAGTCTTGTAGAGAGCGATTTTCGTTCCAAACTTTCGGCCCCTGACTCGAATTCCACAGAAGAGCAATGAAAATCCTACAAGCAATATCGGAGTTTGCAGAATTTCTCTCGAAGAATGAGCTTCTCATAACTTTGACGATATACTCATTCCAAATTCGGGTATATTGCTTGTGGGTGGAGGCAGGCCGGAAGGCGTAGTAAAGCAAGTTGCAATAACTCCCCACAGCGGTCATTCTGGATCCTTTGACTGTCTTGTCTGCTGTTGGCCTCTCTAGCTGAATGGTGACAGGTTTTGCCAGCATGGCTAGAAGTGTGTCCGAAGCTTCATGTGGTCTAGCGACATATACCAATCGGTTCCAAGCCAAGTTCGATTGCTGTCTAACGAGTGGGTCGCTGCCATTGAAGCATTTCTGAATTACCTTGAGCCATATCTTGAGATCTGCCCAACTGTCGATACGTGTGTCCATGCTGTTACTAAGTAGAACTATTGTTGACCAGATTTGAGGGACCTGTGACATGTCGTCTTTGGACGCAACCATTTTCTCAAGCCTTCGGCAGATGGCCGCGCCAAAGGACACATTGTTCTCAAGTTCACGCTCTAACACATTTCTGGTGGGGCCAGATATCGATGGGGACGAGGGAAAGGCTGCGCACACTTGAACTCCAAAGTCAATCGCCTTGACTCTGACTTCTTTGCAGCTGTTTGTCATTCCAGTCAAAAGCTCCTCAATCCACAGGTTCGCTTTTGCTTTCATGGTCAACTTAGACTGCTCGAGGAGCTTCTTATAGACCAAGATTCTTTCCAGCGTCACACCGATGCCTTTGATGTGCTCTGAGAGAGCCTTGAGAGACTCCAACAGGCGCAGAACCCTATTATTGGAAGTAAGCAGAATAGGTCGGAAATTTTGAGTGGCAAGGAGGTGCAGGTAATGAATGATGACGCTTTTTGGTGCAGTGTGCTCAGAGATGATTGAAATAGAGCGGTCGAGGATGAACGTGCGATATTCGTCGTTCAGAAAGGAAGAGTATTCGGGATTCCAGACGAATATCACAAGCACCTTCAATGCTTGGGTGATCAGACTTGTGTCTGCAATTTCGTCCATTGGTCTTAACAGGTCTCGCTTGATATACCTGAGGATCGCTGAGACCTTGCTCTTGAGAACTGCTTCGTCAGGGATATCGTCATATTGCCTGATCACCTTCGCAAGTATTTGGTATGCATCTACTGATATAGTCCGCTCATCACTTGCTAGCTGCTGTACAATACTCTCCATCATCGCGCTCATTGAAAGTTCCTCTTCTGGTACAACCGCGGGGTTGGGAAGGGAGAGTCCATCGAATGCTGTTGTCTTCAGGATTGATTTTAGAGACGGTTGGCATTCGGAAGAGGGAGGTAGCGGCTTCACAGTCGACGTGGTTGAAGGTGAGCGGCTCGGCAGGGTGGGAGTTGGACCGTTCGTCCATGGAGAGAACTCGACGCGTTTCCGTCCACCGTTGCTCGAAGAGCCCGGGAAGGACGCTGGTGACTCCGGCGTGCTCGTGAAGTTCATTACTGATGGTTTGGAGAGGAGCAGCTTCCTTCGCGAGGACGTTGACGGTGGACTTGGGGGAAGGGTTTCGAAAATCGACATGATGACCCGGTGATCAAGACGAGAGAGATGTCCTGATGAGGAGGACTGCCTCTCACAATATGTGCATGCAGATTAGAAAACAAATAACAAGTCTGCCTGCAGTCTCTTGTCTCTAAAAACAAAACGCGAGGGCCATGGAGATGAATTGAGAAAGGTGAGGAACAGTACTCGGTCTGGCACTGGATATAGAATATGCGGAGTACCAGCCACTACTTAACGCGTCGGACGCGTAGAGATCTTCGAGAGGGTTTTTAGTGGGCCACTTAATAGCACTAATGCGATTTAGCGCGATTTTAGAGCCTTGTGCCAAGTACCACTTCAATCGACTTCACGCAAGGCTGTCGCTTCTATCATTTTCTCCTAGTCACTTCAATTTCGCAAGATACCCAACCAACAATCACAGCTACCGTCGAGATTGTTATGTCAATACGAGTCCAACAGGCCGAGGCCAGTGCGCTGCTCAGAGAGTTGAGAAGGGACGTTGACAAAAACGTGTCTAACCACGAACAACATGCAAAAGCCTTGGAACGACTGAAGGTCCTTGGGAGAGATGCAAGAAACGTTTCCGAAATATACGACAGAGCTGGAATCGACACCTTGGGGCATTACGCATTTAACGAGCTCCCCAACCCAGTCTATCAAGAAGCGTTAAGATGCCTTGCAAACGCCCTGCTTCTACTACCCCAAACTCGAGAATCTGCAATCGAACTTGATCTTGACAAAAGGGCAACACAGAAACTTCAGACATCTTCTTCGGATGACGAGTTCCTGTTAGCACGGATCCTATTCTTATTGACGTATGCTCCTACCATGAACCTTGAACCACTCATCCTTGAGCAAGATATGGCCAAAAGCATTGTCAGATTACTCTCTCGTCATGCAGACAATCTCCCGAAGAAACATGACATAGCTACCACGCTCGATCAGAGTAGTTCTATGGCACTCCAGGAGACATTAAAATTGTTATTCAACGTCAGCAGTGCGAAGCCTGAGCACGTTGCTAAGTTCAACCCGGCTGTGAGGCCGTTGCTACTCATGCTAGAAGGATTACAAGTTCCTGATCCACCACTACAACCACCATTGAGTCTGGTTTTGAATGCTCTAGCAAATCTAGAAATATCCGACGGGAGTATCGATGAAAAGGAAGAACTCCGCCCGGCAGTAGAAAGACTCACAAAAATCCTAGATCAAGCGGTCCAGCGGTACTCTTCGACCGAGTTGGAATCATTAGGCGTGCCTTTAGTGACGATCTTGAGAAAGGTCAATGAGATGGCAAGTGGAGATTTGCGTGAAGAAATGAAGTCCAAGTTCTTGCCAGATGATGAAGAAAGGGATCAACCACTTGGAAAGTCGTCCACATTAGCGTCGCGTCTGTTACGCTTGACTACCTCGCCAGGATCATTACATCTGACAGAGGCAATATCGGGATTGCAATTTGAGCTCTCCGACAAGGACGCCAATGACTATGTCAAGAATGTTGGCTACGGTTATGCAGCTGGGTATCTGATGTCTCACAAGATTCCGATCCCGGAAAGCGCACAGGGAGCAGGGGACAAAGTGGCATCCGGTGGTATCCCAACTAATCCCATAACTGGGCAGCGACTTGATAAAGAACCCCCGATCGAAGTTCCAAAGATGTCACAGGAAGAAAAGGAGCGAGAAGCGGAACGATTATTTGTTTTATTTGAGCGCCTTAAAGCAACAGGGGTGGTGGACGTGAAGAACCCAGTGGAAGTGGCCAGAGATGAGGGCAGATTTGAAGAGCTCAGCGACTCGGACGCCGATTGAAATTGTCACTGTCAACTACCTAGGTACGGTATGATGAGTACGTTGTAAAATGTTACACTATGGCGAGATACCTACGAGTAGGCAGTGGTCTCAGCCCGGTCACGTAGATCTTCTGCGCACTACTAAGATAACGGACCACCAACATTTGTAATTCGCCGATCGAGATTTGCCCCATGGTGCCACTCGGAAGACGGGAAGTATTTGGTAGTGAGCGGGGGCTGCGTCTAGGCGCTAAAGCAGCCCAAGGCCATGATGCTTTGTTCCTGCATGCTCAACGTTAAGCTTAACTTTTAACTGGTTGAGCGCCTATTCCGTGCAACCCTCGGAGCCTGTCACCAGCTGATGTTCTAGGGGCGATGGTCTTCTACCGCGCTCAGTGCTCACTTGATCCATGACTCGTGGCTCATGGCTCATCATCCGCAATCCCAACTTCCCCTAGGAAACTTTTTTCCCGCCTGCCTGCCACCCGTCGCAACTTCCTCCCTTTGTATCGTATGTCGCCTTTCCTCCCTTTCCAAAACCTCCCTTCATCGGAGACGCAAACCACGTCTCATCCTCGTCCCCACCCCGTCATGGTGCATCGCGTCGACATCGCCATGAACGGAACTCCAAAGGTCAATGGCATCAATGGCCACTACAAAGATGGCTCGCTACGCCCTCCCAACACGCCCCGAAAGGCTTCCTCCCCAATGGCTCCACCATTCATGGTCTCCGCTCCTGGCAAGGTCATTGTCTTTGGTGAACATGCCGTTGTCCATGGAAAGGCTGCCATGGCTGCCTCAATTTCCATGCGCTCCTATCTCCTAGTCACCGCCCTATCCAAGTCTCACCGGACCATTCAGCTAATCTTTCCCGATGTTGGCTTGGACCACACCTGGAACATCGACGACCTCCCGTGGCACGCATGGGAGAAGGTGAAGAAGCCTCGATATTATGATATGGTCACCTCATTAGAACCCGACCTGGTCAAGGCTATGCAACCCCATGTCGATCCTGTCTCTCCCCATCTCACGGGCGAGAAGAAAAGAATTCATGTTAATGCAGCGTCCTGCTTCCTCTACCTCTTCCTTACACTGCATAGCCCGAAAGCCCCCGCATGCATATACACACTCCGATCAACTTTACCAATCGCAGCAGGACTGGGCTCGAGTGCCAGCGTTTCAGTCTGTATCAGTGCGGCACTGCTCAAACAGATCCATGTCCTCTCCGGACCTCATGAAGATCAGCCAGACGAAGAGGTTGATCTTCAGCTAGAGAGAATAAACAAGTGGGCATTTGTTGGGGAGCTCTGTATCCACGGCAATCCCAGCGGTATAGACAATACCGTCTCTACCCACGGGCGGGCAGTGCTATTCAAAAGAACGGATTATCAAAAACCTCCCGTTGCAACCCCTCTCAAAGACTTCCCAGAACTTCCGCTCCTTTTAATAAACACAAACCAATCTCGTTCCACAGCTGCTGAGGTCGCCAAAGTCGGCGTTATGAAGAAAAAGCACCCTGCTGTAACCGAAGCCACCCTGGATAGTATTGGGGAGGTTACCATGTCAGCATATAATCTCATTACTTCTGACGACTTCGACCCGGACTCAGAAGAAAACATTGAACATTTAGGGGACCTGTTCAGAGTTAATCACGGGCTTTTGGTGTCCCTGGGTGTTTCCCACCCCAAGTTGGAATACATTCGAGAAGTGATCGACTACGCTGGTATTGGCTGGACCAAGCTTACAGGTGCTGGAGGTGGTGGCTGTGCTATCACTCTTCTGAAAAGCGAAACTGAACCCGATGCTTTGCATGATTTACACGAAAAGTTTGAAGCGGCTGGGTTTGACGAATTCAAGACCACTTTGGGTGGGAGTGGAGTTGGCATGCTCTATCCCGCCGTACTTCGCAATGGGACTGAAGAAGAAGGAGGCGAGGAAATTGATCAACAGAAATTTCTCAACGCGGATGGACCTGAGGACATTGAAGCCCTGGTCGGCGTTGGTCTCTTACAGAGAAGGCCAGAGTGGAAATTTTGGCAGTGATGATATGTGCATCCAGCAGACACCCTGGCCGAGGAAATATTTTCATGAATGTCTTATTGAGCGGTGGCGTGGAGCAGCATCGACTAATGCAGCAGTTTGATAATTTGTACAACAAGACGGCCAGAAATCTATGTATATCACAGCCACAACTGGCCTCTGAAAGGATAATCAATTATGTATCAATCAATGATTACGAAGCGAAAAGGCCTGGTCTAGCCCTTCTCCCACCAGTCACGTGCTTATATTATCTCGGTTTCAACGGCGAGCCGTCTTAACATTGTTCTTCTCATTCCAGACATTAGATTGGAGAACCAAACATCCCTCTTGAATGCTGTGATATTATTCTGCTTGTCAGTGTTACACCGCTAGTGTTGTGAGGCGACGGTTCCGAAAGAACTGCAACGTTTGCTCACAAAATTGACTGCTCTGCCTGGACCACGAGCCGGCCGATGAGATATATCAGACGAGGCCTGGGATATTTCCTGCTTTGTCCTTCTTTCGTTTCAGGCTCAATCGACTTGACCAGACCAGAGAAAGGGTGCGGTACCTCCTGGTCACCTCGCGATTCGTTGTGAAATAAAAAATGGCCGAATCCACCAAGCCAACAGAGGCGGCCCACCGCCCAAAATCCAAGTCTGCCAAATCCAAAGAACCATTCTATTCTGTGTCACCCCTGTGGGAGGATATCACGCCACTGCCGATGGTTGATGGCCCTCCGGGCCAGACCGATCCAGGCCCTGCTCTCGCGACCATTGCATACTCGCCACGTTATTCCGAGGCCATGTCGTATCTGAGGGCCGTCATGGCCACGAACGAGTTCAGCAGGCGGACATTGGATCTCACGGAGGACATCATTAGTATGAACCCTTCTCACTATACGGTTTGGCTCTACCGGGCAAAGATACTCAAAGTGCTGTGGGGTGAGGAGAATATTTCCACAGAAGACGGTGTCAAGGCTGAGCTGGATTGGCTGGAAGGCATTAGTGAACGTAATTTGAAGAACTATCAGATATGGTGAGTCTAGCTAATGATGACCACAACGTGCACCACCCCCTCTATCCCATTCTCATCTTATGACAGCAGACTGATAAGTGCTCCGCGTCAAACAGGCACCATCGCCAACTAATGGTCTCACTTCTCACATCATTGCCCTCCGGGGAGACCGAGTTCCTCACTCATATTCTATCCTTCGACAGCAAAAATTACCATGTCTGGACATACCGACAGTGGCTTTGCCGTCATTTCCCAGAGTCACTACTCGCCACAGACGTGGAGCTAGCCTCCATCGACGCCCTGATCAACGACGACGTGAGAAACAACTCAGCATGGAACCACCGATACTTTGTCTGCTTTGGTGCGGAAGAGCTCCAAGCCATCGAGAAGGAAGGCGGCAACAGAAAAGACGTGCTCGCACAAGGGAAACTGGTCGTCGACGAAGACGTCGTGGACCGCGAGATCAACTACGCCAAAGATCATATCGCCTGGGCACCCCAGAATCCCAGTCCTTGGAACTATCTCAAGGGCGTGCTGAAACGTGCCGGGATTCCCATCACGAACATGCAGGTCTTCTGTGAAGGCTTTGTCGGTGGCAGAAATGCCGATCTGTTTGGTGAAAACGTCAAGAGCAGTCATGCTGTTGACTGGCTCGCAGAGATATATCAACTGGATGGCAACGCAGAGCGAAGCAAGCAGTGTCTTGACGCACTGGGCAAGAAATGGGATCCGATCAGGAGGAAATACTGGGACTATCGTGCAGAGCAGTTAGGCAGAGGAGAAGAGGATCAAGGCTCTGCACAGGCGGCTTGACTGGTGAGATGCGCTCGCTCGGGTGAGTCAGAATAGCCACATATGGTTGTCATGCCATCTCTCTCTAAGCTGCAAATTCCTTAAGTGATGCTAGCCATCTATCCATCTATCCATCAATACTTTGTTCTACCATGATGCCGTCACCAAGAGGCTTTCCGATCCTGCTCTATTGATCTACTGAAGAAAGTCAGAGATTCTGACTCTTCGATGACCATAGTGTGTCCGAAGATTTGTACCACTGACCGTAGCTTCATTAAGCTTAGGGTCACACTGCGATGATCTAATAGGTGATACAAATCCGAATCTTGGGACGCACATCGAGATGAAAGGAGCATATGCCTTACTTTTGCTTATCTTGGCTCCGTAGCATTCTTTTCGTAATCGTATATTAATCCTGTTTTGCAATAGGTCGATATTAACCTTCCGCATTGATCACAGGCAGAAGTGGCCCACCCCTTTCAAATGACGTCGTGGATCCTATTTATTTAGAAACAACCCACTTCCAGCCGGAGAAACACTCAATGCCTCGGAGGCAAACAAACATTGTGAATCTGAATCATCCTCTTCTCATCCCAGTACTAAAAAGATGCACTGCACGACGATAGCAGGGAGGGAGCTTAGTCAAGATACGACCAAAGGAGCATCTCCAAAGGCCACGGCCTGACACGCCTTAAATTCCTATCTTTCAAGGTCTGTTTGGTATCAAGTGATGGGCAATAATGAATTTTCAAGCGAGTCCCAATTCACTCGGCGAGATTTACATCTCCTTAGCCAATCATCTTCAAAGTCTCCACTACGTGTAATCGCGTTGATAGATTTTGACTGCTTCTATGCGCAGTGTGAAGGTGTGCGTTTGGGTTTGCCTCCAAGTCAGCCTCTGGGCGTCCAGCAGTTTCTACACGTCATTGCCACCAACTATGCAGCTCGTGCTGCAGGGCTGAAGAAGGTGGTCACCGCGGCGGAGGCGCGGGAGAAGTGCCCAGAAATCGTTCTCCAGCATGTTCCCACGTGGAGGGAGGGTGACACGACTTGGCGCTATCGAGATGATGTCCGTGAACACATGAATTCAGACAAGTCCTCGCTTGACTATTATCGACTTCAATCTCGGAAGGCGATCCAAATCGTGAAGGATGCACTACCTGCCACGTCTCGAAGGATTGAGAAGGCGGGTATCGATGAAGTCTTCATAGACCTCTCAATCCCTGTCTATGACGTTCTGGTGGAACGTTATCCCGAACTTTTGGCTTGTGAGTCTCGTCTCCCAAAGCCTCTTGATATCATACCTAAGTGGGAGGACGACCAACTTGTACAGTGTGAGGCTGAGAATGAAGACGAGAATCCGGAACATGACACGATCGACTGGAATATCATCGCCCTTCAGATTGGCTCTGAGATAGTCCGCGAAATCCGTAAGAAGATACTTGACGATCTGAACTACACGTGCTCCGCCGGCATCGCACATAACAAAGTCGTTGCGAAGCTCGCAGCAGGCCATAACAAACCCAATAAGCAAACCGTCATCCGGAAATGCTGCACCGGCTCTTTTCTATCCGGCTACAAAGCAACGAAACTTCGAGGTTTAGGCGGTAAGCTTGGACGTCAAGTCGTCACGACATTCTGTGTGGAAACGATTTCAGACCTCCTTCGGTTTCCGCTCAAGGAGATGCAGGCAAAGCTTGGCACCCACGCAGGACACTGGGTCTACCACGTCATCCGAGGATTCGAGGACAGCGAAGTGGTGCAAAGGACTGAGATCAAAAGCATGCTTTCGGCCAAGACGTTCAGTCCAAGCATCACAGGCGTGGACCAAGCCGAGCGATGGCTGCGAATCTTTGCCGCAGACATCGTGGGCCGCTTGGAGGACGAAGAGGGACGCCGACCCACGACGATAGCCGTGCACCACCACATCCAGGGCCGATTTGGGCCTACACGATCCAAGCAGGCACAGATCCCCGCCGGACCGACCTTGGACACGGAGCTTCTGTTCAAGCTGTCGATGGAGCTGCTGATCAAGATATCCGACGAGACGCCGAGCTGGCCGTGCCTGACGCTTTCGATAGGCGTCTCGCACTTCCGCGACGTCGATAAATCAAATCACCTCATTTCCGGATTCACCACGCCTGGGAAATGGTCGGGCTCGGCTTCTGAAGGACAACTCTACACTTCGGGCATGGCGAAGAGATCCCTGGAAGAGCCGACTTCGAATGACAGGCCGCGGAAATATACCCTGCTGGACTTCCAGGGGTTCTCACAGAAACCAGACAAGGTCGACCAGACTTCATGCCCGACTGATGCCAATGTTGCGAGTCATATTTCAGGGAGGGAAATTACAGCTTCTGATTCGGATCGATTGCGACGGGCCGGAAAGCAAACAGTTCAAGATTCATCCACCGCGACACCGGATGCCGCAGGACTATATTGCTGCCCTCTGTGCTCGGAGCAAATCCCGGATAACAGTGTCCTCGAGCACCTGGACTGGCACGTTGCACTTCATCTGCGTGATCAAGGCTAGGCATTGTGGACATACTAGGTTGGGTGGGAACTGCGCGTATCTTTGCGAGGATCGCGATGCGACACTCACTGTGACCGGGTTATCTGGACTACGGACCCAAGAACCAAGGCTCCAAATGAGCGCGTTCTTGTGTGATGGTCAGGAATTCTAAAGAAATGCAATCGTCGTATCATTGTATACTAGCTGACGGAAGAATCATCGTCAGATGACAAAACTGCCCTCTAAATCATCACTAGAGAAGTGAATTGAGACTGGTCAGGGACTAAAACTGTTGAATGATGAGAACCCTCAGCTCAACCCAGACGATCGATCGTCATAGCCTCAGCTCGAACCAATTCGAAACGACTGTTCCATCCTTAGCCAACAGCTCATTAGCCGCAGCAGTGAGATGGGTACTTTCGATCCATCCGGGATGCCGAGCACAATCTTTGGGTGGAGGGTGATCGACGCAGTCAGACCCCGAGGATGGATTGATGTCGGAGAGAACTAGTGGTGGAACAACCTCGTGCTCTGTTCAATAAACGTAATTCCGAGGTTCTCCGCCGTGTCGAACACTGCACCATCGTTCTGCGAGCCTGTTGGTGACGCGATGTATTTGACGCCGCTTCTAGCAGCGCGGTAGACGTTGTCGACGAATGGGAACTATAAAGTTTTGGGGACACACGTTAGCTGAAGCCATAATGAGGAGAGAGGTGCTGAGATTGTCGTGGAGGGCAAGGGAATGAACGCAAGAGGCGTTACTTACGAAAGCATCACTTGAGACAGCCACCTCGGTCAATTTATCCAACCAGGCTCGTCTCTCTTCCGCGGTGAAAGGCTTTGGGACCTGACCTTCGGCGAAGTTGCGCTCGTAATCTCTGGTCTCAAACTCGGATTGGGGTGGGACTTGACCTGAGCACAGCATGTCGATGGCATTACTTTTCTCTGGTCGCTTGACACCCTTTGCCCATTGGAGGGCCAGTGTCCGCTCATGGAATCGCATCCACCAGTTATCTGCTTTGTCTCCGGCGAGACGTGTGCAATGGATGCGTGATTGTTGACCGGCGCCAAGTCCGATGATTTGACCATTCAATGCGTAACAGACGCTGTTGGATTGCGTGTACTTGACGGCGATGGTAGCCACTGTGAGATCGCGGAGAGCGGAAGAAGAGAGTTTAGGGCCATCTTTTGGTCGGATGATGGAGGTAAAAGTTGCATCTGGTGTGATTTTGACGTCGTTTCGGCCTTGTGTCAACGTGACGCCATACACGGTCCGAGTTTCTTGTGGTGCGGGCTCATAAGACTCATCAATAGCGAGAACCAGATATTTGCCACCCTTTTTCTTTTTCAGAATCTCGAGTGCCTCCGGTTCATAGTCAGGTGCGATGACTCCATCGGAGACTTCTCGACTAATTATCTTAGCGGTGGGCACGTCGACCTTGTCAGAGAGAGCCACGATGTCGCCAAAGCTGGACATACGATCGGCACCACGTGCACGAGCATATGCTTGAGCTAGGGCGGATTCGGCGATGCCACTGATATCATCAACCATGTAGACCTTGCGCTCATTCTCGTTTAGAGGAACTCCGATGGCCGCACCTGCAGGAGAAACATGCTTGAAGCTGGCAGCTGCTGGGAGACCGAGTGACTGCTTGAGCTCTTTCACTAGTGGCCAAGCATTGAGACAGTCAAGAAGATTGATGTAACCTGGGGAACCGCCTAGGACTTTGAAGGGAAGGGCGCCGTCACGGACGAATGCGCTTGCGGGCTTTTGATGCGGGTTCGCGCCATAGCGGAGGGACAGTTGTTGAACGCCGTTGGATGCATATTGTTTGCGGAAGAAATCCGAGATTGCAGCATCATAGTCGGCAGTGTGCTCAAAAGCTTTCAAAGCATGTCTCTGACGGCTTATTTCTGATACATCGCCTCTATCAAGCTCTTGTAGGAAAGTGGCATAATCAGCTGGATCAGAAAGAATGGTCACACGTGTGTGATTCTTTGCTGCTGCGCGGATCAGCGTAACACCACCAATATCGATTTCTTCAACAGCCTCTGCAATGGTGACATTGATCTTGGCGACGGTGTCCTTGAAAGGATACAGGTTGCAAACAACATAGTCAACTTTGTTGATGTTCTGGTCTGCGAGATCTTTCTCATCCGAAGCCAGGTCACGGGCAAGAATGCCAGCATGTACTGCAGGGTGAAGAGTCTTGACTCGTCCTGAGAGCATTTCCGGTGCCTTGGTAATAGCTGAGACATCTCTTGTGGTTAAGTTAGCATGAATGTCTTGCTGAGCTCGGAGTTGAGATGGAGTTACTCGACAGCGAATCCAGCCTCTCGGATTAATTTGGCAGTACCGCCTGAAGCCAAAAGACGGACATCATTTTTGATAAGACCTTTGGCCAGGTCAAGCAGACCTGTCTTGTCGTAAACCGACAAGATAGCTAAGACGCGTTAGTACAACTTTCGGCACGTATGTGGCGAGGGGGCCCAATCAGAAAAGTCTGTAAGAGGTAGAGGTGACTATCGCAAGCAACTGTCCAAGGGAATCGATACTGAATCATGATCGCCAATTTACACAACGAGATGGTGAGAGAACATACCAATTTTCTGCGACATGATGGGAGGGAGCTAAAATTGGGAGAAGGTTGAGGTAAAAAACGAGATCTCGACTCGGCCAGCTGGAAAGAGGACTGAAACCGCAATGGCGAAGAAATAGTCGAATTCCAGTACCTTGTGAGTCAGGTTCTACTTTCCAGTATCCAGGGTCAACAGCTATCGTGTCACTCCAAGGGTTCCAGGATTGTCATTGAATCTGGCTCAAGTTCTTCACCACTGAATACTGACCCTTAGATTTCATAGTGGGGTTGAATTTCACTGGACCCTCCCTCACACTCGAAAAAAAAAGAGTGACGTGAGGAGGCGAGATTTTCCGATAATCGATAGACTAGTTCATAGATGGATTAGCGCATGATTTTAGAATTAGCTAGCGGCATTCTTGTTTGGAAGGTGCAGATGTGGCCCATGTGGCTGCCTTTTTGCCTGCAGAACGAGGAGCCTTGCAGCAGGGGGTTTGTTGTTTACGGGGTACGACTATGTTCTCTTTTCAACGTCTCTGTCTACAGCAAGTCATGGATTTGATGACCCCAGGTTGGTCTGACCTGGAGCTTGATCGAATGGTACGGAGTAGACAGCCACCTAGGCTCTAGCAGATTCATGGCTATGTTTAGATAGCTACGAGGACTCGCCCTGGTGTTCTACTTCGTATTCACGAAATTCGACTAGTCTAGCTCAACCCCGGAGAAGCCATTGTTTTTGTTTCATCTCAAGCGAAACGACCTCCATGATCCATCCAATATGGTTTTGTGCAATGACGACATGTTCAGTTGCCTGATCATGATGTTGGTGGGTGTTTACGGAGTGTCTGCAGCCATCTCCTGGTTCTTAATCTTCAGTGCCTATCCGGTCCGCACCGCCTAGCTCAAAGACTCGCTGGTGCCACTCGGCGGACTGCTTCTTCACCTTTGGTTGACCGCTGAAAAATGAATGCCTACAATTGTACTCATCCTGAAAACCTGCACTAAACCAGTCACCCAGGGCATGACAGAATCCGTGGATCACGAACCCTACTTTCTCACCCTGTCTCCCGCCGTACTCAACGAACACGGGGGAGGGTGTTAGAGCTCACTTTCAATTCAAATTGATCCCTCTAGGGATACCTCCTGCTCCATCAACAGCAACTTCGGCGGGCCTGCCTGCCTGTTTTATCGGCGGGCAAGTCAATCACGCCCCACCTCGGATATATTTTCCTCACTCTCTCTCCTCTCCTCTCTTTCTCTTTCTTTTTCCCATATCCTGTTCACTTCCTACATCACTTCAACATTATTGCATTCTCACTTCATAATCATGTACATGATTGAGAAAGTGGTTGCCGTCACATGTATCATACTCCAAGCCAGCTTCCTTAGCGCGGCCGTGGCTTTAACTCAACAGTCCTTCCGAGAAAGCCCTGCTCAGACCATCCTCACCAAGTTTCTGCTTGACCAGCATAACGAACTTTGTTCCACAGTGGAAAGGAACCATTCTACTGCCCAAAAGAACCATTCTACTCTTCTCAAAAGAATCGAGCAAATCGAAAACCAACAGAAAAAATGGTAAACATGTCGCCAACTCCCACCAAAATGCCCTTCAAACCATTTCCTTTCTTTGACCTTCCAGGTGAAATCCGGAACAAGATCTATGATCTGGTTATCCAAGAGTCTCGTGGAATCATCACAGGAAGCCACCCAAACAAAGAGTGGGCCCGTCTTCAGAAATCGAATCCCAATCAGAAGCATGTACGACCTCGCTTCCGATTGTATGGGCACTTTAGCCAACACGGAGCTGGCGCACCTCTATTGCTTGTCTGTCGTCAAATGAATGAAGAAGCAGTACAACATGTCTATGCAAGAACCACTTTCCATTTCGAAAACATGAATACCATCCACAAGTTTCTTGACATTGTCCCGGCTGCTGGTGCTCAAAGTATTGAAACTTTGGAAATCCGACAAATAGGTTATGGAGAACCGCAATGGACCGACGATCGCGAGTGGAAGTTGCGACATGATGACAAATGGAAGAAGACTCTAGGCAGAGTCCGGGAGAGAGTGCTTGCTCTTCAGACACTCACACTCAACATCACAGTTTTCGACTGGCCTTGTCGACTTGAGATGGACGCTCCATGGGCTAGGAATCTGCTCAAATTCGCTGGCGATGGACTGGACCGAGTCAATGTGTCCTTTGAACATGACCGTTTCAGCTTACTAAAAATATGCGAGACCGCTCAGTTGCTGGAGAAGAAAATGATGACTTCAGAGGGTGCCAAGAAGAAAATCCAGGAGGTCAAACTTGAAAAGCAGCGTCAGGCTCTAGCACAGCGGAAGACAAGGGTCCTGACCATTCTACTGCCCAGCACACAGCATCTGAACGTCGGCCCAGCCAAGAAGGTCGTGAAGAGCAAGGGACTCGAACAATACTCAATGGGACAACTCCCTGTTGCTGTGTGTCCTTGACAGGGGCCTGGGGCTCTGTCTGTTGTATTCCGGTCAACTTTGATCTCAACAGACCATACAAACCATACTCCACTCTTATCGTCACTCACGGCTTCATCGGGTTACGAGCTTTGCTTTGTGCCTCCAACATGTTCTGCGTACAGGAGAGCATTCATTTAGTGTGGGGAGTGCACGACACAGTGTGCACCAGCACGAACATCAGGGTTCTCGAGACCAAGGGGCTGGGTAGTTGAACAGGGGAGGTGGCGCGGGCGATAATGGAGACAGCTGCATAGACTGGGATGGTCACCGCGAGCTTGTTACTCTAAGGAGTTCAGAGGAAGTACTCCGTACCGTGATGCATGCGCATTACCTGGAATTGGGGGTTAGAGCCGCATCGATATCAGCAGATTCCGGTCCACCTCAAGTTGTCACAGAGCCATGCAACCAAGTTAGCAATTACCTGACGGTCATGAGACACGATAACCATTACACAATATCTTGCAAGGGTTCAAGTTCGAGGTGCAGTTTTCGTAGCTTGAACGGCGTAAAGCTCGCCACGATCTTAGATTTGGTGAGCAAGGATTGACCCAGAAAGATGCCGTAAAAACCGTTCCTGCATGGACCCAAGCCCGAGAAACCCACCGGGAATCCGGGACATGCAGTCCAGGGCCAAATGTTTTTTCGTGTGATAGACACGACCTCGATGTGGTAAGATTTGGCCTTGTTCAAGTTGTCGTCGTATCCAATTGTATCTAATAAACTACTCGTACTTGGATCTTGTGGGAGGGATGAAGCCCACCCGAGGTCTGTTTAAGGTCTCGCATCGCACTTCCGTCATGGTTCATCGAACACCAAAATCCTCCCAGATCAGATTACGATGCCAATCACTAGTGGGTCAAAATGTTAGTGATGCCCTGTGCTCACATCCGAATTCGAATCTCTTTCTCCACCGTCGATCTACTCGTGATCATGGTCTTGGTCGATAGTCCAGTTTTTGGACCGAGTAGTTCGAAGTACAAGAAGGGCCGTGCATCCGTTTCTGACAGCTCAAAGTTGACAGGTCGTTCTCTCCAATCCACTTCCCACACGCCGTCCCGTTCAAGTTCAAAGCCAGATCCCCAGAATTGGCAGGCCGCTCGGCTCTTTGGTGTCGTTTGGGCGAACTCCCTTAACGGTTTTCTCAATCCTTGATGAACACCCTGTCCACACACCTGTCACCACGGGGTTCTCGAGGACTAAGATGACTTGAGGCAGTCCTTTGACACCTTGAGCTGCAGTTCCCCGATGGCGGTGGACCAGGTGGAAAAAACCCTGACTTTCCCACGTTTGGCTCTTGATGGCTCAAGATCACCGTGCGACCTCTGCTTTTTGATCCGAAGTGGCGATCGATAGTGTTACGCATAGCCGAAGTTCGTCTCTCTTTCTGCGTGACCATCGAACATGTTCGCCCGCACGGCCGACAAAAGCGTGGACGCACAGACTGCGAGTCCCTTATAATGAGGGTCGGGCACCCCCATCAACCCTTCAAGGTAGGTCTATCCTTCCGTCAGGTTACGTTTGCACGGAGACCCGCAGTCGTCTTGTCGCCTACACCTCGTCACCTATTGTCGATAGGTACAGTATGTTGGTGTCGAACGATGCGGTTTTGGTGGCCACCAGCATCGTGCTGGCTGTGTCGACCATCGTTTCAGTGTCAATACAGTTGGAACGCCAGTACAAGGCAACCGGGGAGTTGAATGCTAGCAAATGTGAGTATCGGCTTGTCAAGATGATATCGGGTGCCCTCGTACTGATTGACTATCATGTAGGGTTCTTGGTTGCAAGTGCAGTATGTTTCGATGGGATGACTTTGTTGTCCTCGTTAACCTCCATTATAGTTCTTCGCTCTGGTCATGACATCTCTTGTTTGTGCTGGTAAGTATCTACCTCGATGGCCAAGTTTGGAAGTTCTTTCTAAGATACATACAGCTGCGGCAAAAGGCCTCGGTGCCGAGATCTCAGCTCAAGAATTTGCTTCCAGAGTGTCCATGCAAAAGGTACAGTCCAATATGTCCTGGAGCTTTAAGAGCATTATTGCCTCCTTTTGAATTGCGAGTGCTGATCAGAATATGTTTGAGCAGCTCATCGTTGCGGCATTTCCCCCCTATTTCTTGTGCAACATGCTTGTCAAGCATGCCTGGTTGACTTTCTACTATGGCCTGGCACGCAGCCGACCTCAGAGATACTTTATTCACTTTATGCAATTTGTGGCGGCGGCATTCGGCATCAGTTCGGTGATTGTGATTCTACTTCAATGCATACCACTCAATCTGGTATGGAAACAGAACCTTGATCCACAGGAAGAAAGCTCTGGCAAATGTATCAATCTAATTGCATTCTTCTATGCCAACTCGATCATCATGATCGTCAATGATTTGGTCTTATACTTGATGCCGATATGGTTGTTACGGAATGTGGATATGCTACGAGGACATCGGTTGAGCATCTACGCCTTGTTTGCTGTTGGCGGGCTGTGAGTTTATCCGACATCCTTCTTACAGTGATATAAGATTATGCTCACCAACCAACAGGGTCGTTCTTGCAAGTATCTTCCGTTTCGTGGCAGTGTATGGCATCGCCACGTCAGACAATATTTCATGTGAGTCAAATAGTCACCTGGCCCCCAACCACGCCGAACAAGTCTGATGGTGTTGATCTGAAATAGCAAACTATGCACTCATATGGATTTGGGCAGCGGTGGAAAACCACGTTGGGATCTGTGCAGCCTGTGCAGGGGCGATCAAACAGAGATCCGTGGCCGCATATGAGAGTGTCCGCCGATCATATTGCGAGTTCAAGTCGAAGAGCTCCGCACAACAATCGTCGGATTCAATGACTCGCACACAGAGCACGGAAGATCGCACCCTGTACGAACACACAGGTAGCATCGGGGAGTCACCATCGTTGAGGGCCGATAACTTGATGGACAAAAAGGATGCAAGTGGAGTTCACATGCAGCAACTTTTTGTTTTGAAGGATGTGAAAGAAGTAACTACCTAGATACCTAATTGGGGGATATCTCGACGCACTTTTCGGGGTAATGAAGGGCATGAAACGGGCCCAGGGCCTTCCAAGTCAAAAAAACTAAGGTGGTGTAATGTTGTTGCGTGGCACTGGTCCAGACAGAGCGCATCTAAAAGTGAACCTTCTGTGTATTTAGTTGTGTGATCTTATGACATAGTACGGGTGTGCTCCATACGAGGTACTAATGAACGAGAACGAGACACCGAGTTGTCATTGTCGCCCTGCAGAGATATTGGAGATCAGTGTGTGATGAGTGCTAAAAAAAGACTACGAATGGTGATCAAGTCGAGTTCCAAAAATAGTGCGGGGATTCAGAGGACAGACTCCCGATGATTATTGAGTGCCCGTGGTGTCTATGCCTGGGGTGCCTGTGGTTAGTGCGCTGGAGAACCAAGTTCTAGGCCTTGGACGCTCCGCTCTGTGACACTGACACCCACTTATCGCACCCAGATGCACCCGGGACTCGGGAAGTACCCAGGCACGCACTTACCCCGCCATCTGTACCTACCAAAATACTCAAGTATAAACTTGAGGTTGTCATCCATCAGCCCATAGCCTCAAAGGATCACGAGGCTGACCTGGGCCACGAAGTGAGTTTCGTGTCATCATCATCATGTTTTCCAACTCGTTCAAGTCAACTGAGGTAGGTCGGTAGCTATGTTAAGGAACATGCACTTGATTTTATCCATCACCTGGGAATGTAACTGAACAGCTTTGACTAATGCCGGGAGTCAATATCCAGCAGGCGTCTAATGCAGGTCGACATTGGCAAGGTCGTCCGTACACCTCGATGGCCAGAAAACGACAAGATGAAGCCAATGGGATAATGGTGGGCATGGGTTCGGCGGTCGTGGCCAGGGATCATGTCCATCTTGACTGGCCACCTCAGCATTAATTGCCATCACCTCGGCGCTTCGTCAACACCTCTCAACCACTCATTGCTCTCCATCCCACTTTCATCACCCGCCAACCTTTCATCTCTACATTCTGTCCTAGTCCTTCCGCCTTCAATCTTCATCCAACCGCCTGTCTATCATGCCAATTCGAGTCCTCTTCGAGTCCACTTTGCCCATCAAGCGCCTAGTATGGACCAAATTCAATGGCGGCAGCATCCACCTTGAAGCTTCACCAGACCACTCACACTCCAAACAGAAATCCTCATTAAGATAGTCAATCCAAGCTTCATTGCATTAACCATTCTTTTTCCCGTCTTTGCCCATCTGTTGTCTTGCTTCCCTTCATCTTCTTCAAACTCACGCAGGCTTCGTTGAGTCCCATATTCGTCGGTCCTACTACTGAGAAAGAAATAGAAAATCGCCCTGCCCTGTCTCGAAGCTGCCCAATCCTATCGTCAACATATCATTCAGGCCAGTTACGAATCCACAATAAATCAAGCAATCAAGCAACCCAGAAGCAGACCCTTCTGGTGACCGCAAAGCGCCAATCGCCACAGAACCTGTTTCCATCATTGAATCAGGTGCAGAGCCACACTTCAATACTCAGCACTCAGCATTATTTGCCATCCCGACCGCCTGGCCGGTAGCAATCAATTTCTCACCTGGTGCCTCTTTTTCATTCGAAGCGCCCATCGGTCAGTGACCGGACAAGACCAGACCAGACCCGACCAATTCAGACCCAGGAGGTTACCTATTACTCGACCCTCCCCCCATCCCATCGACAACTTGTCTGTCCCTTTACACAACCTTCTCTTTATCATTAATTTCTTATTGATTTCGAGCTGGTTCTCGTCGTCGATAAACCATCCCATCGCCTCCCTTCTCGACAGAAATACTTACGGACAACATACCTGGTGTCGCCGTTCGTATATATCCTCGGATCTCCGTTTCCGTCTCACATAAGCACTGTCAACAGCATACAAATTCCAAGGCTAGTAGCACCGGCACCGCCGCCCTTGGTTGGAGAATCCCTGTCCTACCCACCACCAGGGTGTCATAAGTTCAAAGACTGCCTCTTATCTCCAGCCAAACCATGTCACCATCCCACTTTGAACCAGTTTCGCCTATCGACATCACCGCCGCTAACTCTTCTAAACGCAACACCCGCGCTGTTGGATTTTCCGACCTCGACCTCGACGAAAAATCAGACTTCAGAAGTAACGTGAGAGCATTCCCCTCGAGGACAAATTCGACGGCTTCCTCTACTGCTCCGTCGGTGAATCAACCAGTGAGGAAGGCTCGCTTTGCCGAAGCCACTTCTGTCTTCTCACCAGCGGATGGTCCTGGAGAACATCTATCTCCATTCGCAGATCCCAAGATGGCAGACCATCAAACCGACAACGCAAGGGCCACTCCCAAGCCATCAGATGTTGGCTTCGGCTATATCTCAGACAACCAACCTGTCGAACAACATGCAACGATACGAGGTGATCTCAATCCCGGTGGTGGTCCGTTGAAATCCGCTCTCAAGACACCCGGCACAGCAGCACGTCTACTGAACCCGTTAAGCCCAACGTTCAGAGAAGAAGTAATGTTGGAGAAGCAGGAAGACAGCACCGACAAGGAACAGGCCAAGGATCTGGTAAGTCTTTGTTCTGTAGAATGGAAAAACCCAGGCAATCCTGACAAATTTTACAGAAAGTCAAAACCCGTGTGCGCATGGCCAAAATGATTCTCCGCGGTGTCAACTTCAGCTGTTCACTGATCGTGCTCGCCATGCTCTCGACGGTCTTGACCATCTTCCACGCCACCAAAGCAATCCCACCCCGCAACAACATGCCCGCATGGGCACCCAACCAAAAAACATGGCCACAGATCGTCGTGCTGTCGATCGCATGTGTCTCACTACTGTTCTCCATCGTCGTCATCTTTGCTTACTGCCGGGGCGGACACCGCCGCGCCGAGAAAGTCGCCGTCTACTACACCATGTTTGCGGTCGGATGGTTCATGTTCAGCATCATCATGTGGGTTGTCGGGGCCGGGGTGCTGCACGGCTCGAAATCCAACGGGAACGGACAGGACATGTGGGGGTGGAGCTGCAAGGACAACAAGCGGCGGCAACTGTTCGAGGACGACGTGCACTACGCGCTCGTGTGCCGGCTGCAGGACTGGTCGCTGATCTGCTGCATCATCGAGGTGGTGGTCGAGGTCATCGTCATCGCCATCTACGGCATCGTCTTCTACCGCTTCTGGAGCAAGAACCGGCTGCGCAAGTCCATGGACGCCCGCGACAAGGCCCGCACAGATCTCTACCTCGCCCAGCTGCGCACCCAGTCCGCCCCCAACACCCCGGGCTTCGCACAGACGCCCCGCACCCCGGCCTTCCCGGGCTATCACAACAGCAAGGCCTACGACGCATACAACAGCGCCGAGCGCGGCGAGTCGCCCGTCCGCTCGCCCCAGTCCGCTGGCAGCAACACCACCGCCTCGCCCTTCAGGCTGCAGGCCCCGCCCATCCGTGTGCATCACGCGACGCCCAAGGCCCCCGCGGCCGAGACGTTTGCCATCGACACTTCTCGCGCCGTCTCGCCACCCCTCTCCTCCCCGCTGCCCAAGCCAGAGGACAGAATCCACAATCACGCCGAGGCCGCCGACGGCGAGCAAACCTACGCCGCCGTCCCCATCCCCGGCGCGTATCAGACGTCCGCGAGGGCCCCCACGCCCGGTCAGGCGTTCTGAAATGCCGCCAGACGATGAGCCTGGCTTTGTCGGACTCGTCTTGTCGTGTGCTTTTCCTTCACACTTTGGCATTGGGGTTCTGCTCTGGTTTGGCGTTTGCTTGGTAGGACAATCATACATACACACATAGTTACATCTCTGTATGTACACCGGCCGGGGTTATCATTGGGTTCTAGCGCATGCTGTTCTTTGGTCGGGTGTTTGGAGGCAAAGGGGCTTGTCGGTTGATGGACATGACTCCTTTGCTCCTCGTTCATTTCATTTCCTTGTGTGTGTCTCTTGATTTCTTTTTTATTATATAATTTATGTGGGTCGGGGATGAAACAGACCAATACCCCATCATCGCTGAATCGCTCGTTGATATCCCGGTGGCAGGAGAGTACAAGGGCTTGGAGTTTGAGATGTCCCTTTGGAAGAAAGGGGTCCTGATTGCCATGGATGATGGTCCTGTATCTTGGATGGATGGCTATGTGGAGCACGAAGAACCAAAAATCTAAAGTATGGATGACGATGAGGAGAACAGATGTCCCGAGGGTCATGATGATCATTGCAGATATTTACAAGAAGAGAAGGAAAATGGATAAGCTTAGGAGAGACAGAGAATAAATCCAACAATCTCAACATATCATATCATATCATATTATCATATTATCTGACCTTCGACTTCTTCCATCTCATCTGTTCACGGCTGGCTTGACAAGCCCAATGATTGGACTCCGTAGCGTGGGAGGACACGTCTCGTTTCATCCCGTTCCATGTAGAACAAACATCCATGAGACGCACAGGGGACGTTTGCACACACACTCTCTCATTGAGGAGGAGTTCGCTGGATGCTCGACGGAATGACACCCTCGACCAAGCGCCGGACATGGCTAACGCAGTCACATGTCCACAATGCTGCACCTCGTCGCACAAATAGAGTTGTAAATGGAGTAGGCAAGGAGAACCCCAATTACATCAGTCCGCCGTACGGGTCATCCTGCCTCTCGAAGCTATATCTCTGAGACGGCCTCCTACTTTGCACAGTCGGAGCCATCGAAATACGGAAGCCGAGCCACGTGCGTGGTTTCTTCTGCTCTTGCCCTTGACCTTGCTGTTGCTGTTGCTTCACGTGCTGGAGTCTCGGGCTCTCGGGCGGTGTCAGCTGCTGTTGCGGATCGCGATTGAGCATTGCCTTGACCGAGGCGCTCTGCGCCATGTGTGCCCTGTAGTCGAGGGTGAGAACGGTGGAGTCTTCGGTCTCCATGTCTGGTCGTTGGACTTGTCGACCTTCGTTGTTCTGTTGTTCTTCCGAGCTGGCCTCGTACATGGTGTACTCCTTGGCTGCCGAGGTGGCATATTCGACGAACTGGTCGACGTCAAATCCCGGCTCAAGTAAAATGTCGTGCATTAAGCTCAGGGCCGCACGGAGCCAGTCGTCTTCAGAGCCATAGGTCGGTGTGTGGTACAAGCGTTCGGAAAGCCTGGGTATTAGTCGCTGTGGCGTTTGTGCGAGAATGCTTGCGTTGATTTTGAGCGTCAGTTGTAGTGGGTGAGAGGTGTCGGCATCGAGGGTGGTGACGGTCACTGCCTCGGGCGGTGTTTCCGAGGATCTAGAGGTGGTAGATTCTGTGCTATTTGGCGCTTCCTTCAAAGGGATGGGAAACTGCTGCTGGCGGAGTTGATGCTTGTTCATGTCAAATAGAGCCGAGTCTGATTGTTGCTCTGTGGTTGTGATCTTGGGATGGAAGAACCGAGATTTTGACTTTTGGGGCTTGGTGGATGGTGGGTGTGGAGAGATGAGAATGGCCCAGTGAGTGCTCTCGGATGAGCCAGATGAGGATGAGGGCCTGAAGCCCAGTACAGAGATGAGAGACATGGTATTTAGTGACTAGTAGTCTTGGAGATGAAGTGATGCCACTTCCTTAAGACAATGGGTACCTGATACCAATCACGTATGTTATGAAATTCTCAGAGAGGGTCTGTGGATGGTTTCTTCCTACCTCAGATGCAAGCGGCCAGCAGCATATATACCCACCAGGTGGATGAAAATGCATTCTGTCCATTTTCAGAAACCCCCTGGTCCTATTGATGTCTTGAAGCGTGAAATGGTGTGGCAAATAATCAAGCTCTTCCGGATGAAGCTTACCGATGAGCAAATAGGATGCCACAGTTGAAATGCTGGGGTGGACACAGGTGTACTTGCCTTGACGTCTTTCTAATCTTGAGCAATCAAATGGCTCACAGCAAGGTATATGAATGGAGACATGAAACCTCATGGAAAATGTTCCGGCAGTTTGTCCGCCATGACAAGTGAAGATGGCTGATCATTTTGGCAGAGAACGGATTCTCCTGGACCAAGGTCATTGGGTAACGTTGTTGGAGGGCACAGGTCTGTCCAATGATCAATTGCTATGGGCTGACTCATTCCAGCGCTGAGTCACCGAGAGTTTTCCGAGGCAGGCCAGGAAGGCTGTAGCCAGCAACATCTGGACGCCCAGTTGTCCGGACGGGTCTCAAATTACCTTAGGTACTTACTGGGATGTTGTGACAAGTAGAAGGAATATCCATGGTCAGGTGAGATGGGAATAGGTTCCGCATTGTTATTTTGAAAAACATATATATCACTAATACTAGTGCTTCGATCTCCATTCCCAGATCGGCCAGGGACATTCATGATCCCATCAAGTCCTTTCACTGCCCGGTATATATCGGAATACCTCGTACAGAAACACAGAGAGAGAGGCTTGACCATCTTCGGTCCGCTGAGAATTTGCAGGTCTTGCTATGTTTGAGGTTCTTCAGGGCTGTATTCTGTTGGTGGAGTGTTGTTCATATCGCCCTCGATATTTCCCCTAATGGCTGACAGTTCAATCTGATGGAAGGTCTCAGAATAGCAAGCGATATCACCTGTACCAATAGTTGGAATGCCACCGATAGTTCGTAGTTTCCAGAGGAACAAGTATTTGAGATGCCGTTTACCTTGTATGGGAAAGTTCATGTTGACGAGATTAGCTTCGAGTTGAGCATGTAAGGAAACCATGGTCATAAGCCCAGTATGGAGTGGGAGCAATTATGTTGTCATGTCGGTAATGTTCAATGTTGTACAATGGAATGTGTTTTTGGTGGTATTACATTCACTGATTACTCCAGGTAGTAATCACCTTTCAATCCTTGCAACGGCACCACACTTGTGGACTTGTTGAAGTAAACTCTCGGGTTGTCTTTTCCTTATGACCTTCAAATTCTACCATTCGTACCTTCATGTGTTATCCGTTGTAGTAGTTTAGACCTTGGTGGGATATGATCCTCCTCTCTTCCTGTTGAAAGCTCTCTGATCTTTCAACCATCGTCTGTAGCCTGCTACGCTGCCGACTTTCTCACCATAGAAATCAGGGACTGGATTGTTTGTACTGGCTCCACTGGGGTTGACCCGGTGCTTTTTTATCCTCTCGAAGAAAGCCTTCTCTTTGATGGTAAATTCAGGCAGTCGGCTGCGATGGAGAAGTCTCCAGACTGTATTTCCGAAAGCCGGGCCAATGAGCCAGCCAAAGAATGTGGCACCAAAGGTGGCAACTCCCATACTCACAAAAGGATCTGTAGGAATGATGGATTGAACAGTATTGGCTAGGTCTGGGATCTCCGAGAAGGCTACAATGGCAGCAGTGGTGGAGCCGGCCGATGTGATGATCGATGAGGTCAGAGCGTACCTTCGACGAGATGTTCGGAGGTTGAAGAATGTATTCCAGTCAAGAACATCCGACCTTGGGTCAGATTTGGAAGTGGTAGAAGCATTTCGGGATCTGCTCACAGAAGGAGCGAAGAATGATGGAGGTGGGGTTGACCGTGCAGGATTTGTAGCAAGCAGCGCTAGACTCGAGGCTTGAAGAAGATGTGAAGGAGCACGAGGTCTCCGTGAGATAATTGCTGATGACATTTGGCGTTTGGGTATTGTGGTGCGGATTTGGGGATAGCTTCGAAGCGAACCTGCTTGGGAGGCTTGCAAACCCAGCTTGGAAGAGGTTGCAGCCATGACAATAGGTGTTGGCCGATGGAGAAAGTCGAGGACAGGTAGCTCAGGCGTACTAGGTAGGATGTCTCAGAAACACGCCGTTGGTGGGAGATATTTATTTGGCGTCTCACAAACACCCACTGCCGTGCGATGTACGAGATGGTAACGCAGTTTTGAAGTCGCTGATAGCAAAGTCATTAGTAGAATTCACAAAGTAGCGTATGTTTGAGTTTTGACTAAGCCCAGAATAGGAAATTCTGGTATGACAGTCGCGAAACTGCGGTATAGAGATATTCCGACATCACGTCCATGGTCGCTATACAGCATTTACAAGTCTAATACACTGCGATTATCGACGTGCTTTATCAGGTATCTTTGGCTCTCTTGAAGACATTTTCTTGCCACACTAGTACATGTGATGGGAGTACTCCAGGCTCGAGATTTCCAGGCATGCCTGCCATGAGAGAAAGAATGCCCAGGCACTGAGCCTACGATCTACTACTCCGTCAGGCATATTGAGATCTCGAGGTCGGCGTTTGATGCACAGCGCGCATGTACCCCACGCACTGAACTTTAATCTCACATTTATTCTTCAACGATCCTGGAGTTCGCCAGGCCGGGATGCCTGATCTTGAAGGTCCTGATTTGTATAAGCTTGATCCCGAGGACATGGACAGACTGGTCGAAGCGTGCTCCTAAATTCGAAACTGGATCCTGTGATGCCAAGCACATGAATGACAGCAGAAGTTGGTTGCTGACTACAACAATTCACCCGCTGGTAGCACCGGGAACGGGACCTCTATGGACACCTAAAACTCGCTACTCCAGGTACTCGTACTTTAGTGCCCACAGGATTTAGAATGGTTGATGCTGGTGGTCCGTGCACGGCGGCCTGCAAGTTGTGTCTCTCTCTGGCTTGCTCCAAGCTCAAAGTTCAGCTCGGGTTTGCCGTGGTGCTAAAAGGGCCAGGATGCGTTTAGGCTCTTGAGTTGACCATTGATGACTTCCTAAGTACCAGTGCCACTGCACCTTCAACTTCAGCCTACACGGCTGGTGCTTGGAACCTGTGCCATTCACAAATCAGAATGCCAGCATCATCAATTGAAGGGTCGGCCTCAAAGCTCGGAGTCGCCAGTGGTCTCTGACCAACGTCCTGGGTACAAGCTCAATGTCATGATTAGACTCTGCCACTGGTCTGTCCTCTTCTGTGTTCAGTATCGGTATTTGCACCTATCCTGATTCCTTGGACCCCTCGTTCCTCCTTCAGGCGATTCAACAGAAGCTACGAAGTACGGAAGACGGAGAATGGATACTGGGGGCTTTCGGTAGTCGCTTAGCTTCAGAGCCCATTCAAAGTGCCCTTCCGCTAACTAAAGTCCACACTAACTCTACACCCTCCTCAGGCTCACCCATCTCTCTATCTCGAGTCTCGTTTCTCGTCTGTTTGTTGAAATCCAATCCATGTCACCAACTACTGTCCCGTATTTCACCCGCTCTTGCCTTGCCGTCGAGTCTAACTAGTCCTCGTGGTCCTCCAATTTTCCCTTTTCTGTCTTCAACTTTATTCCATCTCACGCCCGCTGGCACCCTCGTCCAATCTTGCCCCTCTCGTGCATCATCTGCTCCTCATGCATCTCCATACTCGCACTCCGACATGCTGTCCATGTTGATTACCATTCACCACTGGCACCACATACAACCATGCCTGGCCGATTAACCTCAATTTCATCCTAATGCTATTGTCGCACCTCTCTCTTCCTCCGTAACACTGCCCCATCTCAGCCATGCCGCGCCCCAAGAAGCCTGACCAGGATGGCAAGGAGGTCAAGAAACGGTCAAGGAATGGCTGCTGGTAGGTGCACAAAGTGGCCTTCGGCCCATCTTCCACAACTTGAGTATTGACAAGATGCAGGCCTTGTAAATCCCGCAAAGTCAAATGGTGATTCCATCTCATCCTTGCCTTCACTCGATCCATGCTGACCGAAATGTAGTGGAGAAGAGAAACCCAGTTGTGCCAACTGTCAGCGACAAGGCGAGGCTTGCGATTACAGCATACGCTTGAACTGGGATGGACGGACCAAAAGAAAAGAGGATGGCAAGCCGGGCACTCCTCAAATTATCTCTTTCGGAGGCTCTCCACCTCAACCTTCACCGCAGTCTGATTTCAACGGCTATTCCAACGGCATGCACAGCAATGGACCGAGCCCACAGATTCTTGGTCCTTCACCATCTCTTATGCATCTCCAGCCCGTCAGCGTGAGCCATTACCAGCCCGATCAAACCCCGCCAGAGACTGCGCTGCCTTCACTTCACAATTACGACTCCCACGTCCCCGTACCGGCGCCTGAATTCAATCCTACTATACTCCCTCCACCACCACCTATACTGAGAACTCCGCAGTGGGGCGAAAGCGCCAGCACCAGCAACCTTGCGGAGACGACCGCCGTCTCGTCGTTGAGACATACTCTCTCCCTTCCTTCATATCCATCTCCCTCCGACACAGGTTTCGGAAGCCCAAGTCCCAACAATGGCATGTTTGCCTTTAATGGGAGCATGCACATGCCTCCCCCGATGCCCACGTCAAATCCCATGAGCTATCAAGAAACCGCTGCCTCTCCATACAATGGCGCAAAGAGAATGAGATTGAGCCCACGCACAGATAGCTTTGGGAGGACTCAAACCTATCAGAGGGCTGGGTCATATGGTCCGAATGATGTCGATGAGCCGCCCAGGGTCCAATTCAATCCCAACACTCCCACCTTCTTCCCGTCGTATTTAAGCAATCCGTTGACCCCCGCGACTTCGTCCACTTCACACATCTCCCAAGATAATGAGGATCGTCGCATTTCTGTCAGCTCCCTGCTATCTGAAGATCCCGAGCCTGATGATGTTGTTCTACCTCTCCAGAATGAACAAAATGTCTACACAGAAGAAGAGATTCCACGACGCGGTTCGCTCCATCAGAGGATGATATCTTACACGGCAACTGAGACATATGGACAAGATCGCGGTAATGTCGACCTGGACATTCCGCGAAACAATGATACAATGGCCATATCCGGCATGTCTCCCTCGGAACACAGTGATTTTGAAGCCTGGCTGAATGATGCTGACCTCGGTGTGCCCGAATTTGGATTTGGCCTCAGTAGTCGTGAAACCGTCTTCCAGAAAGGTGGCTATTATGCGTCCCCGGTACAGATCAAGATTCCACGGAAACTGGAACCTCTCCCCCGGACTCTTTCTGAAAACCCCATGAATTTACTCTACTTTCACCATTTTCTCAACCACACAGCGAGGATTCTCGTCCCCCACGACTGTCCGGAAAATCCCTTCAAGACGATCCTGCCGAAAAGTATGTTTGACGCGCTTTGTTGATATTACGTGGTTGCTAACCCTCAATAGTGGCTGTGGAGAATCCAAATCTTCTGAATCTACTCCTGGCTTACTCCGCCTGCCATCGCGCTCGGCTTTTGAATCATCGTGAACCTGTTAATCGAATCGCAGTATGGGTCCGCGATGTATTTCCATCCTTGAGGCAGACGCTGGACAATGTCTCCAACACACAGGTCTCAAACGCAAACTTGGCGACCGCGATCATGCTTGCTTCGATCGAGATAATATCCCCATCCAGTTTTGGGGTCTCAATTCCGTGGCAAAATCATCTGAGTATTGCGCGAAGCATTATTCGGAGTCGAGGTGGTCCTCATTCTATCTCAAGGAAAGATCCAGTCATGTACTTTTTGACAAGGTGGTTAGCATATCTTGATGTGCTTGGCTCCTTGTCAGGACGAAGAAACGAGGAGCCTCTTTTCGTTGGCAATTACTGGTCAAGTTCACATGACGAGAGTACGTCGGCAAAAGAATTGTCCTTGACCGATGAAGACGGTGATGATGAGGACGATTTTACCATTGATTGTTTACTCGGGTTCACCACGAGATGTGTCTCTATCCTTGCCCAGGTTGCGGTTCTGGCACGGGAATGTGAAGCGAATCGCATAGATGCGGAGACTGGGCAGATAAATGAGGACTGGCGACCATCACCCGCCGTTGCGAAACGTGCCGAAAA
Source organism: Exophiala bonariae (assembly GCF_035927105.1). NCBI lineage: Eukaryota > Fungi > Ascomycota > Eurotiomycetes > Chaetothyriales > Herpotrichiellaceae > Exophiala > Exophiala bonariae. Next base: position 294,185 of record NW_027042512.1, on the reverse strand, counting down.
GCTCCGCAAAGATCTGGAGGATGCACGAAATCATGAACAAATATCATGTCTGCATCATAGTCCTCACCTTGAAAAGGCAACGCTAGCTGGGGCTCGTCGTGGCTCTGCATATGCAGACATGTCAGAAAAGGATGCAGAAGAATCACTCGCCACCAATTCGGCTTTTCATTGGGCAGGGATGGTACACCTTTTGCGTCGAGTGGATAACTTACCACGCAGTGATAGCAAAGTGCAAGTCGCAGTACATGAAATTGTCAAGATATTGCAGACCATTCGTGAAGGCGGGAGTGCAGAAGCATGTCTGCTGTTTCCCATGTTCACCGCTGGGGTCGAGGCAGAAGATCCACTTGATCGCGCCGAAGTTCTGAGCCGGATCAAAGGCGCCGAGGGACTTGGTATGTGTCAAGTAAGTCGAGCAAGAAAAATAATGGAGGAAGTCTGGAGGACAGGCATCAGCTGGGAAAGCTTGGTGACTGGGGAATTTTTTGGTTGAGGATTGTGCAATTCTCTGCGTGATATCCACCCTCCGAGTCTGGTTATATTCAGGGATGCTTCTTGAGATTTTACGGGCATTGTGCAATTCGATTGAATTTGTACATGGCTATGACTCTTCTCCAGATTCCCGCAAGCACATGGGCATGAAAATCATGATTGATATAGCCTTGTGATTTACCTTCTCCGAGCGTTGGCGTCTAGGCTATGATGATTGAATTCATCGTTTTTGATTTCGGCTGCCACCTTTTGCTCACAACGTCCACACTTTCACCTGCTCTTAAGCCGCACACTGGCTATGGAGTGAAAGTATCCAATCCGAAACCCCTCGTGTGAGCAGTAGTTAGACAAGGCTGTCCTTTTCATCTCTTGATATGTACGAATGCATCATACGGTCCACTTTGGTGGCGAGTTCAGAGCTCCGTAGGTCGTAGTCGTTATCCACCTCAGCCTTAGCGGATCCTCCCCAGTGCCACCTGGTTCAATCATTGGTATCGAGTTAATCTCCGACTGCGACCTTCTCATTCGCACACTCCACTTCTCCCACGTCAGCATTTTATATATCTCGAGGACCTTCATTTGACGTAGTCGCCACGAACATGATTCCCGGAAACTTTTCTCCCGCAAGCTCATGATCTCTCTTTTTTCGTGTCCTTTTCAGAGGTGCAGATCGGTTACATTTGGCGGATTATCTATAGACTCAGATCTTACATATTCGAGAACAGCTTTCTGGTTTAGAGTTCTGGTTCTTGAAGTTCTTGGATCGCTAGAGGGCGCCAACGTCATTTTTGAACTCAATCAAGAAACTTACAACTTGCCTAGGGTCGTCGAGCGACGTCGATTTGAGATCTACGAGAATCCCAATACCCCAACCGTCAACTCAGAACACTAGACAAATACTGAGAGGCACACGACTCCAGGACAACACTCCAGTGGGAAAAAATGTCCACGACCAAAAAGCCCCGGAGCAAATCCGAGCAAGCGCTCGACGCACTGATACGACAACACCCACTACAGCGGCTCCAGAGCCCCTCGCGCACCATCTCGGCGATCGTGCACACGCTGGGCCTCGCATCGTTCGCATACAGCTTCGACTACCTAGTCAGCCACCCGAACGAGATCAACCAGGCGTACGGCTGGCACTTCCAGTACCTGACGATCATCGGGCTCTCACTCGCAACGCTGACGTTCACACTGGGCATCGCAGCGGACACGATGCTGTCGCGGGCGCTGTTCGCGGCCAAGAACACGCTCTCCATGTGCGCGGCGCCGATGGAGATCCTCATCTCGACGCTGTACTGGGGGCTACGGGCCATCGACCCGGCGCTCGTGGTCCCGCCGGAGCTCGAGCTGCCGCTGGCCGCGGACCTGGGCTTCCACCTCGCGCCGACGCTCTTCCTGCTCGCCGACCTGCTGCTGTTGAGCCCGCCCTGGACAATTGCCGCGCTGCCCGCCACGCTCCTGTCGACCGTCATTGCGTTCCTCTATTGGTTCTGGATCGAGTGGTGCTTTACCCGCAATGGGTTTTACCCGTATCCCCTCTTTGAGCTGCTTGGATATGAGCAGCGCTTGGCCCTGTTTGCCGGCTGTGCTGTCGTCATGGCTGCTATCACCGTCGCTGTCAAGTGGGTTTATGGACGCGTTAATGGTGTGGGGAGCGAGAGGCCGGGCAAGGTGAATTGATTTGGAATCATGTGTGCCACTGGAGTGGTTGGAGGGGAAAGAGGCGAGGCGTGTTGTGGATTATGGACTCTGGTGTTCTCATTGTGCGTGTCTTGTGTGAAACGGAGAGGAAGAGTGTGGCTTCAAACTAGATATTTGTACTTGGCTATGCTAGATATGTAGAAGAACTGGGGATTTTTACATCGACTGTAACTTTTCTCTTTCCTTGCCGTTGTTGGACGTCCAGCGCCAGATCGAAGCTCACGAGCGCTTTAGATACCGGTGCAAGAGATGGGGAAAACAGAGAGAACACAGTAGAGATTGGTTCGTACACCCTCTTATTCACGCTTCAAGTCCTCACCTTCGTCGAGCCTGATTACAAAGCTACCAGACAGAAGAGCTTAGTCTCCCTCCATCCAATTGATATGTGGCAGAGCTCCGTCATTTCAAGGGATAATTTACACTCGTTTTGCGGCTCACTGGATTTCCGAGTACGCGTTCAAGGCCAACTGTCCTCCCAGATGTGCATACAAAACGGTACTTCCGGGCTTGATCTCTCCCCTCTTTATCAGGTCAATCATACCCGCAAGACTCTTGCCCTCGTAGACTGGGTCCGTGATGAAACCTTCAGTTCTGGCGCCAAAGCGGATCGCCTCCAGAGTTGCTTCGTCGGCCAGACCGTATGTGCCGGCGTGGTATCGAGTGTCTAGAATGACGTCCTTCTCCTGGATGTCTGATTCCTGCAATCCGATCTTGCCAGCCGTTTGCTTGGCGATGCGCAGGACTTGTGCAAATGTCTGTTCTGGCTTCGCCGATGCATCGATGCCGATCACTTTCCGAGGCGGCGATCGGTCTAGTTTTTCCAGGAGCTTGAATCCCGCGATCATACCGGCGAACGTGGATCCTGTGACTGCACAGACGATGATGGTGTCGTAGAAAATGCCCGCGGCTAATTCCTGAGCGCGCACCTCGAACGCCCATCGTGCAAAGCCAAGACCTCCTAGGGGATGGTCTGATGCACCTGCCGGAATATAGTATGGTTTCCCTCCAGCGTCGATGACTTCTTGGGTCAGGTTTTTCAAAGTGTCTTTGTGTTCAATTCCGAATCCAGAATTGTCGAGGCGGACATCGGCGTTCATCAACCTTGATAGCTGGATATTTCCAACTTTGTCGTATCCGACGTCTTCATGTGGCACCCACTTCTCCTGGACAAGTTTGGCCTTTAGACCTAATTTTGCTGCAGCTCCTGCAACTTGTCGTGTGTGGTTGGATTGAAAGCCTCCAATGGATACCAAAGTATCACATTTCTGTGCGAGGGCTTCAGGGACCAAGTACTCTAGCTTACGAGTCTTGTTGCCCCCAAAAGCAATAGCCGAGTTGCAATCCTCTCGTTTGGCATAGATAGCGACTTGATTTCCAAGTGCTTCAGATATGCGAGGGAGAGAATGAATTGGAGATGGGCCTAGCGTGAGCTCATGGCGAGGGATATTTGCAAATATTTCGGGAAGATCCAAGTCAATCAAAGAGGTAGCCATGATGTGCGAGTATGGATTGCTAATTCTTGCTCATACCTTTTAGAATGTCCTTTACGAGCCATGTTCAAATCTTTTGTAGTAGAACCAGAAGTGGACAGACGTCAGAGACAACGAATCAAGCACCCAGTTGGCCGTCGGAAAGGGTCTTGGCAATTGGCATCGGCAATCCCACCGTGCACATTCGGAGGTTTTGAATCCACCGATATCAGGACTGCCCAAAGACTCCCCGAGGCGGTACTCAGACCGAGTGGATAAGGGTGCTGTCTATTACTATCAGGTTGTGACATGGCAACGGTGAATGTGACGTTGACGCGAAGGATCAGATGGTCGGACTCCCTCGAAATCAGGGAGTCGACAGAATTAACGAACGTGTAAATCAATAGTACTTGATTCTGTCCAAATGTGAAGAATATCACCCCCTTAGGGTCGTGAGAAGGTGGTTTCAATTAGCTGGTCCTTTTTAGGTCCACGAACTTCATGTGTTGTCCTAAACCAGGATAGGATGTTCGAGCCTTTCGAGGGTGCGCTCAAGTGAAAGGAGTACGAGCTGCTGTAGAAGTCTTCGACACAAAGGTGGCCACCACTTCCATCGAGGACGATTTCTTGAATAGGGATCTTGCAGTCATCATCAGATCGTACAGGAATGTCGATTTTATGGAATAGATAGTCGATGACATTGGTGCCAGGCTTCGTAAACCACACACTGATCGTATGGGCGGTTTGAGCTTTCTGCAGGCGCCAGATGTACTTTCTTGAAAATGCAAATTTGACCACGTTGCCCTGAGCTTGGGCAGATGGAGTCATCTCAAATTCGCCTTGTTCATGATAGAGCAACTCGGCATCAGCGAGCTGGAGGGAGCCATCATCAGCAATGACAGGAGATGGTTGAGTGATGGTGAATGTTGCTTCTCCCGTGCAATTGCCAGATGGTTCTGAAGCATCCGCGCTGTGTAACTTGCGCTCCAAGCTCCATTTTCCGACCAGGTTATGAAATAGGTCTGTCAGCAGAGTGGTACGGCTTTGTGGTTCCTGCATTTCCAGGGTACAGCATTCTTCCGCTGACGAAACAAGAACACAAAACGGTAGCGAATGAAGATGAATCTCTAGAGGTAATTCAAAAACTCTCCGTGAGATGGGCGGGTTGATAGGTGCGCTGAGAGATTAGGGACCAGAGAGAGCCAAAAGTGAATGGGTGGGGAAGAAATCAAGCTTGCTGGGGGGACGAGGGGGAGGGCAGGTTTAACCGCCACGCCTAAACTCTAGGCATGACATCCTTGCCTGTTTAACAGGGGGGCGGGGAAACCGAGTAGGTGTGATTTCCGGGTCAGAGCATCATCATTTTTGAGAAGAATCAGAAGAATCAGAAGGAGCAGAAGGAGCAGAGGAATATCCATTGTTATTATTATCACGGGAGGAGCCTTTTGTATACCAAGTAATTCTCTAATCAAACACCAACTGTGGTGTCCTGATGGATCGGTCGCGTGGCATGATGACCGACGTCCTTTTGAAATGAACTCATCTAATTCTCGCCGCCATGGGCCAATGCCACCCTACCACCAGCACTTCTCTGAGTCTGAGATGCATCTTGATCTTCCGTTCTGTTTGGAAGAAGGATCCATGCGGCATTGGACTTGATTCGGCAGCTGCCAACGTGTCTATCATTCTCCTCCTCACACTCTTTGCTGCATCTTTCATGCAGTGTGGTTCGCTACCAACTGCTACGTGGGTAGAAATGGTAACTACTCGTGGTTTAGCGACTTGTAGCTCATGCATTGGCACTCCACTTGAACAACCTTCCCTCCACCCTCCGCCCTCCCTCGGCCTGCTTGTTGACCAGATCCCTGCCGTGTCTTTAACTGAGGTGTGGTTGCGGTTGCAGTTGCGCTACCAGATACAAGTTAACTTAACTTGTCGCTCTTCTGCTGCTCCTGTTTAACTTGTCTTTCTTTCCCTGCCGCTTCATAGCTGCTCTTGAAGCGTCGACATTCGTTTTTGCGTCGCAATAATGCGGCACATGAAGCCTTCTGCCTGCTCTGCATAGCATATCCTGCCAGTGCCCGCATCCACGCTCGCTACACCCATCCTCAGGTCTAGAATCAAATACCGTGATTTGCCACTCCACTACTTTTCACTGTCGCGCGACAATAGATCGCGGTCCAAAGTACACCAATATGCATTCCAACATCAAAATGCAGACAGCACTCCCCACCCTCACCTTCCTCCTACTCCTCTTCCTCGATGTCGCACGGGCCCAAAACTTGGTTCCTACTTCCTCTTCTGCCAATTTTCCTGGCTGTGGAGTGGGTTGCAATCTCCTACTGCAAGCGCAGAATCTTTGCATACCGCCCGCCGTCGCCGTCACCTCCCAGTTTACCTACGAGAACTGTTTCTGCCAAAGCAGTTTCCTCCAAGGCCTATATTCCAGTCCTGATGCTGTCTGCACCGCCGAGTGTACCATAGAGTCCGACAGAGTACTCTTGCAGAAATGGTTCACAGGCTTCTGCAGTGCTGTTGGTCAGGGTGTTGACCCTTTGGCGACGACTGCTGGCACTCCAACAACAGCTACACAAAGCGTGGTTGTGATTACAGTAACTAGTACAAACAGCGCTTCGGGTGCTACGAGTACTGGTACTGGCAGCGCGAATACACCCGCGCCAAAGACTCAGTCCTGGTAAAATAAAATACACTTTTCTTGCCCCAAAACCATTCTGACATATGCATAGGATCGAAGGACACTGGAAGTGGATCCTTATGCTTGGAATTCTTCTTGTCGGGTTGGGGCTGTTGACATGGCTTCTCATCTGGTTGAAACGGCGCCATCGTAGGAAGGTCGATGAGAGGCGAGCTGCTATGTCTGGTTTTCCATCCGAAACTGAAAAACGTGCCGGTGCTCGCTCTGCAACTCCAGATCTGTGGGGTCCGCATCAGGTATTCCACTCAACCCCGTTCCCGTACTCCACTGACATGCTTTCGAAGCATATGGAACAAACCCGTGGATACGAGTATCAAGATGGACAAGACATGGCCAGTGGTGCTGTTCTTGGAACACCGGCTGGTCACCGAGAGAAGAGAAGATCAAGACGGCGCAGATCGCGAGATCGAAATGAGATGGGTCAGATGGACGAAAGGCCGCCCAACTCGAGAAGGCGCTCCTCGAAGGGCAAATCAACGCCATTAGAACGCATTGCTTCCAACGAACCCGAGATTGGACCAGTTGACAGGAGTCGAAGTCGAAGTCGGAGAAGCAGAAATCCAGATAGCGATCTCGAAGGGGGTTCCAATCCGGAACACAGCCGTCGATTACGTGAAGTCCGCGGCAGCCGACGAAACAGAAATATCGACCCACCTTAGAGCTCTGGTGCAATCAATCTGCAGTTATACACTCTCACTGGGCAGAATGTATCCTGTCCATTGTGAATCAAATCCGCGAATGTCGAGTCTCACGTCATTGAGCCCTTTGTCATCGAGAACAGCCCGTCGAGTTTCACCCCAGCACTCGGAAGAGAGGCTTTGAGCAAACGTTGGCTGAAAGCTGCCTCTTTGAGTTCTGCTTCAGCAAAGCTTGCAGTGAATTTACTGGCCATCTTGTCTTCTCTACCTTGACAACTCGGGAAACGACGCGATAATTCCCTAGCCACGAGAACGGAAAAGAAGGAAGTCTGCCTTCCACCACCTTGACGTGAACCATGAGCCACAAAAAATAGGCCGGAAATTCACTGCGGTACCTGGCATTTTTACGCCTCACCTCCCTGGCTCGCAAAGGGCGGGAGGCGTAGGACTTGCCAAATGCCTCCTGCGTCCAGCCTGTGCGGCCCACCAACCAACTACTTTTACATCAAGCTCATCAACATTGTAGCAGGTCTCATCTGGGGAGCGAGGTTCGAATTAACGTCAGAGGAATCCGCAATTCCTGGGGATATTGTCCTGACTTTGAAGACTTTCTTATGGAAAAAATTGGCTTCAATCGCACATGAAAAATGAGGACACTGTCACCAACAGCTCGATTTCCGCATTACCAGTCTCTATCACTCTCACCGTGACGAAAATTGAGACAGCCCTGATTCGCAGGTGAGATTAGAACTTTGTTTGAAGCAGATCGGGCATAGATTGGTCCTGGGTCAGGCATTTTGCAGAGTACAGAATCGATGATGCCTCGGGAGCCAACAGTGATTGCGCAGCCATAGAAGTATGCCGGTCTCACTTCGATTAGGGGCAGCTTGGTAGCTACTTGAAAGGTTGGTTACTTGTTGGACGGTTCTGATGTTGTTTGTCTATCAAACTTGCTTAGAAAGAGTAGCAGCTGTAAAGGTTGATCTCATTCATACCTACATAGTTAATTGAAGGCTACAAATGATGAGAAATGCCTGCTTTGACAGGGGAATTGAATATTCAAGTATCTTATCCACCGAAATTGCAATAAAGAATGCGATGATCTATGAGCAGTGCCAGCAAAGAAATGCTTGGCGGACTACTGTTTTGATTCGTGAACTTCAAGTACCAACCTACCTAGGCAGGGATCTAGATAGTTGCCGAGTGGCTGTGCAGATCTCGAAGCACAAATCTTTAAAGACGCCGCTTTCCTTTTCATTATTCTGTCATCTTTATTCCGCCCCTCTGTTGCTTAGTGTCTCTGCCCTGTTCCGAGGCCGATACGCTGCATCCATGGCGAGGCGGGGCAGCGTGTACTAGTCAGTGAGGAACGACATGTCCCTTCCCAAGCCCAACTACGCCTTCAAAATCCCGAGCGTCCACGATGATCTGGAGCTAGACTGCCGTCTGTACTATCCCAGGAGAACGGAACAGAACCCGGGCATCTTTGGCAGAGTGTTTGCCATCTTCGCTCATCCCTATGCCACGTTGGGCGGATGTTACGATGACCCCGTTGTCGGACTTGCCGGAGCGGTGCTCCTTCGCCAGGGATGCAGCTTGATCACGTTCAATTTCAGGTGAGTCCCGTCGTGGCAATCCCCAGGGCCCGTCATGTATCTGATTTGTATTCAAGGGGAGCCTCTGGTTCGGCGGGGAAGACTTCGTGGACAGGAAAACCCGAGCTTGGAGACTACGTGTCGGTCTATGGGTTTGCTCTATGTTACATCAATGCGATATACCATCAGCATGAAGTCCCGAGTACACTGCCAAGGTGCTCTGACGCCCTTCTGATCCTTGGTGGATATTCGTATGGGTCCATGATCGCATCACATCTCCCTCCTCGAGATCAGGTGGTTGAGCTATTCCGAGCACCGTCCTCTGATTCAGCCGAGAACGAAATCAAACTCCGAGCCGAAGACTTGTCTCGAGACGCGAGGGCCTATCTGGAGATACATAGTAGTGTGCCAAAGACGTCACTTTCCGTCAGCCGTGTCCGAGGAAACATTGCGGACGATGCGAGTCGGAATTCGCATCGGGCTGTGGCTATGGGTGGATACGAATCGGAGGTGGCTAGTCGAAGGGTGAGTCGAGAATCTTCGAGGAGGAGCTTGGATGGGGAGCGGGTCAGACAGAGTATCGATAATGTCCGGCGAAAGATCAGCCACCACCGCGTCGTCTCGCCCCAGAAATCCAAATCGAAACCCCCGGGTCCAGTGGGTGATGTACCGATAGTGCCTCGAATTGCGTACATTCTCATCTCTCCATTACTGCCCCCGATAGCTGGGTTTACGACCATGTTCTCCCGATTACATTTCACGAGGAGGAATAGAGGCTCCGAGTCCCAAGGGTCCGGCACCTCATCCGGCGTGGAGTTCGAGGAGCTGACCAACCACCCGTGCATATGTATCTACGGCTGCAAGGACGCCTTCACCAGTGACCGGAAACTCCAGCGGTGGACAGAGAATCTCAATTCGAGACCGAACTCGCGGTTCGTCGCCATTCGGACCGACTCGGGCCATTTCTGGCATGATTCAGAGGGTATCACTCGATTGCAGCAAGGACTGGCTGACTGGCTCAAGACCCTGGTCCCAGCGTCTACCGGTGATGAAATTTCCCATCGTCATAACCACTCTGGAGAGAGTACGATAGAAGGGATTGGCGGTGGCGGATGAAGATAGAATTCGACGAAGTTTGGTACGAGGCTACATATTCTTCTGTCAAAAAACCTAATATATACTTTCTGACTCATGAAGAAGTCTGAGGATGACACTGGCAGGACTGACTCGATTTGACTATACGCCATTTGGCATCGATCGAGGCACTCAGTGACTGTCCAGTGTGTCTGATGAATTGAATATGTCGATTAAAGGTACTAGCATGTGGCAGAGTGTCGTTGGAGAAACAGTGACATGTGCATCACAGCCTCGAGAGAGAGAGGGCATAGGAAAAAAGGAACCCTGACCCTTGTTGCACAGCATTCGGATCGTGCCAGAGCGACAGAGCGACAGAGAGACTGGGATTATGACTGGAGAACAAAAGCTCTCAACTTGCATGTGATCGTGCAGAGTGCTTTGTTTTGGAGGCCTGAGGGGTGCAAATGCAAGATATACGGTGGGTGCAGTGGTGGAGCCTGATTGGGCTCCTCGAGGCCCCCAGGGGATATCACGCGCCTGTTCAAAAGAACAGGTACTAACGAATAGTAGGCAGCCTTGATGGGGTTTACTCATCGCTTCTCCAGGAAAACATTTGGATCCTTTCGACACGAAATAAAATCAACTGGGGAACGGGTACTCGGTACCTTGTAGGCTCGTACGGATAGTCCGCAAGTTGGGTTGCACTTGGCCATCGATGTCATCGCCCCACCACTTTGAGGTCATTCACTCATTCCAATTCCGTCGTCGGGCTTCACCTCCCACACCATCGCTCTCTCACACACTGGCAACACGCACTGACTTGGTTTCGCTACCAACTTCCACCCTTTCTTTCTGTTCACTGGTGGCGTCCTTCTTTGTGCCTGAATTCCACAAATAAGCCGTCGGCCAAAGGTTGAGATTCGCTCCTTCAAATTATTAACCGTCTCCCAGTAGGCTATTGTTTCTGTCTTCTCTACCGCTCCTTCTTGCTCACTAAGGCCTTCATGACCGATCTGTCCGTGTGACCACTTCGCTCTCTATGTGGATGACACGGCTTTGAATTCTTATCTTTTAGACGATACTCACATTCTTTCGGAAATTCTGTCTCACCCTCCCTTTTGAACCCTCCCTGCCCGTAGTCTTCGTCCTGGTCAGATGGCCACCTCTGCACCCTCGACATGGCCATCATTCTCTCTGTCGCAACCCCGTCTTCCAAAATCTTTTGGTCCTGCATTGGCCTCTACGCCGATATCATCAAAGTCTGCTCACCCAGCCAGAGACTACAACATGTTGCCGAAGAGATAGCCAGATTCTGCAGGAAACCACCTGAGACCGCCGAGCAAAAATGGACTCGAGACATGAAAGACGCCACTTCCCTGGCCGAGTACGAAAAATGTACAATGGCTCTGGATCACCTGCAAAGTCACGAGACATGGAAGGAGGAGAAATATTCAATAGAAAGAGAGTACGATCCGGACCTGATCCAGAATAATGCAGACCTACTCCAGAAGGCCATTGCTTCATCAGACCTGAGTGCCCTGCAATATCATTTGAGGACAGGTCTGAGTCGGGACTTGGGCTGTATGAACAGTTTGCGACTTTACAAACACTCTTGGTTCGGCACCAAGTTTCTCATCGACGACTACATCAACACCGTCCTCGAGGCCGTCGACGCATTTGCCGAGCTCCCTATCCGATTCAACCTCCCCAATACAGAAGTCCGCTTCTACCAGCAATCCCTGGAAGATTCTCTAAAGTTCTTCGGGAGATCAGCCTTGACCTTATCTGGTGGAGCACTCCTAGGCATGAAACATATTGGCGTGGTCAAAACTTTGTGGGAAGCAGAGTTGTTGCCAGATGTCATATCCGGAGCATCAGCTGGCAGTATCGTGGCGGCTATCGTGGGGACTTCCACCGACGAACACATGTATGAAGTGCTGGAGCGATTCCCACATTCCGACTTGGCTGTTTTCGATCCTCCCGGCACCTCTTCGATGGGATGGCTCTCACAGCGAGCCCAGACCTTTCTCCAGTCAGGGGCATTCTTTAAGATGGACAATATCAAAAGAGTGATGAAGTCATGGCTCGGGGATATCACATTTCGAGAAGCACATTACAAGACAGGTCGGACACTTAACATCTGTGTCTCGAGTGCCGGTAGTGGCGAACCTCGACTGCTGAATTATGTCACAGCTCCCGATGTCTTGGTCTGGTCGGCCGTATGTGCTTCCTGTGCGGTCCCGAGCGTCTTCGCGCCCGTCAACATCTACGAAAAGGATCCCATCACGAAAAAGGAGCAGCTATGGATGCAAAACGCGCAACAGATGTTTGTCGACGGCTCATTGGACCATGACATCCCAATGAGGAAACTGGAAGAGCTGTTCAACGTGAATTTCTTTATTGTATCACAGGTCAATCCCCACGTCCGATCCTTCTTGGAACCAGAAGAAGAGTTCCGAGGGAGACAGCCCCGATCAGCAGCGCCTTCAAGAAATTGGCTCCAAGGGATCAAGGCTTTCCTCAAAGAAGAGATCATTCACCGGTCGGAACAAATGGCTGACATTGGTTTGGCTCGGAGGTCGTTCCGTTGGGCGTCGGTGATCAATCAGCAATACACGGGCGACATCAACATCTTTCCCCAAATCCAAACTCGCGAGTACTTCCATATGATGATGAACCCGACCCCAGAATTCATGATTGAGGCAACTAGAGCGGGCGAAGTCGCTACCTGGCCTCGTATGTGCCGGATCAAGAACTGCGTGGCTATTGAGCTGGCTTTACGACAGGCAATCCACCGACTACGGGATCACGTCAATTTCGGACCAGAAGCTAGAGCGGCGCGAGAGGTGAAATCCAGGCGTTCAACGAGCAGAGGTCGCGCAGGCGGTGCTCGATCAGCTCGCCCTTCTTTTCTCAGGCGGAGAAGTCTCAGCATAGAGTCGTCGACTCAAAACAATGACGGGGCTTCGTCCGTGAGGCCTTTGAGAGTTCGGCGGAATGCCAGTCTGGGAAGCATCGTGCTAAAACCCATGACCTCTTCTTCGTCACTCGGTCGAAGTCGAGCTCTTTTGTCGCCTCAGGCAGGAATTACCAGTGAAAGTCTCGGCGAGGGCCTGATGATGACATTGGTGACACCTGTGAGTGCAGCAACAGCCGCAAGCCCAGTGATGATAGACGACGAGCAGTCTTTAAACCCTGAAGAGTAAGCGTAGGAATTTCTCGTCTCTGTGCAAGCAACCCAGGCATATCTGCAGTGGCCGTGACACAGTGGACACTGTTTAAACTTTGATACCCAATTTGTTGATTTGCAGAACTTTTGATGTAGCATTATTGAGTCTATGGCATTGGACCGGATTGCATAGCATTAGATCAAGAACCATTACATTCGTCAAATGAAATAAAATAACAATTTGAGAAGAGCATTATACCGGTTTCGCTAGAAATCGTAAGGTTGATCTAACTAACGCCTGATCCAGCATAAAGCGCTTCGCATTGCTTGATATACGAGGCTGCAGATCGGAATCTCGACTCACTATCGCAACAGAAATATAGTAACAGGACGGTCAAGTGACTCGCGTCACGGTAACAGAGATAATGATCGGATTATAGTCTTGGTATATCATATATTATCGGTACTCTGGAGAAAAGCGGATGGCCTTCCTATTAAAATAAAAAGGATTTGACATAATCCTACAAGATACCTAGGTAGTCAGAATGTTTCTTATGAGCTTTCGGGGAGATCAACTAAGCATTTATTAGAGCGGAGGGTAAGTTGACGATCCAATTACTACTAAAATGTTTACTAAAGCAGCGTGATCGCAACACGACGGACGTGAGCTCCAAGCCTTGAGTGTGTCTCCAACTCCAAGAGAAAAAGGGAAAGGCCATCTGGCGTCCGTGGGCAAGTTGTACGCGCCGTAGAATGTACGGACTAGTTAGTCGTGAATTGTGAGGAGAGAGTCTCAGTCCAGTGCAGCCTGAGCCAACACGATTTTGATGGTCTTGATTCTCGGTTTCTACTCTATCGTTCTGTGTCAGTCTCACTGTCCCAATTGCACATTCGTCCCCATCTGTTTGGTGCAGCCAGGCTCTGCCGGTCTCATTTTCAGTCTCAGACTCTGCCATATCTAGCATTGCTGCACTGACTGCCATTTTTACCCACCAACCATCTCCACCGCGTCTGTGCGATGAGAGTGTAGCCGACACTCCTCCATCAAGCCCATCATGGGCTCTTGGTGCGCATCCATCTCTGATCAACTCTACTAGAACTACACCCTGGCTACCTGAATAGTCGCCAGTGTGTTACACCATCTCCTGTCCTGCTTCCAACTGCGGCCACCACCATGATGGATCTAAAATCAATGCTCAATGACTCTTCCAACCAACGACAACCACCACGATTGCACACACCTCACTCTTCCTATGATCACGCAGTCTCCATCACAAACGCAAGCGCAAACTCCGTTCCCAACGACCCTCATTCCGATCGTCCATCATCTTACCCTCCACCTATCCCATCCTCCGACTACAGACAATCCGCGAACGGCTCCTATTTCAACCTGCAGTCGCCTCATCAACAACACTCCGCCTCTGCGCCGGCGTCCACCCCAACTATAGCACACCAACCCATCTTTGCGCAAAGCCCAGGGCCCCATGGTCCTGTTCACACCCCTAGAGATAGCAACCCTCCACCCCATCAGTATCACCCTGCCTTTGTTCCTTCACCATCCAATTCCGCACATTATCCTCCCACACCAGGCTCCGCCCACCACCAGCAAACACCCTCTACGGCCTCTACATATCACCACCCAGGTGGTCCCTCTGCTTTTAATCTCCAGTCTCCCAGAGAGGAAATAACGGTCACGAATGGCCACGCGCATTCCAACTCGCGTAACATCTCACCTCACGCTCAGTTTCATCCAACTCCGGCCACACCCCTCGGACCTCCTGTGACTTATCCACGACCATCTCCCCACGCACACCGACCGATTTCACAAGGACAGGAGAGTTATAGGAGGCTTTCCGTCGGATCAGTTGGATCAAGCCACAGCAGGGAATACAGCCAGTCTGGTGTTGTGGCTCCTCAGCCAACCCATTCTCGTAGCGGAAGCATACAAAGAACATTTTCCGGGGACGTGCGGGAAAGAGAAAGAAGTATTGAGAGTGTCAGTCCAAAGACAATCCCAAAAGCTCCTCCCAAGAAACAAAGACAGACCAGCACAGGTCGATATTCCGACGTTCCAGTCGACATCTACCACGGTGCGCCTTCGCAGCCTGTCTTTGCTCCGAACGTGAGTGCGACGGCACAAAGCACACCCGATAGAGTTCTGGACGTTCTACACAACGACGCTACACCCAAGTCTTCTTCAGCTTCGGTCGAACCAAAAGGTCCTCCACCATATCAACCTGCTCGACCAAGTCCTGGCGCAGGTCCAACAAACAACATGACGCCATTGTCGGTACATTCCCCTCTTTCTCAGCAGATGAATTCGCCAGCAGCAACACAAACCAGCCTAAAGCGCAATGCAAGCCATCTCTCCAGCGTACCAAGCACCCCTCAACCGCCAAGAAAACGTCCCCGGCCCAACATGAATGAGTTCCCCATTTGGGCAGAGAGTGCTCGTGACCGACCCGTAAAATTCATTCGAGCCCGACCGCCAGCACAACCGGTCCAGGGCTCGGGAGGATCCATGGCGCCTGCATCAGTACAAGGAGGACCACCACCGGGATCTCACATGAAAACCGAAGCGCTTGTCAAGCAAGAGACACAAACGCCTCACGTGATGAATGGTCAAGGAATGGGAGCTCACAATCCGGACGAATCTCGATGGGAAGTATCGATCACCACGGTAACACCATACGAAGACCTCACCAAGAAAGTCTGTGACTGGATTGTACATTGGTTACTCAACGCAACACCACCTTCGAATGGGGCAATGTTCGAAATCGAGGCCAAGGTCGGTGCTATCTTCGACGAACAAACAGGACTACGACTTCAGCTGCCAGTCGATACCGAAACCGTTTTTCTTCGCGACAAATGGCGGGGCAGAACAAGCTTTAAAAGTTCGATGAATATTGTGAGTTTAACTTCCCTAGGTGCAAGAAGTATTAACGGCCGCTAACATCTGGAACAGGCTCAACACCAGCAGATCAATGCGTTTCTCAATGGACTTGTTCAAGAGTCGATGCGAGAAGCTCAACATTCAGACCGCGCTGTAATAGGATACAGCCATCCACATGAGTATGATGAGTTCTATGAGCTGAACGAAGAAGGCAAGAGAAATCTACCGCAAGCGATTGTGCACTACATGAACCCTCGACACAAAGCTCGGGTACGGAGAACAATCGACGAAGAAACTCGACAGGTCAAGGCACAAATAATCAAGTCACGAATTGCGGATCTGGAAGTCTACAATCCTCAGTCGGACTTTGATTACCGTATTTCCATCAGCATTGAAAGTCCATGGGAGGGAGATCCTAACTGGCTGTCTGAGATGACTGAAGAGAGCCGTGGCCGTCAGAAGGACCGGATGAGCTATCGACATATGGCATATCAGATTGATTTGACCCAAGTCAGCTATCAACACACCACAGAGAAGGAACACGAGTTGGAGGTGGAAATCAGCACAGAGATGGTACGGCGAGAATTGGACAACTTGAAAATGCAGCGACCCAATCGGTATGAACCGCTGATCCGAGGACTCATCGACAACATGAGGATTTTGTGTCGAAGAGCAACAATGATCAGACCAAGATGAAGGTATGAATGGAAAACCGGCTAGCACTACTGCGATCTGCACGTTTGTGTGCTCGACTCAGAGTCGGATCTTGACTGGATTAATGGGTGGGACTGGAGATACGTTTCCTTTGATTTTGATACCCGTGTAATAATAACTAAGCCTATACCCACCTTGACTGTGTCGTTGACCGTCTGTGTTTGATTGTGAGAAGCCTGACAAGAGGCCCAACAAACAGGGTTCGTAAGGCTGAGGGTTCATGCAGATGCAGAACGCCAAGACAAGGTTCTTTAGTGCAGTGCTAGTCGCTTATTATTCGGGCAGGCGCTACTAGTACGAGTAGTGAATCACTAACGGCAGGCGCAGCGCAGGCCACAGCAGTTACGTAGATATCGGCGTTTTGTCTAGTTGCTCTCACTCATCAGACACGTCAAACTGCTGCAGTGCTTTCCGTAGCCTGCGCGACCTTTTCTCCTTCCCCTACCACCACCACTTCTACCACCTTTCATCATCATCCTTCATCACCACCCTTCCTCTCCCTTCATTCATCCTTTTTTCCTGTACACTAGACTTTCTTCAACCCCCACCTCGGCCATTCCTTGCCTTGGTCCTAATCAAACTCTTTGTTGTGGCGCCTTCCCGCGGCAACTTCAATCAACAAAGTTCCAAAACATTCTGTCATCCTCCACCTCTAATCCCGTCGACCCGCACGCCTGCGCAACATCTTCGATAGCAAATCAGTGACCATGGTGGGCTTGGTCTCGGCCGCTGGTCTAGTCGGATTCTTGTCCGAGGAGGATCCAGAGTTGAGAAGTTTCGCACTCAAGCAGCTTGATAGCCAGGTCGATTTGTTATGGACCGAGATTGCGAATTCGATTGGTGATATGTACGAATCAACTTGTGTCCTTTTGCCTGATCTGTGTACTGATTCTACTTGTACAGAGAAGCCCTCTATGAAGACGACACCTTTCCGGAACGAGAGCTCGCCGCCATCCTTGCCTCTAAAGTGTACTATCATCTCGAAGAATATGACGAAAGCATGGCTTTTGCTCTGGGTGCAGGAAAATATCTCAAGTTGGACAACGCCGGCGAGTTCGAGGACACAATCATCTCAAAATGTCTAGATACCTACATCGCTCTCTCCGCTAGCCGTGATGTCACCCTCGCTGCTACCACCGCGGCAAATCAGCCTCAATTAGACACTGCTTTCGGACAAGGCGGAGATGGTGCTGCAAGCATGTCTGCCAGCTTGACCTCCCCCGTCACTCCTTTCTCGCAATCTGTACTGCCATCCAAGTCACTTCTATCGAGACAAAATACCGTTACCTACGATCCTACTCAAGCCGGTGGCGATGCTGGCTTGGATGATTCATCAATTATCATTCAGCAGCGAGGTCTCCAAAAAGCTCTAAACCGCGTTGTCGAAACTCTCTTCGAGAAATGCTTTCAAGAAAAACGCTATCGTCAGGTTGTCGGCATTGCCCTTGAATCCCGTAATCTCGACATTCTCCGAAGAGTCATCAAGCGCGCTGCTGAGGATGAGCGGAAAGAGAATGGTGAGGCTACAAAGGCTGGTGAAGATTTGATGGAATACGTCTTGGATATTTGCATGAGCGTCGTCCAAGAACGTGCTCTACGGAACGAAATCCTAAAGCTTATTCTTGAACTACTTAACGAGATCCCTTCGCCCGACTACTTTGCGATTGCCAAGTGCGTGGTATACCTTGATCAGCATTCTCTGGCTTCCAATATCTTGCGCCAACTTGTGGAGAAGGGAGATGCACGCTCACTGGCAGTGGCCTATCAAATATCTTTCGATCTGTACGACAACAGTACCCAAGAGTTCCTTCGCAAGGTTCGGGAAGAATTGGTTGAACTGCTACCTGTTGAAGCAGAATCTACCTCGGACGCAAATCAACAGGATCCTGATCTCATGGAAGAAGAGAACGCAGGAAAGGCCGAAGATCAGCTGCAACAAGAACTTCAAGATTCGGCCGGTGCCCCGGCACCTTCACGCCCAAAGTTTAACAAGCCTGAGCAGCAGGAAGCTGTACGCTCGATCAGGGACATACTGGACGGCCTTAAATCCATACATTTGAATATTGAGTTCCTGCATAAGTCCAACCGAGTTGACCTCTCAATTCTGAACAAGATCAAGGATAGCTTGGAGGCCAGGTATTCCATCTATCATACCGCTGTCAGTCTTTCAACAGGTTTCATGCATGCCAAAACCGCAAACGATTCGTTCTTCAGAGACAATCTGGAGTGGTTGGGTAAAGCTGTTAACTGGTCCAAATTCACTGCTACGGCCGCTCTTGGAGTCATCCATCAGGGCAATATCAATCAAGCTCAGAGATTGCTAAGTCCTTATTTACCTCGCTCTACTGCAGGCGTTGGTGCTTCAACAGGCTCTGTCTACAGCCAAGGCGGCTCGCTATACGCCTATGGTTTGATCTGTGCCAATCACAAGGGCAAGGCTGTCGAGTTCCTCCGCACTAAATTCAGAGAATCGACCGATGAAGTTGTGCAACATGGTGGTGCTCTCGGTCTTGGTGTGGCCGGCATGGCATCTGGTGATGAAAGTCTTTTTGAAGAGCTTAGAGTGGTCATGTGGGCTGATTCAGCCATCAATGGTGAAGCTGTTGGCTTGGCCATGGGTCTCGTCATGCTTGGCTCAGGGAATACCAAAGTTTTGTCAGACATGATTCAACATGCTCATGATACTCAGCATGAGAAGATCGTTCGTGGTCTTGCCATCGGTATGGCTCTCATCATGTATGGTCGTCAAGAAGGTGCCGATGAACTCATTCAGGGTCTGTTGAATGAGACTGATCCCACCCTGAGATATGGTGGCATTTTGACCATTGCTCTAGCCTATGTGGGGACCGGAAGCAACAAAGCTGTTCGCAAGCTGCTTCATGTAGCTGTCAGCGACGTCAGTGATGATGTTCGCCGCATTGCTGTCTTGTCCCTGGGTTTCATTCTTTTCAGGAAGCACACCAGTGTACCAAGAATGGTGGAACTATTGGCCGAGTCTTATAACCCTCACGTCAGATATGGTGCTGCCATGGCTCTAGGTATCTCTTGTGCTGGCACAGGTCTTGCTGAAGCGATTGACTTGCTTGAACCTATGCTCAAGGATCCTACGGATTTCGTTCGTCAAGGTGCCTTGATCGCTCTTGCCATGGTACTGGTACAACAGAACGAGGCTTTGAACCCTAAAGTGGTCGCGATTCGCAAACAGATGCTCAAGATCATTGCTGACCGACATGAAGATGCTATGTGCAAGTTTGGTTGCGCGCTTGCAATGGGTATCATTGATGCTGGTGGTCGAAACTGCACGATAAGTCTACAGACGCAAACTGGCAACTTGAACATGCCTGGTATTGTGGGTGTTGCAGTCTTCACACAGTACTGGTATTGGTTTCCCCTTTCACATTTCTTCTCGCTGTCCCTAGCACCAACATCCATTATTGCTGTCGACCAGAAGCTCGAAGCCCCGGTATTCAAATTCCACAGCAACACTCGTCCAAGTTTGTTTGATTATCCCCCCGAACAAACTTCCAAAGCAGATGAGGCCCCTGAGAAGATCAAGACAGCTGTTCTGAGTACAACTGCTCAAGCCAAGAGGAGAGCTGCTCGGAAAGAGAAGCAGCAACGACGCGATAGCATGGACGTGGACACCGTCACTCCAGTCACACCGAAGATCGAGAAAGGAGACAAGATGGATACCGATGATGCAACCATCAAAGATGATGAAGGCAAGGAAGGTGAAAAGAAAGAAAATGAAGGACCCGAGGTCAAGAAGAGAGCTGAGAAGGAGAAGGTTGGCTACGAAATCGACAATATGTCCAGGGTGTTGCCTGCGCAGTTGAAGTATCTATCCTTCCCGGATCAACGCTATCAACCTGTCAAGCGACCCATCACAGGTGGCATAATTGTTGTTCACGACACCGAACCCGACACTGAAAGGGAAATTATTCCCTTGACCGTCAGCAAAATTGAGGCTGTCCGCGCCGCACCCGACCCAGCACAAACTGCCAACACTACCAGTCGAGAGCCTCAGACTCCTGCTGGTCAGACTATAGGCCGAGGCAGTGGTCTTGATCTCTTAACAGGCGGTGGTGCAGCAGCTGCAGCAGGTGTCCTGACAGCTGTCGACGAAGATGAAGAAGGTGCAGAAGAAGCACCACTCCCTGGAGAGTTTGAATACGACACCGACGTCGAGGAGGACAAGGCCGAGGAAGATTAGGTCTTGCGATAGCCTCGTCCCGACTGTTTCCGTTCTATGAAACTGCATAATCAAGGTTATGGGATTTTTGACCCGGGCGGATACGGCAGGACAAGGTGTCATTGCTATTGCATTTTTGTATTAACCCAGTGAAATTTGAGGTTGCTGGGTAAAAGGCAATTCACACGGGACCTGCACGCATTGTGCCTGTCATCGTCGGTGATTCCGCGGCTCGACTCACAGAGCCTCGTTTCCTGCCTGTAACATGTTAGCAATAGGTGAGGTTGAGGTTCCTTGTGTGCCTCCATGTATCACATCACGGGCACACTGCGCCTACCTACCTACTTCTACTAGATAGTTGAAGATGTTCCTAATACCTGACTATCCAGTAGTATCAAAGTGGCAGGGCAGGGCCAGCTCGTGAGTTTTGAAAACTTGTACTACCTTATTTAAACAATTATTTTCCTGAGTGCCGGTGTCTTCCATGCCCGTACTCATACCCCAGTTCCCCATGATATATGTATGTACTTATCCCTCCCCCAGACTCCCACTGGAGGAAGTCACATCCCCATGGCCTTACTGTCTATCTAACTCAGTAGCTGTGGTCTGACTGGTGGTGTAGTTCACACATCATCTACACAGGAAGCAATTTGCGAATGGAGAAGAGGATCTTTCACTTTGTTGATTTTGTTTATTTCTTTGTGGTATTTTGTTACATGAGTTACAGTGGAGGTTTCTTTTCCCCCATGTACATACCGTATGTATGTAGTACAGATGTTGAAAAACGAAAACACAGGATGTATGGGAAGGAAGAGAAGGAAGTTGCGCCGCTGCTGCTGCGGCGGGTTGTGGTGTGGTGTGCTGCAGGTGTGGTGTTGAACATGGAGAGCGGCGGATAGGACGTATAACGACATGGGCGAGAGGTTGATGGAAGAGGAGAGAGAGGCGGTGGACGCGCGCCAACTAATGTATATCTTCTGGAGCAGACGTGTCCGAATGCAATGCGTCGCAAGGCTGGATTCGATGGTCCAGTAGGTATTTGGTTTATGTGTCTCCTGGTTGTAACGGCTTTGAGGCGTTGATTCAGACACTGATCTCCTGGGTTGCTTGAGAACTTCCCATAGACCTGGGTCTCTCGCTCTGTTTCTCTGCCTCCAGAAGTCCCACGGCGAAGCGTGATGTTTGTGTCAAAGCCAGTGCCGTCTTCATCCCCAGTCATTTCCCCCTTTAGTTCCGATTCTTTCCCCGCGTGGACCTGCACGTGTTGATATATTGGCCGGTTGATGGTAAAGTACATGCGGTCCTAATGAAGCCACACCTGAGTTTCCAATGCCATTCTTGACAGGCTGCTCCACCATCAGGGTGACAGTATTAGGCTATTTCTTCTCCGATCTCCTCGTGGTTCTGTCATCTCGGGGTTCAAATTTGGCCTAGACATCGTTTCGCCTGTTGATACACAGACCCGGCAGGCTGGATGAACTGGAACAGGCCTTCCGATGAGCCCAGCGCACACAGTGTCAGCTCCCTTCCCTGTCATCCCATCATGGGAGAACGAGGAATCAGTTGACCCGACATATCAACATGCCACCTGCTTTTTTCTCCACACACTCTCTGCTTTCCATTATTCCCCGGTCCGTACTCACATACAGGCACTCGCCTGGTCTCGTCAGGCCTTTCACGTAGCCATGTCTTCTTCCCAGCACCAAGTCTTTAATCCCCTCAACATCCATCCAGATCCGACGCGTAGGCTTTGAGATCAGGTGCATCTCCTCCAGTACACGGGTTGAATTCCAGTATTTCAGACCGACCCATAATCGGCGGGATGCAATGTTATGCCGCGTTACTGGTTCAATTGGTGCGCTCGGATCGGTCGACGATGGATGTGAGAGGAGTTGGTGGGCTGGTGGTGGTGTTGGTCCGCCGCGCACGACCGTCGAGATGAACCCGGAGCTTTGCAGTGCCAACATCAGCTTCAGATGAAATTTGGTGTCCGGGACCGACGTTAAGCCCAGGCGAGCTTTGCTGGCGTTCTGGAGGTGCGAGCACGCGTTGGCTAGGTGCACTAGCGACATTGTGGATGGGTTTGAGGCTGGCGGATGGGAGATTCAAAGGCGATAGTGACGGTTGCTAATCCAGGGGAGTCTTCGATCAAGAGGAACGATCCTCAAAGGCTGCGATGCAAGCTAGAAGATGATTTCGACCGAAAGTTGGGACTTCGGGGCGGGTAAAATTTTGTGCCGGGAGCCAACAGTGACTTTACTGAAGAGGAGGTCTGCTAAGTCAAACTGGCTATGAAAGCAGACCAGGTTTATGTTCTGCTGTCAATTAATGCGCATCTGTACTCGTTGTTGGTGGTGTAGATAGTTTCCCAGATGAACGCAGTTCGACAGAATTGATCGACTTACCAATGCCAATAATTAGTGTTCACTAAAGTGCCACTAGCGTGATGACTAGTGGTGCTACTACTAAGGCTTCAGGCAGTACCAAAATCGAATAGGGGCTTGGATGTCACGAGGCATCTTGTCAAGCTGATTATCTTTGCACTAGGGAGGCGTATCGTTCCCACCGTGGGCTTCGATCAGTGCCGTCAAATGTGAGTAGTCCTTTACTGTCGTGCTCACGGTCCTGTCCAAACTCTCGCTGGCCTGCAATCGTAAGTTCGAGGACGCTCAGTTGTTTTCTACAGTCAGCAGTACTAAGGTGGTGACTTTTGGAAAAATGGTAAGAACTAGAGTTACAGTGATTCAATCTTTTCCTCTGCGGTCATTCGGGTCGATGTACAAGCGGATACGTACTCCGCATGTAATACCGTTGACTATGAATAGTGTCAAGCAATTGGCTGCAGCCTGCTGGTAATATCCTTCAGTGCAACGTAGCTGCAGAACTCGGAGGACGACCATGTGGAGGAAAAGATCATAGACCGGTACAATATTGGCGCCTATCCTGGAGGTAACTTGCATCATTCGTGGGGCAAAGATGTTTGGGACTGGGCAGAGAGATGAGACCGACATTGTTGGTCGGCTTCTCGTCACAGAACTGGGGGCTGGCGCTCTCTGGTAAGCAGTTAGTAGAGCCTGGCACCCACCTGGATTCCGATAATTTACAATTGCCGCCAAGAAAGACAATGAGCATGGAGGCGACTGGTTGGTTGAAGATCTCGTCACATTCATAATTCGGAAGACTTGAAAGAACGAACTTTGTTGACAGGAAACCTTCGTCGTCACATTGTGCATGATAGGGTAGCTTGCAAGTATCCAGATGGGTAGGTCCACAAGCTGGCTGCTGGTAAATGGCCTCTGAACACCCAAAATCCGGAAAGCTGGACCAAGAATAATCCTGTGGTTGACTGGGCCTGCGAGATGGAGCCTTAGACTGGTAAGTAGATAACCGAGTATTCAAGGATGATGGCATTGAATTGAGTTTGGAACTAAAATGAGCGCATGATCTGCTTCTACTCCCATGGTCGTGTTGAAGTCGAGTGGAAAGAATGTGATAGTAATAGCATTTCCGAACGGGGGACGAGAGCCGTCATCCGGACGTTGGCTCAGCATGAAATTCCCGCGAAGAAAGCTAGGTGGCTTACGTAGACTCCGTCCTGGCAAGCCTAGTGGAGTTGATGGATGAAGCCCGATAGTCCACAGGTGCTCTAGAACTATTCCATCGCCGGAATCTTGACCTAGGTGTAAGCCAATCTTATCTGAGATCAAGCCCGGTCAACGTCACGCGACGCCATGGACCAAAGCCTCTGGCCAGTATGAACGTTGAAAGGTTTGCGTCGTGCACGCAAGGCAGCCTTGGGGTTGTAGTCATAGAATGCCTATTGTCAGGAAAGTTTAAGGTGAAGAACCAACAGGAAGAGTCGGGATGGCTGTGATATGTTCCTGGTACCCACCTGTTCGTTCCAATCTGCACGTCATGGTGCCCTCCACACTCTCAGACACGAGCGCTTCGGCTTATGCGAATGTTCTTCATTCCAACCCCAGGGAATGATGGCGATTGGCTGAAAAGTGGCGCTGATCTGCCGGAGCTAGATTGACACATCCTCGTGTATCGAAGGTCGCATTGGTGGTGTTCAAGGTATTGTCTTTGGTAGCGAGAACCTGCAGCCCGTCACTTTGGAAGTGGAACTGCATTCTTCGGGAGATGACATACAAGGACATGATGTGAAGCCCTAAAGGTCTTGGAATTGATCAATACCCGAAGGGGTTCGTTCACGAGACCTGCAGGTTATTGCTATGGAAAACAACAATGATTGGGCCAAGTGCTATGATTTGGTCGGCCAAATTACCAACGATTCACAAAGAAATGGATAGAGTCAAGCCATTGGCATCAGGTCATATGGCGCGCGCTCGTTGTAAAATGGACGTTCAGTTGGGAGATGGAGGAGGAAGGGTGAAGGGATTGCTTATCCAGTCAACTCACAGACAGAGGATAGCGCCGACACTGACCATCAGCAGAACTGCAGAACTCGTACATTGGGCTGCCGCGCGCTCAAGGCTGTAATAACAAGCCGGCGGGGCCAGCCAGTCAGCCAGATTCTTCAGCTGGAGGATGCGACGAATCATAAAGGTTGGGTGGTGAAAGCGCTCCAGGTTGTGTCATCAGGGCTAACATCACCGAGAAAGTCGAGATGGCCATGTGGCCAGCGGTTTGCCGAAGAAGTAGATAAAATGATCAAGTACCACAATTGGGGAGCTGGTGGCTAGAAGCAACTTCCCACCCACAGCACCGCCTGCAGCGCTCCAGTATATTCCTATCGGTATATTTGCGGAGACGAGTAACCAAAAGAAGCACAACTTCACTTAGCAAGCGAGGCACAGTGCCGTACAATCGAGTCGAGTTACAATCACCATAGCCGGTACCACCAGAGACAGCAGTCGTACCGTCGAGCTCGATCCTTGCTACTCGATTTCCAGCTCGAAATAGCTCTCGAGTCGCCTATCACTGGGGGCTGGCCGCACTAGCGACCCAGGTTGACAAACAAAAACACTGCGGTTCCAGCTTGCAGCAGTGAGCAGTGAGCAGAAAGCACACGAGGGACGCGGCAAGACCAGGTTTGACAGCAATTCAGCCTGTGGCCTGCAGGTATCTTGTTGTAAGTCACAATCCCAGGGTGGTTGATCGAATCAGGATACAGAAGCTGAAGGAGCTGGACAGCAGGCCAAGTTGGGTGTGGACGAGTCGCAGCCAATCATCGGCCTGACAGGGCCAAGATTGAATTTGCCGCGGGCGGCAAGAACGACCCAGAAAAAGAAACACGTCTGAGAAAGGGAAGGCACGATTCACTGGTCTGAGAAAGGGAAGGCACGATCAAGTCGACAAACGATCCCTGTTCCTTCCTTGATCCGGTGCCGCTGTTTTAACGCCAACCATTCAGAGCAACTCAACTTGAACACCATCCCTCCTTCCCTCTCCACCACCACCAGTGCGACTGCCACTGCCATCAACTTGACTTCTTTTTCTGCGTCTATCGACTCCTTCCCTTTCTTCCAACCACACACCCTGGTTGTTACTGCTCTGGCTATTTCGCCCTTTGAACTCGGGCGCCTCAGTTGTCCACTCGACATCAATCGTCCGCTCTGATCCACTGGTTGGGCTGATTACCATTTCCCACTATTTGTCCATTGCCCGCTGCCCACTTGCCCGCTTGCCTCATCCTCTTTCTTTTTTTACTACGCGCCACGAGCCTCCAGTTAATTCTTTCCATTGCACTTCGCACTACCTCTTACGCTGGTGACTGAGCTGGTCTCATTCCGGTCAAGATTCTTGTGCTTGTGCCACTTCTACCACCACCACATCCAGAGCTTCCACCACGCCTGTCATCTCAGTTGTCGCCTTCCCAGAAATAGATCTTGCTCACCATTTCCACCTGCTCAGATCTCTTTTCTCTTCTCTTTACGGCACAGTCTCTTTCTCCCTTTGCTGGTGTCCGTCAGGCTCCTTGGCTTCTCATCCAGCATCATCCACCGCATTCGACTGCCAGGTCTTTGAGCACCGACTCTCTCGTTGTCGACGTCAATATGCCTGCCATCGCCAGACCCGTTCTCCCGCCTCTCCAGACGCCCAAGACTGCCTCGTTTCCCTCCGAGATTGTCGACACCCCCAACTCCTGCGTCTCGGCTTTCATCAAGCAGGAGAACATAGGCACGCCCATCACGCCTCCTGTGGCCTATACCGACTTTCTCAAGGCTTTGACTCCAGTCCTGGCAAGTCCTCCAGTGACAGGTGCGCTCTCACGGTCCATGTCCGATGAATCCACAAGTACTCGGCATTCCATCATCTCCAATACCTCGACGACTTCTAGCATGTCTTCCAGCCGCAGCGAGAGTCACAAATCTCCCACAAGTTCAATACCACCAACTCCGTACAGTCGCAGAACACCAACCGGGTTGCGAAGGTTGAGGATACCACATTCACCTGCTTTCTCACCATCAACCTGTGGACCTTCACCCCGCACTGCGGTCAGCGCGATGAGTGGGATGAGTACTGGAAGTCTATTGTACTCTCCTTTCTCACCGGCAGATTGGAGTGCTGACAGTGCAACTCGGCGCTACTTTGACGCACCCAAAAGTGCTTGTGTCAAACCAGTGAGCGTGCGTTCAGTGGTCACGAGAACCGTGACATACAAGCGATCTCCACCACTCGAGCCTGCTCCAAAGGGCAAAAAGCGAAAGATCTCAGCCACCGAGATGCCACCTCCAGCCATGGGAAAGGACAAAGAGAGCAATGCTATTTCAGTCACCAACTTCCCTTCTACCCTGGTCGACTCTACGGCCACCTCTACACCAACAAACTCACCTCCGATCAGCCCTCTGCCACGGGCTGTATCGACTCCTTCTACCGTGGTTGCATAGTTGGACTGGAGACCATGACAGTGACAACCACAATGGGCCGGCATATCCTGTTCTTTGACGACCTGATTTTTTTGTTATCTCTTTTGTACATGATACCACATGACAATGATCATTGGCGCGGCGCTTGGCGTACTGGTACGACCAACAAGATACGAATGCGAGGGAAAGGAAAGTCCTGAGATGCACCTGAGGCGTCGCATGAATTGGATGTGAACACGGCATGGTAGTTTTTCTGGGAATGTCATTTTAACTACATGATTGATACCTTTCAATTCTGGTGCTGACTACATGGATGGGTGGAATGTGTGAAAAGTACTTTGGTGTTTCCTTGACCTGGGATTCCGCAGCCGGATTCCAAGCATGAGGAGAGAGCAGGAGGAGACATTTTAGGCTTACTCTGCCCAAAGAACAAGAAAGAGCAATGAAGCTCATTTTCTAACGCTGAGGACTAAAAGCCTCCTTGTCCGTGATTCTTGATGATTATTTCATGCCGGAGAAAGCTATGGCGCCAGAGATCAAGTCTACGGACGCTTCCTCCAGTGACCATGAGTGGACGCCCAAGTCTCGGGTGAACATGACTTAATGGGCGAGGTTGAGTACTCGTAGGCGTTGGCTTGAGAGAATTGGAATGATGTGTCCAAGGCGGGGCAAATTACGTACGGCACAGCTTATTTCTATGTATACCTACTTCGTAGCTACCGAAGTATCCATTATTGATGGAGAATGAGTGTATTGAAAGTTCTATTGGCTCGGTAACCGCGCAAGCAATGGATCGAGCTGACCAGTGGCAAGCTTGGAATACTATATGATGAATATTGCCAATAATGGTCCTTTTGAGTGGACTCTCTTCAAAGGTGGAAGAAGACTGTTGGATGTGAAAATCCTGACCAGAATTGAAGAGCTTCCCAAGTCTGCCATCATGAATCTATCCCAAGGCCAGGGAGTGGGAGAAAGAAAAGGGGGACGTAAGGCAGTACTGTAGTTCGCAGACCAAACTCACTAACCAGGCATGCCTAGGTGGTAGACGCAGCCAGCCTTTCCTCCTCTGGCAACACCGGCCTGAGATCACGCAGTAGTACCGAGTATGAGCTCCTGAATTTGCTCTCGGTGTGATCAGCACTGCTTGCTAGGTGCCTAGGTATGTACCTACCTCAGTTAACCACTTCAAGTCCACGGGGCCAAAACCTGGTTTTCTCCCCCAAGTTACCTCGTATCGTAAAAGCAGCAACTCTCTGCTTAATTCCTTGGCCTGTGAACTGACATCATGCACCCCCCTGAAGCTTTGATCCCCAAATCTGAAATCACCCTGCAAGCTACTGACAGTCTAGCAGGGCCTCTAGTGCGGCAGCAGGAAGACCTCGTGGTCCCAGGGAGCTAATGAATCAGAGTTGGAACTTGCCAGCGCATCAGCTGTCCAACGACCACGGTCCATTGGCACCGGGAATATCGGGTTTTCTCCAGCAAGCACCTGAAGTGTCGAGCCATTGGGGGAGAGTGTCCCTAGGGCATGAAAGCCCCAGGGTTGCCAGTATCCACTATCCACTGTACCGCATCGCTGGAACCACACTAAAAGCAACCGGAGGTCGCAAAAGCAGGAGAATTGATGATTGGGTCCAAAGCGGTGTGTCGCTGACAGCGGGCTACCCACCGAGGAGCCTGACATGCACCGGGATGGCCTGGGCGTGTGGGACCGGGCGCTTCCTCGAACACGCGCAGCCAGTCGTTCCGAGATGACAGCGGGACAACCCAAACAGACGACTCACGACTAACTACCTACTTGGGTCGTTTGAGACCGGTCAGAGAGACATCTTCTGCCACTGCACCCCTGGTGATTGGGAGATTCAATCGAGGTTCGGACGGGCTCTGCTGTTCGCATCTGTCGGATATCTTTTTTTCTGCGTACCTCGCTCGTACAAGGTGCTGCTTTCCCCCTTACGAGTACGGGTGGCGAACAGCCCCGAGCAAAGATACCTGGGGTGTCTATCTTTCAAGTGTGCGTAGGACTTATTTTGGGTGGGGGGGCTCTGCTCTGCTGGAAGGAGGGAGAACGGATATGTAGCCCAATAATCAATCTGAAAAAGGAGGGGGCCGGCGCTTATTTTCCCTCGACACCTCTGTCTCGTATCATCTGAACCTCACCCTTCGTTTCCAGTATCTTGTCCCATCATCATAACGAAATCGAATCGAGCTGTCGGTTGCTAATACGGATGACACATCGTCTCTCTCTCCCTCTTGCGGAGATCTTTCTCCACCATGCCCAAACTTGGCTAGAAGCTCCTTCCTCATCTCGTATCATCCTCGGATCTTGAAGGGAAGCTGTTGTTTCTATCCGTAGCCAAAGTCTTGCTTCGACAGGGTTATTGCTGGGCTATCAATCTGAAACCCTTTGGTCCTCGTTCCAGCCTGGGAACAGCACTCGGAGCACATTCCCGATATGATCTTGCAGTCTTTTGGAGTCCATCTTGCTTGCTCTGCTACTGCTGGCTATGCACGCCCTGATTTTGAGAGTTTCGTAAGTAGCTACGAACATGTCACTAGAAAGTAGCACTGGACTCCGTGGCGAGACATCAGCAGTGTGATGCCAGCTGCACAGAAGTGGGTTGGAGAGGACTAACTAGTCTAGCAGCGATGTACTATGTACTAGTAGTTGACGACGCGTGCAGAGCATCGTTGAAACCTGCCCCTCCTCTCAGCTGTCGAGCATCCAACCTCGCCATGTAACAAGCCCGAAAGACCAACGATCCATTAATCGTGCCTGCAAGATCACCGAGGTGAGGATCCAAGTTAAGCACTCGGTCATCCATCTGGCATGTGACTCGATGAACTCGCTGGTGAGGAGCACGAGAGAATGTCCTTTGTGATGTGCCTGGTCGTCTCTGGGGTGGATCCTCGGTGCTGTGGACTGTTGAAAGTTCCTCTTAGCGACAGTGAGGGCTATCGTAGTCCACAAATGTGGTCAAATCCTATTAGTAAGGGCAACAGGGAGTCTCTAGGTATTCTTCGTCACTAGCACCCTGATCTAATCGAGCAATGGCCACGTCGATCGCTCTGCACTGCACGTATCGAGTCATCGTGCACGCAGTAGTAGACCACTTGTGAGGCATAACTTGGAGCTGACGGGATCACATTGGCTGAGGACGAGCTTCGGGGAAACAAGTCCTTAATTGGTGCCGTCCCTTTATTTTCCAATGCGAGAACTTGCGTACCGTCTTTGATGCATGTCCTCACAACCTGGCTACTTTACAGCCTAATTGGCAAGAACGATACTGCATGAGTCGGGAGCCGGGAGGTCTGCCATCGGATCCTGACTCTCAAGCCGAGAACCCATGCTTGATCCGGAAAATGCACGGTCAAGAAGCTCGGATTCAGATGGTGGTTCTCATGCTCGAGAAAGTCGAGACGAGGGTGTGCATGTGTGATGAAAGACGTCAAACTGGTCATGGTACGTGATGAGAACATGTAGCTTGCAGTAAAGGCTTGTGCGCAAGATACTTCGAACACGTGCACCGCCAGCCTTGTCTAGGGCCATGTAGGCTCAGACCTAGCCGAGGCTTATTATTGAATACATAGGTACCTGTGTTACCAGGCCCTGGGCTTCCTTGGGCTCCTTAGTACAGCGCTATGCGCTCCCTACCAGCTCTCTTAGTAAAGCCCTGGGCTCTGTAGGCTAATTTACTATTCATAGCATATCTTTTAATTCTTTTCAAGTTTAATGATATTGGGTTACTACTATTAGTATTAATATCGCTATTTACTAGTGAAGAATTCGCTAGATATTAGTGAAATTATGGATATTTATCTACTCGAAAACTATACTACGAGAACTCGATTAGGTCTAATCTACATTATGAGCTAGGTCGCTCAGTGAGTCGCTAAGAGTCAAGGCACTCGTTTAGTTAAAGAAAGTTAGCCGATGGAAACCAAAGGCCCATCTACAATAATCTTACCTGGCCGTTACCTTGGCATCACTCCTATTCACCAGAAATGCACCGCAGCTGAACCCCGAGAGGGTGAGCCTGGGCGACAGCCACTCACCCTCCGACACGGTCAAGGTGAGTGTGCCAACGCGAAGAAGTCTGCTCGCAGTTTCCCATACCGTGGCATTTGGCTCGGCTGTGCACAGAACTACACGGCACGTGACGTTCACCGATATCTGAAGAAGGTTACTGTGTGCTTTGATTGGGCATTCAATCAACTTTTGTAGGCCGTTCTAGTGCCCAATCAAACTCTCAGAATGGCGACTTCAGGCTGGGGATAGTGCGTATTGGTTTAGTTTGAACGCAGCCCCCTTCAAAGGAGCCTTTATTGTTTCAAAGTCGGGCTCCGGTCAGGCTGGCTGCTCAAGGAGTTGAACACCACATCCAGCGAGCTGAGCTACTCTTTGAAAGGGGTTCTTCTCGATCATTCTTTCTGCCTTTGGGTGTCTCAAATTGGGGTTCCACCTTGAGACCATATGTAGGTTCACAGAAAGCCGAAAGCGAATTCTACCTACATGCAAATGGGTAATGCCTGTCATTATTACTTTTCCTAACAATCACAACTATGCAATACGAACACCAAATCGCTCTTTCTCAACAAAATAAAGACCCACAGTCGTGAGCATTTCTCCCTAACAATACCATTCTTGCGCTCTCTGCGATATAATGCTTACGGCTTTCGAAGCGCACAAAACGAGCACAAAGAAGAGTTGGTATTTAAACAACAGGCGATTGAACATGTTGATGACAACCCTCGACCTCCGCCGTCTCACCGCAACCGAATCAGCAATTGGAAACGAACTCATGCGTCTGGATGGCGATTTGGCGTCATCGCTTCCGCCTCCTGTGCCATTTTGGTGCTGCTAACCAATATCATTCTAATTTTGTGGGTCTCCTGGAGCGGCCCTAAGTTACGAGACGGTATTGCGCCCATCTACTCAGGAAGTTGTGCCAGAGTCAAAGATTTAAATTTCTGGCTGCACTTATTGATCAATGCGCTCGGTAAGTAAGTTCGCAGTGGTTTTCGATCGTTCAGTACGAGTTGTCGTTTCTATGCAAGCAATATGCTCATACCACGCAAACGCAATAGGTACGGTATTGCTTGCTGCCAGTAACTACACCCAGCAGTGCCTGGTCGCACCCACGAGATCTGAAATAGATGCCGCTCACAGGACGCGGATATGGCTTGATATTGGCATACCCAGCATTCGTAATCTCCGGTGGATTGCACCCAGACGAGTCGTTCTCTGGGTTTGTCTTGGATTAAGCTCAATACCTCTACACCTGATGTAATATTGATGTTACGTTGAACCGGGGAGATGACCTCTGACTCTTAGATTTGCACAGGTATAACTCGACGATCTTCATCAATAAAGGAGCCAACGCTTATTCTGTTTATCCAACAACCCTGGATTACTTAAACGGCCCATTGTTTAGCACTTATGACACTGAAACGGAGATGATCCCAAATCTCAACAATGAGGAGTACTTGCAAATACGAGATGCACTCCCTTTGTTCGAACGCTTGGAAATTGCCGAGTGCATCAAGGCATATGGAAGCCAATTCATCTCGAAAAGAGGCGATGTCATCCCAATCTTGTCAACTGATACCGCTCAGGCCGGGTTAGACATGGCAGTTGTTGGAAGGGGTATTCCAACCATATTTAGGAGAGAAGCTACTTGGTCCTGGATGTGCATGCCAGTGCTGGATCCCGGATCTAACGCTCGTGCGTGCCCGAACCTACCTTCAGCTGAACACTGGCAGATCATCCTCACTCCGCCTATTCGATACCTTGCGAATTGGACTACCGTGGATGGGGCGTCAAGAGTTGATGCGACCGTGACTCACTGTCTCAGTCGTCCGTCACCGGAACTCTGCAAACTAGAATTTAGCCTTTATTTTATGGCAGCCGTTATTGTGTGTAATTTCATCAAAGCGACGGCCATGATTATCACATTGTATAGCTGCGATGAGATGCCCCTGGTCACGTTGGGAGGTCTGTTTAATCTCTAGCACGACTACCGGTCATTCCAAGGTGTGCTAACAGCTTTCTTTAGACGCAATTGCGAGTTTTTTGGCGGAGCCTGATCCAGTCACCTCAGGTAATTGCCTGTTGTCCAAGGAAGAATTGGGAACAAGCGAAGGCTGGTACCCTCGAGCTCGAGCTTGGAAGGCCACCCGACGAAGGTGGTTCAACTCCGCAAGCAAGAAACGCTGGATGCTATGCAACATACTGTAAGTGATCTGCCTCCCGTTGTAGCGCGACTCTAATCGAACGCTTTCTAGATATTTGGCCACAATAGCGATCGCTTTGTACCTCCTCATCGTGGGGTTGCGAAATCTCAAAGACCAGAATGCTACGTCGACTTCACTGAGGACTCTGTGGGATATTGGATTTGGTACGGCGAACGTAAAGTCGCTGATTGCCTTCGACAGCAGAGGCAATTTCAGCGACCACAGAATACTTACCATGGCCCTGGTTGCCAATTTACCTCAATTACTTCTTTCGTTCGTGTACCTCACATACAATGGGCTCTTCACGTGTATGCTCTCCGCGCAAGAATGGAACAACATGGGCATCAAGCGGAAAGGGCTTCGAGTCAGTGTGCAGAGTGGCGACCAAAGATCGACACATTTTCTGTCTTTGCCCAAGGTACGTCAGAAATCTAAGACCCCC
This sequence comes from Exophiala bonariae, assembly GCF_035927105.1. Taxonomy (NCBI): domain Eukaryota; kingdom Fungi; phylum Ascomycota; class Eurotiomycetes; order Chaetothyriales; family Herpotrichiellaceae; genus Exophiala; species Exophiala bonariae. The sequence goes on along the minus strand of NW_027042512.1, from coordinate 260,017 downwards.
TAGCTAGTTTGAGCATACCTACCGTCGCCAAATGACCAAGTGGTGACTCCGATATTCTAGTCCTATGCTGTGCCACTTATGCTTTTCTCCGGACTGCTGCACTGGATGGTCTCACAGTCAATTTTTCTGGTTTATGTGACGGTCTATGATGGCAAAGGAAATGTGTCGAGCGGGTTCACGCCACAAGATTTGGCTTTCGAGACCCGCATCACCACCTGTGGGTATTCAGCCATTGCAATTCTCTTTTCCATATCTGTTGGATCTATCGCTGTGGTGGTCCTCAATATCAATGGATATCGAAGACTAGAATCTGGCATTCCGCCGGCTGCCGCCTGTTCAGCAGTGATCAGCGCAGCTTGCCACCGACCTGAAGATGACACTAATGCTGCGACTCTGCCAATCAAGTGGGGTGTTGTGAGGCACAAAGGCGACGCGGGTCCCTGGCACTGCTGTCTCACCAGTCAGGAAGTTGATGAACCTATTGACGGATAGTAATATGCTGGGAAGGGGCCATTGACTCGCTTACGGTATAAATTTCTGGGGAAGATCGAGCCAGTGGAAGGACTTCAAGTTTCGACCCGAGATCGATTCACGGTGAAAATCTGAAGGGAGTTTATCCTTGAATATCCGAGCGATTAAAAACGGCCTGCAGAGATACGTACCTCAGTTGGCAAGCTGTTGAGGCATCTTAATGCCAGGGATCATCATTCAACCGGGTTTTGTGATATCTACTGCATCCATGGATCTGTACATTATGTAAAAACATGAGCGTCCGGATACTGGGAATTTGGGGATTAATCCACGCCTCATAGGGTCAAGCGTCGCCTCGATCCAGCAGTCTACTCCAGTCCGGACTGCTCAGAATGGGCTGATTCGTTGTCCGATCATGTCCATGACGCTCTGCCATTCATAGATGTATTCTGGCGGTGCATCGGACCCCGAGGGCGCGGTTTGGCCGCTACGAGCTTGCTTCTCGCGCCTCCGTCGCCGTGAAATAGTGCGGACGCAGACATCGGTCACGTCGGCCTGCAGGTCGCGCTGGCGCCACACTGCCTGGAGGACGCGGAATGCGGATATGATGTTCTGGGATAAAATTAGCGGGTCAGCCACTCTACTAAAATAGATCCGTAGGCCGTTCATCATCGACTGGCTGGTTCTGCCCTTTGATCAACATGGCCCAATGGCTCACTTGCTTCAAACAACAACACATCAACAAGACCAGGAAGACTTACCGACCTCTGTGTCATTCTAATGGCAGTGTTGAAAATTCCCATGACCACAACCCTGTTTTCCTCCTTTTCCGTGCAGCATCCGGCGATGAAAGTCGACCAGAGCCCCCAGCTAGGAGCTAGCAGGGACGCGGAGGCGATAAAGCCCTCAATAAGCTGGAGAAGGCGTTTCAAGTGTTTCTCCTTTTCCTCTCGCTGACACGCAGCTGAAATCGCATCGTCGGACGGCGAGGCTGGGATATCATACTTAGGGGAACCACCTCCGCCCTTGGTGGCGGCGGTATGGTGCTGAGTTGGTGGCAAGTAGGGTTCATGGAGGAGAAGAATCAAGGCTGCAAGACGGTTGGCCTCGGCCACTTGCTCGATCAAAGCCACCATCGATTCAGGTTCACTCTCCTTCATCCACTCTGGGGCGACTTGCGTTAGATTGGCGAGACTTGCTTTGAGCTGTTGCATCTTGGTCTGAAGATGCGACTCTCTTTTCCGTCTGTCTCTCAGATGTTTGAGTCTGTGGGTCAACGACTGCAGGCGTTTCAGATCCGCAACTTCGCTGACCAAGAGGAGTAGTCCGTTGCTGAAATTGGAATACGGATCGATGATATCTAGCGAGTCACTGTCCATCTCGAGAGCCAGATTTTCCGTCGACGTCCATCGGGACGGAAGACCTTCGACAGAGCTACCATCATTGGAGCCAGCAACGAAGGTCCCATTGGCCTCCTCGACATTGAACATGGTCTTTGCCATGATGAGATGATGCGTGAAAAACCGGTAAGCCAGATTATAGCCATAATCTTCATCTCGATGTCTCGTGGTTCGAGCCATGCGCTGCTGGATTGCATGGCGATAGGCGGAAAAATGGACGACCCAAGTCGATGGGTGTGGATCGTTGATCTGATTCATTTTCATCGATTAGCTCAAGGTTAAGGCACCAACAGTGACGAGGAGAGAAAGAGCAGAACTGGACGATTGCGGCATGGCTAACCTCCACTGTGCACAGCATCATGGAGACGAGGAGAATATCTCGCATGCTCCCGTCCCACTGGATCAGTAGATCCCTCAACGCCTTGAGAGTACGCTGGCGATAGCGCATGACCACATGTGAGAATTTCGAGTCTACTTGTGCCAGTCGGTCTGCAGTGAACATCAAGATGCTAGTATAGATGGTAGGAGAAGTGCATGCTGCCATCAACATGAAGGTGGTCGGGTTCTGCCCCTGATTCAGCAGGAAATACACCTTGTCCTGCTGAATGGTGTTGACGTAGAAGTCGATCAGGAGACCCTCAATCTCAGGTCTGGTGCTAGGGTAGAAAAACATAGTGCCCAACTTGGAAAGGATTGGCTTGTCGCTCGAAATTTGAGATCCATCCATTTGGTGGACGCTTGGGTCTTCGCTCCGAGGGGATTGGGTGCTGGTCATCTCGGATGCTTCGTCCTCTGCGGTGTCTGCCCTGCTAGCTGCGGGGAACAAGTGGCGATAATACAAGTCCATGGTCTTAGTGGTGAAATGGAGAAAGCCTCGACATACCTGTTGAGAGGCTGGACGCCTGGATTCGATAGCAATACTGGAAGCTGGGGAGTTTCCGTCCTTGAGCCTGGATCCGGTGGTCATGGGTCTGGAGGACTTTGATTTGAAACAAGCCCCCGACCAGCCGGGACGTCTCCCAAGAGAAAGAGCTGGTTCTACCCAGACTAGAGTCACATTGTAGTCGCATAGCAACGAGGATTGGGTGCAACGACGGCACCGTGGACGCGATTCTGATACACACACAACATCTCGTTAGGGGGTAGAGCTCGTTGTCGTGAGAATAATAGGAGACGGACCGTCACATTTGAGATGCCTTTTCCGGCACGTCGTGCATCCTGAGCGTACCCGAGTCATTTGAGAAGGAAGGGACATCTGAAGGAAGTCTGGTGTGGGAGGGAACTTGCAAGTGAAGAGATCCCCGTGCCCGGCATCTTAAAAATACCAAGGCCTCCGAGTTATTAATTGGTTCGATAAGCAAGCCTCGGATCTGTGGTTCACTCCGGATTCTACCCTTGGGAAGTGCGCTAGTTGGTTTGTGATCTTTGGAAGTACAATTTTGTTTCGTCACACTTTTGAAGATAGAGGGGCTTTTGGAGTGATTGTTAGAGGAGATAATTTGTGTCGAAGTCTATGAAAGAACAGGTATGCTAGGAGATAGATACTTAAGTAGCTAGCTGACTGCCTAGTTGTGATTTCCTTTATCATATGGTCTGTGGCTGGGCGCACGGCCGCATAACATGGCTGTACGCCTTCCTACTCTACGGTCCACTGTAGACAACTTGACGAGGACTTGGTGTCCTCCACGCTTCGAAGTTTGTCTTAGATAGAAATCTAGGGTTTCCACATTCGCCGACCACTTGACCGATCTCGACAAGCTGAATGAAATCCCATGTTCATGATTACGAGATGTCCAGCAACGTAAGTCCTGACCAAGCCACGCCTGGGGTGCCGAGCTCGCGACCACTCTCAATAAATCACCCCGACCCCGAAACACTGCGCGACATCATCGCCAATGACCACTTTGGCGGCGAAATGCCACCCTCCGTAGTCGAAGCGTGGGTGATGGCCCTACAGCCTGGTAGCCGTGTGCCGTTGCCACCCAACGTGAAAGGATTCTACGGTGGAGACCTCAGGGCTTCCATGCCTATTGAAATTGCCCGCGGCTCGTATAAGTTCATCACACACGAGACTGCAGATAAAGAGAAGATCGCCAAGTACTCTGGGCGTATGTTGATGGCTTTATCGATTGTTGATCTCGACAAGGTGTCGCGGGAGGACCCAACAACTGGCGTGCTCATATTATGGCATAAGACTCTCGCGCTCGTGAGACTGCCCGACGCAGCTGGTGAGTTGCTACAAACATTCAAACAGTATGAAGAGCTTCGACCCAAATCCTCCCTGCCGGACAGCAAATTGCCACTACCAGACCGCCTAAAGGCTCGACTTCTGAACATTGCTGGGGAACTTGGAAATTCGGCAGCCACGCAGTTACTCTCAACATGGCAGTAGCATTGTAAATGCCTGTAAAGGCGTTTCTTGATGTTCTGAACTTAGACCTGCGAAAGAATCGGATCGAGAATATCGAAATGAGGCCCCAAGACACCGAGCAAGACATAGTGCATGACCGTTGAAAACAATGGTACATTCAGGGGTACGTAAATTCCACTTAACCATAATTCTCTAACTTCCTTTAATTTGATAACTTGTAATTAGTTGGCTCGAATTGATGCGCGAGGCCACCATATTGTTGGTAGAATGAAGAGAACCGTGTGCGTTTGCAATTTACCTTGCTTGACAAAGCAAGGGGAGTTGTCAGCCCGTGCAGGAAGACCCCTTGAACTGGCCCGGAAACCAATCTGGCAGTATGTATCTGCTCTCAGTTCCGTCAATCTCGGTGCTCACCGCTTGACTCCCAATCATGATGGCAAAATACTGGACCACCTCGGTACCCTTGTTTGCCCATCTACACAGATGCTTCATTTAGCCTGTCATCTCTGGTTGAACACAGGTTGGAAGACTCTCTCACCCGTGCATGGTCCCTCGTTGCGCAACAACATCTCCAGCCCTGCAGATCGTCTCTTGAAGCTCTCCGTGGCCCTCTTCGGCGTCGTATTCAGTGGACGGCGTAATTAGTGTAAGCTCGCCGCTGTGGATGAAGATATAGTCGGTCGACGTCGTCCGGTGCTGCGAACTGTAAGCCAAACATCCATCCGGAACAATGCCCACTCGTGCCCATTACCAAAGGGACGCGAAACCCTGGGGCAGCCTGAGTGCAAGTGATATGAACCCCAGCCGGCATGTATATTCCAAGTGGCGGAACCTGTTCGGGCTGCACGTTCTTGCTGTTAGCGGTCACACTGGTCAGCTATGCGCTTCAACTCTCAACAGAATCTTGTGGCAAGGTCATGAGTCGACATACAATCCATCATTAGAGGTCGGAACTTTGGCGTGGCTGAAGACAGTCGTGTTGGTGCAAGAGGCCCCCAGCTGCAGCAATTCTCCTATGTCGAGGCTGGTCAACACTTCCGAATGGACGGCCACTGCCGGCTGTGCACCACTGTTTCCTTCAAATGAAGACGCAAGAGGCAGGTTGGCGGTCAGTACTCTGCGTACGGGGGCAAAGTCGACCATGTTGGTGGTGGGCGACACAGTTCGAGGTTGTTTGGGAGCACTGGATGCTGCACAGGTGCAGAGATGGCGGACCTGATAAGCTGCCCATCGCCTTTATGTACCTCACCAGGTGACTATCTTATCTTCCAATCCGGCAACACAATATCGTTCTCTTGAGCAAGAGGACAGGCCTGCCCTTTGGTGGTTGCCGTTGTGGTTGTGCCGGGTGGAAAGAAGCGCCCTGAGGCCTGGACCACCCGGAACTCGGCTAGTGGGGAACGCGGTACCGAATCAACGCGGTGGGGGTATACGGCAGTCGGATTCAATTGCTCTCCTGTCCAAATTTCAGGCAAAAGGGGACTTGGCTGCCACTACCCAGCCAGAAACGACTGACCCATCAGTGCAACTGTTGTCCAGCCCCCCCTCCTGACCTGTGGCGTGTCGGCACAATGCTGGAATCTGGGAGGCATTATTATGCTGCTTATGGAACTGTTCGCGGCATTCGCAGTTCCGGTTGATCTACAGGGGTTAATCCACCTCCCAATATGATATTTGTGTTGCATCTATAAAGTCGGCGACCAGGCTTCAAAGACACAATCGGCAGACGCGAAAAGTCATCGTTGCCACCTGTCGATCTTCTTACCATAAACGCCTACTCCTGCCCTCAACGAACTAGAACTACTGCACTCAGTCATGGGAGACGCTCCCAGCCAGGGGGCTCACATGCCTCACGTACAGCGACACCATGGGACTGGGATCACAGCTGTCGTCGTAGGCGGCGGGGTTGGTGGAATCATGACTGCGTTGGAGTGCTGGCGAAAGGGCATCCAAGTGCGCATCTTTGAACGCAGTTTGAAGCCGGAAACTGAAGGTGGGAGGAACCCTATTGCATACTTCCATCTCTGCTACCACCTCTGCTCGTGTACTATTGCTAACCTCCATCGACTGCGTAGGAGACTTCTTCTCCATCGGCCCGAGCGCATGCAAAGCATTCGAACATTGGCCAGTCGCCAAGGAAGAGCACGAGGCCACGTCCTACGATTTCTGCCTCTCCTACCACAAACAGAATGGCGAGCACATTTATGGCCCCGTGCCGTTGGCGGTCACGACGACAAACGAGGCTGGCGAAACCACCACCAACACAATCCGTGTCCACCGCCATCTCCGTTCCAAGTTTCAAAAGGTCCTCTTGAAGCAGTTGACTGAGATTGGAGTTGCCATTGAATACAACCATCGAGCCGTCAAGTACGACGAAACCAACGACAAGGCGATTGTCGAGTTCGAAAACGGCGTTCGAGTAGAGGCCGACTTGGTCGTCGCGGCTGACGGAGTAGGCACCAAATCGTTTGAAGTGGTCACGCGCAAGGAAGTGCGCGCGCGAAGCAGCGGATATGCCATCTATCGCACTGCTTACCCGGTAGAGTTTGCTACGGCAGACCCAGAAGTCGATAGCAAATTTCCTCTCCTCCCTAGTGGACAGTCATACGCCCAGATGTGGGTGGGGTAAGTGAACCGAGCTTGTTTCTCTCCGTTTGTGAGCACTTACACGCCTTCTAGGCCGGACATGCACATGTTTATCTCCCGGACTGAAGACATATTTTCATGGTCCTTGACTCACAAGGTACGTTGGTGGTGACCGTCACTATCGAGTAGAAAATTAATCGAGCGTTCGCACAGGAGACATCGGCAGACTCGGCCGAGACCTGGTACGGGACTCACTCCAAATGCACCCCAGCGGACGTGGTCCAGTTCCTTGAAAAGACCTTGGGTTCCTGTCCCGACATTCTTCGAAAGGTTTTCAATACCACCCCCGAAGATCACCTGGTGGACTGGAAAATCCTGTGGCGTGATCCTCAACCGCTGTGGACTTCTCGCAAAGGTCGAGTGGTCCAGCTCGGGGATGCCGCCCATACCTTCGTCCCCAGTTCGGGTAACGGGGCCACCCAGGCCATTGAGGATGCTATGTCCCTGGCCAGCTGTTTGGAGATCGGGGGAAAGAGTAACGTCCCTATGGCTCTTCGTGTTCACAACCTTCTCAGGTAAGTTCCCGAAATCGTGTCGCGCTTCTGGGAGGCAACACGTGCTGATGGACCGGTCAGGGCCGAACGGGTATCTTGTTGTCAGCTTGTTGGTTTCAGGAACCAGGCGCATCGCCATCACACCAATTGGGGCCTTGTTGCGCAGAATCCACAGGCGATCAAAGAGTCATATGACCGCTGGCTGTGGGCACATGACGCGGAGCAGTACGCATACGAGAATTATGGGAAGGCTTTACAGCACCTGATCACGGGCGCGCCGTTCAAGAACACCAATGCTGCGCCGGGGTATGTCTATAGAGCGTGGAATATTGACGAGCTCCTGGCTAAGCAAGAAGCCGGGATTCCGATCGAGGTGTAAGCGAGGCTGGAGATGAAGGTCAACCTTGGAGCAGCAGAGATAGTTGGAAGGCTAGCGCGGCTGCATAATCAGACACGCAGCAAGTAAAGCAAGATCCCCTAGTTCAGATGTTGTCGATTTAGAGAAACGCTTCGACCATGCGGGCCTGAGGTAGAATTTTAACAGATAGGAGATTAACTCAATGATAAGAGTTATGTGTTCTCAATCGAGAGATGGCCCTGCGTTGGGGAAGAGCCAATAGTTGCCACCATTTATCATCCATCTCTCCAGTATTCTGGAGGGGCAAGAAGTTAGACACAATCATCCTACCCTCAGCGAAGTCGCATAGCCAACCGCTGTTGTGATAATTCGGGCTGGGAGGGCGAAGATGTAAGGGCGCGAGCCAATCTCAGAAGTGTAAGTCAATCTCGCCGCAATAGTGACCGGACAGTCGTTGTCGTGGATGTAGGTTCGTGGTGGGAGAGTAAGTCGGTGCGGTCCACTATCGTTGAGCCTGGGAGGCAAAAGATAGACACGCTGGAAACTGAACGCGATGAAGCTAAGGCCGGAACCCAGAGATTGTTGGAAGGTCAGCCAATGGGGGACTATGAATCTGGTGGAGACCTTAGAGGCGTCTCCACAGCCAGCGCACCAATCAAACCAGCTCCTATACCAGAGGCCTTGGTTACAATCGAGAGACAGAGAAGGCATCGTACGCGATGATAAGAATCAGGTCTAGAGATATCACTGTGAGATAGACGAGTGTATTTGAATGGCCAAGAGCCATCGATATCAATCTACAAAGTACAAATGCGATCACACGCACCTGGTCAGAACAAGACATCAACTACCAGAACTTTCCAGATCAGTAAGCGGACCTCCCTTTTCTCTTGTTCCTCCAGTGTGACGGGCCTGAGACTACTTTCTTCGTCTTCTCCAAGCAGACGAGTATATACGCACACGCCATGGCCGTGCCTGCCGTTACCACCTTCCCGAAGTCTAATGACAGGGATGAAGCTTTTGTCCAGGTCTCTGCTGAACGGGCGAGCTCAGAGAAGCAAAACGACAAAGAGTTGGATGTCAAAAACGAGCTCTCGAACGATGAATTGGCTGACTTTGCTGCCGAGAAGTCTGCATTGCGCAAGTTTGATTGGATTCTGCTACCGCAGATCATGATGATTGGCATCATGGCAGCCCTTGACCGCATCAACATCGGGAATGCCAGGGTGATGGGGTTTGAAAGTATGTGATATGCCCATCGGCTACGCGCGACTCGCGGTATGCTGACCGAAATCCAGCGTCGATTGGTCTCACGGGCTCGCAGTTCAACGACATCGCCATGGTTTTCTCACCCACGTACATCGTGTTTGAGATTCCTTGGGTCGTCGCTGTGCCATACTTTGGCATCCATCGGGTCCTGGCGGTCGCCGGGCTCGGCTGGGGTGTGGTCACTCTGGGAACAGGCTTCATCCATAACTACGGCCAGGCGATCGCCACTCGTGTGCTGCTAGGTATATTCGAGGCGGCCTTGGTCCCGTGCCTGATCTTCATCATTTCCACTATCTGGCCACGTGAGTCTCAGGCCAAGCGAGTCGGGTTTGTCTATATCGCCAGCTCTATATCGGGCGCCTTTGGTGGCCTCATCGCCTACGCAATCCAGATCTCGGGCGAACGGCATGGTCTCGAGTCCTGGCGGTGGCTGTTCATCGTGGAAGGTGTCGTCTCTACCGGCCTCGCCATGATCTGCTGGATCTCCCTGCCTAAGTCGGCCGAAGACGCCTGGTTCCTGTCCGAGCGCGAAAAATCCGCCATGATGGCCAAGAAGCAGCGCGAAATCGTCTACAAGGGCGAAGCCCTGTTCACCTGGGCTACCTTCAAAGTGGCCTGCCTTGAGCCCCTCGTCTGGCTGGCTGGCCTCATCCTCTTCTCCAACGCTTCCGCCGTTACGGGTTATGCCGTCTTTCTGCCCACCATCTTGGCCGGCATGGGTTACACTCGCGTTCAGGCCAACTATCTGACTATCCCAATCTACGGTTTTACCGGAATTGTAGTCATGTCCGCTGCCTACGTCTCCGACCGGCTCCAGCGTCGCGGTATCATCCTCGCCATCCTTCCGCTCTTCCCCATCGTTGGTTATTCCATAGCTATCGGCACTGCCAACAGAGCAGCCGGTTATTTTGGCATGTTCCTATGCGCAGCCGGTAAGAACCAACCAACACACCTCAGCTCCGGTCCTACAATCGGGTGGATACGTGTGGGGAATGAGGCGTTGGCCCTGCTCTTACGTTTTTCCCCGCGCAAGTTCCTCCACGACAGCTACTGACCGATTCTCTAGGCCTGATCTCTTTCACGTGCATCTTCTTGACTTGGCTTTCCAATAACATCGCCCCGGATTCCAAAAGGTCGGTCGCTCTTCCAGCGCTCGTCTCTCTGGCCAACATCTCCGGCATTTCCTCGTCGTACATCTACCAGCAAGACGATGCGCCACGCTTCGTCCGGGGTAACTCGATCAGTGTGTCATTTGCTGTTATGGTCGTGATCGGCGTGGTGGGCATGTATTTTCTCCTCCTCAAAAGAAACAACGAGAAGAAAAAACTGCTCAGTGAGGGCGTGACCGACAATGGCTTGATGGGCGATCGTGCCCTCAACTTTGAATACAAGTTGTAAGGGGCGCCGTCCTTGAAGAGGGTGGACTTGAAAATGTGAAGGTGAAACCGGTATGATGGGGCAGGATGGGGAAGAGATGTTAGAACAACCAGATGAGTGATGGTTGGCGAGGAGAGCTCCATAGGCAGCCATTGTCATGCATATACAACCTAAATTACATGTATGGAAGCAATTCTTTTCATTTTCAACCGTCTGGCCAATCTTTACGGCAAAGAAGACACACGAGTGTGTTAGCCAACGACTAGCCCATGGACCTCAAAGAAATGCTTAGCTTGTAATCGGTCATGTCTGAATGACTCTGGTAGAATACTACTTTCACGGTGGCGTCCTTCAGCTTCGGCAAGATCCTACAAAATCCATCCTTGACATTTCGGTACGACTGTAGATATAAGCCCTTCTGTGGTTTAACATGTCAAGAACAAAGCAGTCCATCGGCGAGGATAAGAGAGGAGGCGGTCATTCAAACTGCAAGGTTGCTTCTTATTTTGCATCCTTTCCAGCGAACGGACTCGTAATATGGGAGCAGAAGAAGAGAAAGTCTCAGGAATGATGGGAACAATCTTCGCCTGCCGGCTCACCGAGGGATAATTGTTCACTCGGAGGAAGATGATGTTGCGGTTTCCGAACTCTCTTCTAAGCTCGCTCTCTGGACGTCTCGGTGTGCGCAGGAAACCTGCCCCAGAATTCTCTCATACCCAGACAGTGCAGGATCTTGTGATGCAAAGCGACGGATCCATTTTGGATTTCATACACGAGAGAACAAGCTCACGGTTCATCGGTGTATTGAACCAGGCAAACCACACACATTGATATCGGATCGAGCTCTGCCGAACCGCGTGCATAACGGATGAATACCGAGGCCTCGATGCGGCAACACCTTCCAACGTGTCTAGATCTCAAACAGCGTTCCTCCAACCTGCCAACGTGTTCATCACCAGCTTGAGCCACGCCTGCCGAGGCTTTAACAGCCCAGAGCCAAGTGGGGAGCCCGAGACGACCTTCCAGAGTGTCTCTAAATGTGGTCGGAGCGCGGACCAGTAGATTAACCATCGAAAAAGAAACAACCAAGCGAGGCTTAGCGTATGTCTCCTTTTGCGGTCGTGATCACCCAGATGTCTCGACTTTCAAACATATATCTAGTGTGTTCTTATTGAAATCCTGAGCATTGATGAATGAGAGATTGAAATTCGTCCATTCGGACACTGGAGTACCCAAGTCCGGCCTGATCCTGGCGCATCTACTCCTCCGATCAACTTCCGACACGCATCGCAAACGCGGACATGACGACTGATGCTGGAAAGGCTAGTGGGACGATCAATGGCTCGGTGCATGTCATAAAAGCCGATCTCTTGATCCCTGGTCGTGGTGATCCTCTTTCCAATGCGGCTGTTGTCTACGACACCAAGACAATTCTCTACGTCGGACAGCAGTCGAACATCCCAGATTGCTATAACTCTCTCGATGAGACTCATTTGCCCGTTTTGATGCCAGGACTCTGGGACTGCCACGTCCACTTTCTTGGTATGGCCGATGGGGTCAGTAGTCTTTGGAAGTTGAATCCAATCGTGTCCGGGGCGCGCAGCGTGAGGGATTTGGAATTGCTTTTGAATGCGGGATACACATCGGTCAGAGAATGCGGCGGAAACGGCATTTTCCTCGACCAGGTGGTCGAAGATGGCTACTGCATAGGTCCAAAGATCTATTCGTGCGGTTCCGTGATCAGCTGCACTGGGGGCCATGCAGATGCTCACGACATCCCGCTCTCCACCTGGCAGGCCTCCTGCAATCGAGGCCTGCAGGTCCATCTATGCGATGGTGTCGACGAATGTACAAAGGCAGTTCGGCTCCAGACCCGGAAAGGAGCCAAATTCATCAAGATCTGTGCGAGTGGCGGAGTCCTCAGCCAGAATGACGACCCAAAGCACCAGCAGTACTCCGCCCAGGAAATCCAAGCCTTTGTCGATGAAGCTGCCCTCAGCGACCGGATTGTCGCTGCCCATTGTCATGGAAAGCCTGGAATCATGGCCGCCCTGAGGGCTGGGGCCAGGACAATCGAACACGGGACATATTTGGATCTCGAATGTGTTACACTGATGAAGGAGAAAGACGCCATCCTGGTCCCCACTCGCACACTCCACGAGGTCCTCCGAAGCGGCCTGTCCGCGACATCCGCAACAAAGATGATCGATGCCAGCAAGCATCTGAAACATGCATGCCAATTGGCGATCCAGCACGGGGTCAAGATGGCCCTAGGCTCAGACCTGGGACTGAGCCTCCGGGGCCACCCCGCCTCACACGGCCAGAACGCGTTGGAACTCAGCCTGGCTGTCGAAGCAGGCATGTCTCCCCTGGCCGCAATCGAAGCTGCCACCGCCAACGGACCGCTGACCCTCGGTGCCCAGGCGCCACGGTCTGGACAAATTGCCGTCGGATTTGACGCTGATTTCATCGCCGTTTCTCGCAGCCCACTAGAGGATATCAACGTTCTGGTGAATCCAGTCAACATCACGCACGTCTGGCGACGGGGGACGCTGTACAAGGGACCCAATGGCACCAGAATCTCGAATGATCTCTAGTTGTAAAATAAAGACTTAAAGTATACTATAAATACTACTATTGTATATCTACTTTAGTTAGACTTAGTATATGTAGCTTGGTCGCTGGTATATTCTTCAGTTTAAAGATACACAATATAGATTTTTATTAGCCTCGTGACTAACGAGATCAATGAATTTCAGGTCTGGGTGCTGGAAATATTCCCGGAGGAAGGCTGTCTTTTGATATACTGCAACTCTCGAGAACCTGCATTCCCTACTGTTCTCCTCACAGATGCATGTAGCAGGCTCAAAGAGATGACCACCCAGCTGTTATGTACCCAAGATTCTCCTCAGAAATGAGGAAAGATTTGACTCCACGATGGTGTCTCATACGCGGATGCTGGCAATTGGCGAATACTCAGAAACGCCTCGACCACGATATATGCCCTAGCAAACATAAGGCTAAATCCACATATCACGACAATCGTGCCGAGTGTCACATTCTGCAGCCACGATTTCTCACCATCCATCCACTTTTCCCAGAACTCATTCAATCGCTTATAACTTTTGACCATATAGTTGAGAATCACCCAGAGACCACCACAAAAGGCAATGTAAATGGCCGACGATCGCCAGAGCCATTTTTCCAACATTGATGGGAAATGATCGTTCCAAGCTGCGGCGTGGAGACTTCCGTACAGGAAATTGGCAAGCCAGAGGACCATGCCGACTACCAATCCATCCACGCTTCGAAGGAGCTCATCGCTCGGCCAATTGTGACTGTACTTGACAAGGAGCTGTTCGGGCTTAAAATGGATGCAGGTCGTGTTGACTGCGATTTTGTGCGAAAAGTTCTGCAGAGTTATCGGGTCTTCGATCTTCAACATCTCACTCAGCCGAGCGATTCGAATGTCGGCGGTATCATTGCTTGCGAAATACTTTTCTGTGGCGATTCGAACACGGGGTCGCCGTTCAAAGAATGCAGTCGTGTTCTCTAGCCCCATGCTGAACGCCCGCAGTTCTTGACACTCAGGTCCAATTCTTTGACAGTCTTGCCCCTTGATCTGACTCACGATCATCTTCGAGCTGTCTAAGCCGTTGCTTGCTGGTACTGTGCTGGCAGGGATCTCCCCTCGTGTTTGTCGACAGCACACGTATTCTATCTCAGGAACTTTCGAGTAAAGGTTCAGGTACGCAAATAGTGTCTTGACAATCGTCTGTGATTGCATCTGCTCTGGATCTACCCGACCACTAACTTCGCTGCTCATATACATGAACGGTAACAGCCCAGTAATGGCTTCTGATTTGACAAGTATAGGTTCTTTGGCGAGGAGAGGCTTATTCCACCACATCGCGTACATGCCCAGCGCACAAAGTCTATTGAACATTAGTCTTTGAGTATGATATGTTCCGGGAAGATTTACACATGGGCCACAGTGTTGACCTCAAGCAGTGTGACCGGAAGGTGTGCTAACAGTCGACCAAGAACCTGTAGCAGCATCCATGATGCCTGCAACAACACCAACATCTTTGCTAGTGCATCCGCCTTGCTTTTATCTTCAATATCCTCCCGCGGAATGTCTGGAATAATACCTCGCTCAGCCAAGAATTTCATTCCTTTTGCCGTCAGGGTGAGTCTGGTGGATGTTTCTTGTGGTAGCATTATGTCTTGTCCTAGTTGTGCTGGGACTTCCGCAATGTAGGGCTGGCAGTCAATTGCAAATCCTCCAGTTGAGGCGAAAAAACTGTGCGTCATCGTCCATTGATGCCTCAGCTGGGAGCCTTCTCTACTTCCGTTCTCCCTTCGAGAATGCTGTTCCACAATTTTGAGAAGTATTCGCGCTGAGCTCCATTGACGCCATGCGGTGAAGACAACTAGCTCTGGAGCATAAACTCCTGCAGTGATCCACAGCAGATTCGTGTACAGCGTTTCACGATGGCTCCTTCCTGCTGGCGGCACATTCAGATGCAGTGCCGACCAAACGCACAGCACGAGGGTCAGGAGACATGAAAACACCAACGTCAGAGTTCCTCTCCCAGAGGGGTCCGAGATGTAGCCAACAATTCTGGAAGTGGTGCTCGTAATATCTGAGGAGTTGACTGGCAAGGCTGAGGATGAGGAGATGGTCGAAAAATATAGTAATAAGCTTAGCAACATATCTGTCTGTCAGAAAGGGATACTATTTCTTTGCTGTACGACAATCATCAATGTCTGAGCTCATTGTAGGGGCGCTGTTTCTTATTCAACAGCATTGTGCTCTTGAAGGTTGTACTTTTAATGGCGCCTGCTCCGTGTGGCTGAAACTCTAGTACGTATGTGCCCGATCAGCAACTCGAAACAGGTCTGACCAGAAGTATATTGATACTGCACAGGCCGCCCATCCAGCACGAACATCTATTGATCGTTGGCTCGTTGATCGTCTGGAGGCTGAGCTCAAGGTCAACGACCAAGTTCTTTTCCAAGCGCCAGCTGTCTTGAGTGGTCTGAGGAGTTTCAAGTTTGCAATCTCTAGACGAACTGTTTGTTATGTTCTTGTCTTCACCAATCATGCAGCGAATTTTAAGCGCTTAAATAAATGGCTCCCCTTGCCTGCAGGTGGCCGGTATTAGTGGCTCAGACGTATGCTACACTGTTTGCATGTGATTATTTCTTCCACTCCCTGGTTGCTAATTTATCGGTGTCTGACTTTGTCTTAAGAGCTCCAAGGCAAGCCGCGGACTGAAGATTTATTCAAACATCTCGACTTTAACATACCTTTGAATGGGTGAGTGCAGGCTAAAGTTGACAGACCATGCCACCCAACAAGCAGGCTGGGCCGATCGAAAAAGGACTCATCGACTGGGCACAGCTAGAGCAATGGATGAAAGATAATGAATATATCTTGACGGGCTATCGAAGACAATCCAACTCATACTTACGCTCCATCAAGTCAATTTTCGCTCTTCACAATGAAACGGGTAATATCTGGTCACACTTGATTGGAGCTCTTCTTTTCGCCGTATCGCTCATTCGCTTCCACCGTTTGGTATGGCCTCAGATCTCATCAGCAGAATTGAGTGATATCATCGCTGTCAGCGTCTACTACGTTGGGGTGGTCAATTGCTTCGTCCTTTCCACCACATATCACACACTGTCCAACCACTCCAAGGAGGTCCACAAGTTTGGGAATGAACTCGATCACCTGGGAGTTGTTTTTGTGATATATGGTTCGACCATGCCCGGCACATTCTTTGAATTCTACTGCCACCCTAACCTGCGCACATTCTATTGGATCCTCAGCACCATCTTTGCCGTCGCGTCGGCCGTCTTCACCCTACGACCAAAATTCCGCCAACCAACTTATCGAAAGGCTCGATTTCATATGTACACTTTCCTTGGAGCATCCACGTTCTTCCCCATAATTCACGGTCTCTTTGTCTACGGATATCAGGAAGTCAATCGTCGCATGTCGTTGAATCACTTTCTAGGACTTGGATTCTTGAACTTCACGGGTGCCGCCATCTATGCTGCACGCATTCCAGAAAGATGGTTTCCTCGTACATTTGACATCTGGGCCAGCAGTCACCAAATTATGCATGTGCTGGTGGTTCTCGGGGCCATGACTTTCGAGCGTGGGTTGTTGCAAGCGCTCGAATTCTGGAGGATACATGGCAAGAGCGTCTGTGCAAAAGAGGACTTTTGATAAAGAGATTTAAAAAAGAAGCTTCATGATATTGTCTCTTGACAAGGCTTCAAGGCGTGGAAAAGTACCACCGTAAAGGACTGTCACAAGAACGCTGTACATTTGATGTACATAAGACGAAATAGTCGCCCAAGTTAGGATGTGGCTTGCCAGGGCGTCTGATTATCCACAGGCATCTTTTCCCACCACGCATTTGTCAGGCTTGATGGGTGAAATCATATCAACCACTCTCGAAAGGCGGATTGCCCTTTGTCAAGGTTCACATCTCCATATATCCAATGCGTGCATTTCTGGCCATTGAAACGCACGACATGTCATGTCCCGTTACATAGGACCCTGCGACCTTCAAATATTTACTGCTTCCCAAGTTATGCAAACTCCAGCGACCATTTGCCGGAGGACCTTCCATCCCATCTATCTCGTCTTCTTGCCCTCTGAGCCACTGGTCTGGCGTTTAACGCTGGGCCCAGTAGACTCGGCCGCTTTCTTCGCCTGGAGTTCCTTCTCTTCGGCAGCCTTGAACTCCTTGAGAGTTTGCTCGTCGGTACGATCAGCGTACCACTGACCCACCTGCAGGACCAGGACACCGACTAGAACCAAGGCCAGAATGGTGTTGCTAGCGGCCAAGACCTTGAGGTTATCTTCGCGACCCAAGACGCTATCCCCGGTATCAACATCATATCCAGATGTATCGACATTGTCCAACTGGTCCTGATTCAGGTCCTTTAGACCCAGGCCGTAGGTGCCATCGCTGACGATTCTGAGGCCCTTGATGATGTTGGCAAGATAGACAATGACAGCGACCATGTACAGGACGAGACTGCCGCCGTCAAAGAGCATATTACTCTCACTGGGCTTGTAGAGCTTCATAATCAGGCCCACCAAGCCCATCGCGAGCATAATGTGCAGAATCCGTTGGATCAGGTTCGGCGCATTGTGGAGCAGCTTCAGATGGGTCTCGATGGCATCGAAGTGGGAGGCGGGGGTGGCCGCGGTGCTCCATAGGAGAGGATAGTCATATGGGAAGAGGGAGAAAAGGATGCCCAGGAAGAAAGCGACAGCTAATAGAGGGAAATTTGGGTTAGTTTCAAGGCTGTCTTTGCATTGGAGCGGGGCGGGGTTCTTACGGGTGATGATGAGGAAGGTTGCGAAACTCGTGGCGGGCATCTTGTCGTCGTTGTAAAGGCGGGGAGTGTTCGGTGCGCAAAGAACTAAGAGCAACGGAGGAGGACTGTAAAAGATCGCAGTCAAATGTGACAAAGTGGCCTTTGCAGTTGAATGGATCCAAGGGACGACCAACGTTATTTCTCGAGAAACTTTGGAGAGGAGGCACGTGAAAGCAGAGGTTATACTCGGGTTGCTGGCAACTCGCAGGCAGGTGTCCAGATGCGCGTCTCAGCTAGTGATACAAGAAGGATTTAGAAGCAGAAGTAAAATTGCGAGATGAAAAAAGCCAGAAGTACCCAAAGTATTGTCGAGGACTAGTGGCAGTGGCAGTAATCGCAGAAATCCTACCTCAAGACGGAGAGTTGCGGCTGGGATCTGTGCTAAGGTGTAAAGTGCATCTGCCCAGCCTTGAGCTTTGGTGGATGATGTTGCCTTTTCGGTGCCTGAGTCCCTTGGTGGGTTCTGTGTGGGTTGCCGCAAAATGATAAGCGATAACGGTTGCTCGGTTCATGCTTATTCCGTTCCGAGGATATCTAGCAGTCACGTGATCATGGGCCGGAGGAAAATTGTTCCTGATATGCAAACACTGTGATCAGAAGTACTATTTGTTATAGAACACCCGATACTTAATCCGCAGTTTCACGATCATCTACTGGTATAACGACAGAACAGGTATCAGCGTGCAAACACGGTTGCTCTGAGCGCATCATCCCATCCTCCGCCTCCCCGCAATCACATCACCAGATTGTGGAAGAGTGAACATGCATCTACTTGTGTGATCATGACTATCCATCTCATCCCCGGGTTCAGATGAGGAACATCAGATGTACTATCATGAGATACACTCGAAAGGGGATACGAAAGCGAGAAATACAGGAGAAAATCGGAATGACGATGCCAAGGCTGGGGAAACATCCACCCTTTCCTCGCTGCCGCTTTAATGGTCTTTTGAACTTCAAGTTGCACGCTGTTCAGCCTGGACATAAACAAGATACACCATATCAGGCCCTAGGCATAGCTCTCTCCATGTTACTCCCACCCATGCCGGAGGAGCACCTTCGCGAACCTAAGCAAAGGGTGAAACTATTCAGATGTCAGCTTGGGGTCAGCCTGGTCCATCCTTTCTCATCTTCCAGCAGCATCACCGTGGTCTGATCACCAAATGTCACCCACTTGTTCGCCGTTTCCAAACCGGCCACTCGGTAGGAAACTGCATCTTCAGGACCATGCGCCAGCAGCCCAACGTTTGATGATTTCAGCAACGGCAATCTGTTGAGCCAGATAGTGACGCACAGCAATACGGCGGCAGCCACAGCTTCCAGTAATGGCAGCACACGCCATCCCCAGCGCACATGGTAATATGGGACAATTGCATATACGGTACCTTGCGTCGTGTTGTTGTTTGAATTGTACGCACTCAGTTGCACTTGGTTCGTCACTGCCGTGGCTATATTCTGGACTAGTTGACTGATGTCAGCGTTCACCATGAAGCTGGCCATGCCGATAGCATCAAGCACATAATCTCCATTATTAACGTAATTCGAGCCCACCGAGACTTGCGGATGTAGTGTGGCCCTAATACTGGGGTCCAGGTACTGTGGCCACTTGGTGTCAAGAAGACCGAAGAGACTGTGCATATTGACGCGGAAGAAGTTGGTCGAGTATGAGCCTTGCACCTCCTGAAGTGAGGAGCCGTCGTAAAATGAAGCCAACTCCTCGTTCGAGGCAAATATGTATTCGTTGGGTAAAATGCCGCTTCTGGGAGCGAACAGCAGCGGGGCCGTCTTGAAGCCACTGGCTTCAGAGATACTGCCACTACGTCCATCGAATACAACCTTCGAGTAATTCTGTTGGCACCAATACCAGTTCGTCATTGTCACCCGTGTTTCCGGTATGCCGAGTGACGTGTCATCGAGGAAGTCATTGCCGTTGACAGTTCCAACGACTTTTATGGTGAACAGGCGAGCAACATTCACCGGTTGATGGACAACAGGCGGATCATCTAGTAACTCGAGGTTTTCAAGTATTGAACGGAAGTTATCGTACACGTAGCCGACGTCGGTGCCCAGATCTCCTGCTCCAAAATTCAGGGTCAAGTTGCGGTAGGTTATCACGCCTTGGACCGTGAAATTGCAAGTGAGGAAATGAGCCGGATCACGTACGCCTGAGGCGTGTTGCTCACACTCATGCGTGGTGATATCAGTGACATCTGAAAAGTTGCTGCATAGGCCGAGCATTGTAATATCATTGAACTCGCAGTGGGTTCTGGGGAACGTACAGTCGAAACGTGGCAGATAGGTCGTGCTGGTCAATTGATTGAGAAAACTAGTCTCTAGGGCAAGTAATCGAGTTCCATTTGCTGAAAAAAAGCCATGTTAGTAGGAGAAGGCAAGGTGTTCTTTGAGCTTACCTCGGGCATTGTTTTCGTCGTCGAATGTGTTTCTATCGTCCACAGCAAGAGAAGTATATCCTCTATTGGACATCATCGACGCGGTGACATTGTTCAACGCAATCTCTCGCTGTGGGGTGTCCAAGATCTGCTGGATCATAGGGTCGATGGCGAATGCCCCAAGCGTGATGAGGCCCAGAAGTGCGATCATAAAGTTCGGACCCTTCTTCAGCAGATGTCTCCTAGTCTTGATAAACATCTTCGCCACGCCCCAAGGACCAGCTCCACCTCGTCAAATACATCAATATGGCTCAGGCAGTTCGGTGTCTGGAAGTGTGACCACTTCAACTGTGAGACGCAAGATGCTACCACCAGTGCTAGACCCATTTTTCCGATGGTCGAGAGCGTAGAGAGGAGTGCACTGGGCTGTATGTTGCGATTCCAATCATCAATTGATTTATTGTCCAGGACTGCGAGGACAGCAATGGTCGCGAACAGGCTGGTAAGTGCGACAACAGCCCCGCCAATCTCCCACCACCACCAAGATGATGACATGAGTAGTTCCTTTCTTCTGTTGTGGGAGGTTGGCGCACTATGTGTATTAATTGGTGTTTGGGTCACTGTCGGTAAAAGCGGTTCTTGCTGGGTGTTGTCTACTGGCACTGCACTTGGTCCGTCTGGTCCCTGATGTGCTGGGTCGGTTTCCACAGGAGCCTGAGGAGTGCTATGCAAGGGAACTTGAGGACTGGTACTGTCGCTGTGCGTGCCCGTTGGCACGTTCGTCGCTTCCATTATAGGCAAACTATGTGCCATCGCTGGACTCCTCGTGGCCATGAGCTCTGTCCTCAAGCTCCCCCAAGCTGGATCAGATACACATCAAGTATTTATGCATCAAGTACAACACGCCATGGTAGTGTATGGCACAACCACCAAATCCGTCCAAAGCGCCGATGCTAGACTGACAGGAGCTGCATGCCGACCAGCAATGCGCCCTCAACTCTAGCTCGGCCAATCAGTTCGGTCGTGAACCTGGTCATCTATTGCTTGCAATGCTTCGCTTGCAGCCCCTCGTTGCCAAAAGCGTAGAGTGCAACGAGAAGACATGGTATTGTAGCCCAAATCTGCGATCTTGACAAGCATCTTCGAATGAATCCTTGGAAGTGCTTGTTTTATAGCCTGTCATGTCCCATCATGGTAGCCTGCGAAGCGTCGTCAGGCCTCCCGTTCAACGCACCGTTCCACGCCGCCTGTTTTACCCCTGGATCGTTGAGCCGTGTCTGATGTCATCATGTAACAACTTCAAGATCTACGAACACCAAATGAAGCAAGTCGTAAGGTCTTTAGATCACAGCATTAGTATGCGAATTTCCCCGGTGTATTTATCCCGACTTGCGTAGAATAGAGACTAGAGTGGAGTTTTTCATATCAACTGCCGGGAGGGAGGACTATGGGATCAGGATCCTCGAATATGTCGCATAGTTCAACCAACTGTTAATTTTCGGGGTATCCAACTTCGATGCCATGATGCTTCGGTGGTATTGGAGACCAGAAGCCCGAAGCTAGGCACATTATGCGCATCTTATGACATTTGAGTTCGCAAAGCTGCTCACGCTTCGTAGGTCGTTTGAGACATGAGAGCAATACCTGGGCAACGTACGTCAACCTGTGAGCGCGCGATACCTCTTTTTCAGTCCACTCAAATCTATCATCTCCCCAGCTCACTCGTATTTATTCGTAGCCACAACTCTATTGTTCGACCTCATTATAGTGATGACATGATGAACGTTTGTCAATCCTGGATGGAAGAGCAACATTTCCTCCTCTCCAGGCTGGGTGGGTACACCTTACAGACGTAGCGGAGACATTCTGGCATGTCACCATAAACCTCGGTACGAATGTGGGAAAAGCCCATCTTTTGCGTGGCATCCGGCGCCCGAGAGATACGAATCAATCCTCCCAATCTCATGTCACAAGTAGTATGTTCTCCTGCAAGCCGCGGACGTGATTTGTGAGATGTGGTCGCATGCACATAGCTTTACCCATTCGTCGTTATTACTCTGGGCCATACTAGGCTCAGCCTCAGTGGGCAGCCGGCAAGAATCGAATGCCAAACGCTGCAATGGTCATTACCATGCCAAGTCCGCAATACGAAAGGATTTCCTCTTGCCTCCGTCCACATCTTCAGCTCCTCATGCAGCCCTTATCTTGGCGAATATCCTGCGGCCTGCATCTCTTCATTTGTTGTGTCGATGCAGTTGACAATGGTTATGCCGCTCAGCGCATGAAAGAACAGACCGTGCTTCAACTAAAACCTCGGACCCTGAACTTACAGGGCAGTCGAGATCGCAAATAGCAACAAATCCGAGCCGACCGGGTGCGGCCAAATATCAGCCTTGCTTAGAGTTTACCTCTATAGTTCTCGACGAAATTACAGTGTGTACCATGGCACTATTATACGGTGTACACTGAAGGCCATATTAAGAGTCGGTCAGTCTACTCTATGATCAAGAGGGCCGTTTGCACGCCTTGTCAATGAAAAGCTCCCATCTCTCTGCCTACAAGAACCTCGGTTTTGAAGAATACTAGCTCAAAAATCTGCCCAAAAAAATTGTGCTTTGAGTCAGGATCAATCATCGAGTATACGTGTGAGGGCTGAGTCTCGTATCATGGAAATCCAGAAAGAAAACACCCACATCGGTAGGGCTTGCCTGAGTGTTGTTCAGCCTCACGCCGCATGACACAGCATATGGGCAGAGTTGTCTCCAAGCAGCTTGGCCAGGCGGCTGATACGAGCATATCATCTGATCGGTTTATGCTGGGACTCTTCTTGAGAGAGCTGAAATGCAGTCACGACTTGGTATCTATAAAGAAGGCCTTACAATCTCTCAGATATTGTGCATCCTAACATTCGATCTTGGGACAGCATTTAAGTAGCAGCACTTCACATATCGTATCAGATTCAGCATATAAATCGACAGCGATAAACAAAGTCTTTCTCTTCGATTTCACGAGTATGAAGCCTCCTATGTTGGACCAATCTCAACTAATTACCGTCATTAGCATGAAATTCACCACAGTTATACCATTCATCAGCCTATGTGGTCTGGCAATTGGCAGTCCGATGCCACAGACTGAGACCGATATCCCTTGCCCATTGGCTTATCCATGTGGGGATATTACGACCTCTCTGTCATACTGCTTCAACGTCACTGGTGCGCCCGTCTACGGAGGGGGCTTGTTCAATGATGAAACTCCTATTGGATGTGTTTGTGGCAGTGAAGTTCTAGGTGATGAGAGTGGTCTGTATGCAGCCACAGAATGTATTCTCTGTGGCGACCTTGATGAAGAGAGCGCTGTTTTGGTCTCATCCTGGTGGTATACCTGTGCAACCGCATATGAGATTGGGGTCGAAGAGGCACTCAATTGTTGGAACGATGGGACTGATTGCTATGAACCTGATGCAGGAGTCACATTTCTAGCAAAATAGTCAACTACATTGCTGGCAAAGGGGGAATGAACAAGTTTATGTTCATGAAATTGCTAAATTGCTGCCGACAAGGGCTAAATTGCCATTATTGGTGATCGAATCGTTCATTATTACAGCAGACTAGTACTGACTACCTATGGGTTCGAGTTGAGCGCCAAGGGCCAGCTACGGAGTTCCTTCTCATATGCATGTCTTATTCTGGGTGTCTATGTGACAATGTCTTGCCGTCTATCATAAGAGACGACAACAGTTACTCGGTTGACCTTGGTGAAGTTTCACAATCCCCTCTCGAGTTATCAACTACAAATGCTTCAATTCACACTCTATGAGCAGTCAAATCGCTGATATCGCCGCAACAACTATGAAGACGGTCTCAGCAAGCCCATCCCACACGAGACTCCTAGGGTACCCTCTACTGGAGACGGACGAAGTCACTGCTTCCCCTAGAGATGTCGTACTGGAAGGAGCCGCTGGACTGTATGTGGCCGTCACAGAGCTACCACCCACTGAAGTAGAAGTCATCCTTGCTGTAGTCCTCGCACCAGTGGTTGAAATTCCTTCAAAACCACGACAGGTCCGATACGAATAGAGATCGGTAGAGGCCGGCGTACTTAGAAGACAGCTAACCCCCCCATCGATATCGCATCGTGACGCTAGATACAACATATCCTCGTTACACATGCAAGTTGAGAATTCCTCACTATCACTCGCGGATGCTGTGAACTTGCGAATACAGGAGCTCGTAGAGACTGTCAAGCGATCGCAGTCATTCGCCAGATCACCACACAAGACATTCTCTACCAGGAATGGGGTTGTGATTGACATGGTGGTTGGCGAGTAGCTTAGCACCTCGAAAGCATCTGCTTCCACACACGCTGTCGACCAGCCAGCGAAAAGGCCGTCCGTACCAAGGAATATCTGGTCAACAGCAGTGGTCCTCCAGCAATTCCACCACTCTTGCCGGCAACTGACCTAGACTTTAGATTGCTGTTTGAATAAGTTTCTTGCGAGGCTTACCCGGCCAGTAAGTCCAAGACAGTCTGGGGGCAATAGCAGCTGATTGCCGCCGCGGTGTTGCTTGCCTCGCCACAAGTTATGAGTTTGTCATAGAAAGCTCCACAACTGCTCATCGTTATCGGGTCAAGGCAGGATTCTGGTGGTATACTGATTGCCGTTTGTTCAAGAGCCTGGGCGATGACAGAGCCCCGATATCTCACACTCCCAAACAAGAGAACAACACTGAACAATCTCATATTTCTGCGAGCGATGACATATGATGGCGTACTGGCAAAGTGAGCCTTTGCAAGATATTATAGAGTAAACAGTTGTAGATCTTCAAGCCTCACGTCCTGCTGAGGGAGGAAGACAATGAACAGGTGGTGGGCACTGTCTTTGCCTCGAGTCTCAGGCCAAACTTTCAAAATTGTCTCATCGTGTTCGTCGATCTGGTTTGCCTTCTTGGCTGTCCAATTCCAGCAAAGACACAGTTCGTGTTCAGGCTTTTGTGGTGCATCGTATTCATGCGGGCCAGATTTGAAGCACTTCTTTCCCATTGAAGGACAACTCAAGGATCCAAGACTCCAAGACAATTATACGAGATCACTTTCAGGCTGTTCACATTTTGGATTTGACTCGAACTGACGAGAATGTATGGATGATCGTGAACACCGCACCTCATGAGCCCCAGTGCACTGACCGGAGAAATCAGCTCACTCACCGTATCAAATTCAAGGCTTCCAGATACTGCTAACTCTTTCCCATCCACGCCGTGGCAGGCAAATGCGTTGAATTCAGACAGTACGCTCGACGTCTTGAACATCTGCAGGTCTACAGTCTTGAGCAGGCAAAGACTCAACCATGAGATTTCACAAAAGCACGCACAACCACTCTGCACTTCCTGCAGGTCGTCAAAGATGGAGGTCGGTCACACTACAGCCTTGGTGTGTACCTCTTCTTCTGCTCACTGAACTGGTATTCATTGTTGCAATCATTACGCTGTTGGTCCTGTCTGGGCAACGCACTGGCTTTGTCAACGTTGGCTTCGAGGAAAGATCTGTGGATTTCTCCAGTTTCGAAGGTGCACTGGACTGGGGCTATGGCCTCTTGTGGACTGCTCTCCCAGTTTTTATCATCGGCCTGTACAAACTATTTCGCGATGCTGTCAGAACGGCACTTGTGCTCGAAACACCCTACATCGAACTGGCTACCCAAAGGTTTGGGGAGAAGGTAGCGATGGGAAAGTCTGTCTATTTAGACTATCGAACATCCTTTACAATCGTGGCTTGGTGGAAGGCGTTGAAGAACAAGCACTACTTGTTGAGTGTCTGCCTTGTTCTCTCATTCGTCGAGGCACTCGCTCTTGTACCTCTCACTGCACGTCTCTTCGCTGTTCGAGAAGAACTGCTTCCCCGCGAGTCACTTCTCAACGTCTTATCCCTCTTCGACACCACTGCTCCTCTTTCCAACGCAGACTATGGGGCGCTTATGGATCTCGTTGCAGCCTCGTGGATCAATGAGTCACCCTTACCACGCGGCACCGATGGTGATTATGCCTTCTCTAGGCTCACGCCGATGCAATATTACTCCAACTTCACAGTGTCTGCCCCAGTGAATGCTTCCAGGCTCACCATCGACTGTGAAGAAGTTTCTGCTACGTCAAAAACTTTTGCCGTAGCTGAGGAGAGCGACAATATTTATACTGCTAGCTATTCTGCAACGGACCGTGGCTGTTCTATAAAAGGGGACATAGCCGCAAACGCTGATAGCAACGACTTTCTTGACGCCGGTCTAACCAGTGACTGCCCTGAAGGAGCTGGTAGGGCTCGCATTAATTTCTTCTACGGATCACT
The DNA here is from genome assembly GCF_035927105.1 of Exophiala bonariae. Classification (NCBI taxonomy): domain Eukaryota; kingdom Fungi; phylum Ascomycota; class Eurotiomycetes; order Chaetothyriales; family Herpotrichiellaceae; genus Exophiala; species Exophiala bonariae. Next base: position 233,498 of record NW_027042512.1, on the reverse strand, counting down.
TTCTTCATCTGGCAGACTGGAGAACCCGATCCTTGTCTCGTGCATTCCGAGCTTCTGGTCTGCCAGTGGTAAACTCACGGTAGTAACCACCAACAGCAGTTTTTCAGACCGTGTCGTTGAAACGCCAAGGTTTCATGCCGAAGCTCATGATATCGAAGAATTGGGCATTGCAGCTCAACAGTTTGAAGATGGGCTCATAACTGTCCGAACGTTCAACCCAGCTACAAGCAGCGCGGGCAATACCAATGCCCCGGTCCGACTCGCGGAGTTGATCGTGCGTAGTGTTAGGATCACCAACAGGACATTCTCGGCCCAAAACATCATCGATGCCGCCCAACGCATTTACCCAGCCATATATACCATGCTGGCGGTAACTTACTTTTATCCTGAGCTCGGTACTCCCGTTCAGGTGTTGGGGACAATTGCAGTGGCTGAAAATCGCCTTCATGTCGTACCACCCGTCGCAATCACCATGATAGTAATTTTTGCTATTCTATCTTGCTCCACGGGTTACCTCATCCTCTACCTGCAGAGCCATCCGAGCATTCTCGCTGAAGAACCGGTAGGACTGTTTGGTGCAGCGAATTTATTGAGTGGCAGCAATGTATACGATGTAGTTGAGAGGTACCATCGCCGAGGCATCTTCTGCGGCTTTGCCACTGGAAACCTTTCCACGGAGCAGAAGAAGGATATTGATACCGAGTTGAAGGAAACAGAGTGTTGGGTTGAGCCCGGACCTGGACACCATGCCTTGATCATCAAGGCCGACGTACCAAGGAGTCTTCACGATTCGCGAGAAGGCATGATGCGTTAAGACAGCATCTCAAAGGTGTTCATAGGCAGCTCAAGTCCCTGAGTCTAGCCCCTGAGTCTAGCAACACAGGTGGCGAGTCAAATTCGACTTCAAAGTTATGTGGACTTGGGTTTGAATTCGTTGAATGCCTCGAGTCAGCCTTAAAAACAATAACCTAGGGTATACCATAGCATCGCTGCACAGCTCAAGGAATAGCTGATATATAGAGCTGTTACCATGGTGGGTCTCAACGCTCCCAGTCTGTCATTGCTTTTCAGGGCGGTACAAACCAGTCGATAATCAAGAAGTCCTGTGCAGCCTGTTTCAGCTCAAGTAGCTCAGAACATCTCATACCTCCATCCCAGCTGTACCATCTCCGCAGTGACACCACCCCTCATCACTTTGGCGACATTTTCTGGTTCGCCCCAATCAAGCCGCATATTCTCGCGCAACACTAGCCAGCGATAGAACGTGAGAACTCCAGCAAACAAGATGGCGCATCCCATCAAAGTACCAAAGGCTGCATAAAATCTCGGGGGAGCATAATACAGATATGAGGCCCAGATGTTCGAAGTGCCGCCAATAGCATTGACCAGGGCGGACGCCGCTGCCCGCTTCGCAACTGGGCGGGCAAGGTGCAAATTGATAGTTTTGTAAAGGAGGATTTGTGGACCGACGGAAGCGAATGGCAGAATCAGAAATGAGAAATAACGGGCTCCGACGCTGCTTGTTGCCATCGGGATGATGTACATGGTGATAGCGATGCTGATGCATACAAGAATGACGGGATACACAGTATTTCGTTTGTCTGAATACCACATGATACCGTAGTAGACGATGCCTGCGAGGACGTAAGGGGGAGCAGTAAGCAGCAGGCTGATGGTTCTGGAGTAATTGAGCGAGGCAACGATTGTCGGAAAATAATTCGCGATGGAGCCCTGGGCCTGTGAGAGCATATTGCAAAGGATGAGCAGGATGAGCTTAGGGTCTGTCAGTGCCTTGACAAAACTTTTCAGTACACTCTCGTTCTCATTTCCTTCGGCCGCACCAGCTTCGGATTCGATGCGCCAAACGGCAAGATCTCGCTCGTTTTGAGAGAGCATGCGGCTGTTGTGGGGATACTCAGGCATGATCATGGCGCATATTATTGCAAGGCCAACTGTTGCACTGCCTTCGATGATGAACAACCATCTCCAGCCTGCGACGCCGTGTACGCCGTCCAGCTGAAAAATTCCTGCAGCGAAGAGGCCGCCAAAGGCATTGCCAACCTGTTGGGCGATATGAAGGCCAGCAAAACGCTTTCCAAGCTCGTGCTTGGTATACCAAGCTGTAACGTACCAGGGGCCTATAAGGCCCCTGGCAAGATTAGACGAGAGGTGATGATGAATTGGTAGAGATTCTGAAGCTATCGAGTATCAAAGGGGGTTTGGGGGTGAGCGTGGTAGATAAGTCCACCAAACTATACTAGTCCTAATTAGGACTAGTAGCCTCTATCACGTGACCTCACGTGATAAGACTGCCTGGCACGTGACACAAGCCGATAGAAAATATATAGCCCCGGGAAAAAATGCCGCTTCTGCGATTCCGAGAATAGCACGGACGGCGAGGAGCTGACCATAGGTATGGACCCCAGCCGTAGCAGCTGATATGCCGCCCCAAATGACAGCCGCAGTACAGATGTACAATCCTGGACGAGGGATCTTTGTTATGAGGAGATTGCTTGGGATTTGGAATGGCAAGTACCCGACAAAGAGGATTGAGATGGCCGTGGCAAACTGTTGGGTGGTCATATTGAGGTCATCTGTGATTCCCTGCAATTTGGCAGCCGCTAAATTTTGACGGTCGATATAGTTCAAGATGTAGAGGATACCGATGGATGGCAAGATGGCAAAGTCGATCTTGCGCACAAGCTTCTTCTGCAGACGGGCAAGTTCGTCCGCGTCGAGGTTGATCAAGGATTCGGGCATGGGTCCGCTGATGAGGTCGGAGTGTCCTTCGGCGGTTGACTTGACATCTTCACTAGGCCGAGGATCTAGAGCTTTTGGATTATCGCTGCTGGTATCCATTTTTGGTCGGTTAAGCTGTGTTCTGCCACTACTTGGGAAGCTTGTGTCTTGCTCAATCTAATGGTCTCTGTTCAGGGACTCTGTTGGCTGATTGACACCGCGCCATATTGAGAAGCGATTGAGCTGACCTATATGTAGTCGAGGTGAGTATTCGGCTCGAGCCCTTTTCTCTATCAACATAGGAGCGATAAGCAAGTTTAGGACAAGGCTGTCAAGTTCGGTATCTGGGGGAGAGTGGAGGAGGAGCACCGCTCATTTCAGCAGTCTAAACGAGCTTAACCAAAATTGGTATAGTTTTGCATTGGGAGGAGCTCCTCCGTAGTGACCCTTGCTATCCCACCTCAAACCTCGGCAAGACATCAGCATTCAACTTCACCCATCGTCGTCACCAACCTTCGCGTTGGGGGACAATCAATCTTAAAGCATTGGGGACAGAGTGGCGATGTGCCGAGCAGCGCCTGCGAATCTGCGTGGATGTCTCCTGGTCTACAATCCATAAAAAGGCACAATCGTCCGTAACTCATTGTGCTCACTAGGACCCTAAGGCCAGCAATCTTCTTTTTCACTCGACTTGTGAGACGATCATAAGAACCAGAAGAGGACCCAGTGACCCCGGGACCAACACAGCATACGCATAATGGCGATAAAACCAGATACACATGCCACGCCGCTCACCACCCAGATTGAAAACCCTCGTCTGAGAGTGCTGAACCAGCTGAAAAATGGCCAGTATCCGCTGATGACATTCATGGCGATTCCCTCGGTGCGCCAGGCACAGATCGTGGCCTTGACTGGTGTCGACGGTATCATCATTGACTGCGAGCACGGCAACATTGGGGACGATTCGATGCACAACGCCGTTGCAGCCATCTCGGCTCTCAGTGTGTCGCCCATCATTCGCATCCGAGGACCTGCACATGATATTGTAAAGCGAGCTCTCGACACTGGTGCGCATGGTATTATGGTGCCACAAATCAACACCGCGGAGGAGGCCCGTCAGGTGGTCGCGTCTGCCAAATTTCCTCCATTTGGTGTCCGCGGCCAAGGCTCCGCGTTCCCAGCAATCGGCCATGGCATCACCACGCCCAAGTACATGAAATCGGCGAACGAGACGATCCTAACTATGATCCAGATCGAAACCCGCGCTGGGGTGGAAAATGTTGATGCCATTGCAGCCGTCCCCGGCGTCGACCTGCTCTTCATTGGTCCCAATGATCTGGCACAGTCACTACTGGGCTACGTGCCTGCACGGGGTGACGAACCCGAGTTTCTGGATGCGATCGAAAAGATTGTGGATGCGGGTCGGCGGCATGGAAAATGGGTGGGGCGCATGGTCAATAACGGATCCACAGCACAAGACGCTCGGAAGACATATGACAGCGTCGCCATCACTGGCGACACAAAGGCGATCCAAAATTGGTATATAGCTGAGCTGGAAATTGCAAGATCATAGTCACCAGAGAATTTGGAAGCATGTAGATAATTATGCCTCTAGACTATATGAAACAAGTTTCTCAATGCTCAGCTATATTCCACTTCAACTCTACAATTCCTTAGTCAAAGACTGGGGGATGATGATACCATTGTAATCCGGTACAATTGAAGGGTCTACACTTATCTCTCTTTACCTCTACACCTTTTGTCCTCTATGACCCTGGTGCTTTGTGAGAGAAGTCGTTTCTGAAGGTTATTCGTTAAGATTTACAAGGAAAGGACCATGGTTCTCATGCCGAACGCTAACTTCAAAGACTGTTCTATTCCTGGTGCATATTCCGTCGTTTATTTACAACATTACGTAGATGCGCTTCATAGTCCACTTGCTCCAATACTATACATGAGCAATGCATTCAATCTCAATAACGGTGCCATTTCCGGGAGGCACAGCTTGCAGGCATGACCGTGAAGGCATGGGTTGCGGCAAGAAATCTATGTATGCCTCGTTCATGGCGGCAAAGTCCTTCATATCGGCAAGGTACACATTGTATTTGACAACTTGCTCGAGGGAAGATCCCGAAAGTTCCAACACGTCCTTGAGGTTTTGCAAAACCGTTCGCTGAAGAGTATGCTGTCAGGGGTCACGCTTGATGACAGATGGAATATGCTCCATCAAACTTACGGTTGCCTGCTTGATTTCACCAGTTGCAGTTTGACCGGCGCAGAAGACAAGACCTGGTACTTTCACCGCAGGGCCTTTGAGGAAATAGGTATCAGAATTGGCGACACAAGCAATGAGGACAAACTTACAGTTGTGAGGTTTGGGAGGAAATTTCTCGCTCGAAATCAATTGCCGAGACATATTTGCAAGATGCTTTTGGTTTGATCGTGGAGGTCAGTATCGAGGAACCTGTGCTTGAAGTAAAGTCGGTGGGTTGTGTGGTAACATGCGTTAGAGCTTCAAGTTTGGAAGCCATTGAGGACCATAAAGTGCCCTGGTGCAACCTATTATAAGGGCTGCGGAGATCTTCCGGCGATCATTGTCTGGGTAGAGAGATTCTGTTCTTTCTGTCATTGTCTCTTAAGGGATTGAGCTTCATGTCTCGCAGGAAATGACAGAGAGAATGGAGGAGCTCTTTGATTTCCGGTGACCTCCATATCATGTATGTTTAAGGTTCCTAGAGGTCAAGTGTGGGCAAAGGTCGGCTTGCGGTCTTATAAAGTTTGGAGGAGCTCCTCCCTGCTCCACCAATGTGAATGTCCACCATGCGCTCCTCCAGCTTGGTGGTGTGGTATCTACCTTCAAGCGTCTCGTATATCCTTCGTGTGCTTATCAGTCAATTTCTATGGATAAGATCCCATTTGCTCTAGATTCCCACCGTGGAGGAGCTCAAGAAGCTATTGCGGCAATGGTAAATACAGCCGAGCTACAGTGGCAGAGGAGTGTGCGGAGGAGCCATCTGGAGGAGCACACGGCGATTCTGGTGGACATGGTCTGACACAAGGTTGATCATGAGCATGGAAGGTAGAATTCTAGGAGTTCGAAGTGGTGCGATTGCCTCCGCACTCGTGCACGAGAACAAAAGACGGGGATACGATTGTCTGAATGACGACAGCCCGGATACAAAAGCACTCGAATACGCAAATATTCCACCTCAACGACATAACAATATAACTCGACTACGATAGCACACGAATCCTATAGCAGTATAAGCACTCGCAACACGATGGTGCCCTCAACTCCATTCAACCCGCCAGCAGCTGACCTCACTGGCAAGCCATTTGTACCGGAATGGATCCCCCCTCCAGTAACTCAGGAGAAACACGACTTTGCAGAGCTCACGTCCATCGATCTATCTCTACTTGATTCAGATGATCCTGAAGTAGTCGAAGATCTCATTAAACAGGTCAAGCGTGCCATTCGTGAAGACGGCTTCCTTTTCCTGGAAAACTATGGCGTATCCCTCCAGCAGGTTCGTACGACAGTCCGACGTCCAGATCTATCACTGACCAAGATATTAGCTCCATCGTCAATTTGCCATTGCCCAGTACAACTACAAGAACATGACCGAGGAGGATAAGCAGCGTCTGCTGTTTGACCCTGAAACCGGCAAATGGTCTGGTTATAAGCACCCGTACGGATTCAAGGTAAGGCGACAGGGGCGGGGAGATGGGTTGCCTTGCATATTGGTTGACTTTGCTAACGTCTTTCAGCGCCACCGGGGCCCGGCAGATGGGATCGAACAGTTCAACTGGTACAGCGCTGATTGGGAAGACACTGAACGCGTGCCTAGCACCTTGCACCCATTCATTGATGAGATTGAGGCATTCGCCACCTATCTCACCCAGTCTGTCAACCGCAGACTTCTCACTCTCTTCTCGCGGGTCCTTGAACTTCCAGATGACTATCTCTGGGACAATGTGCAGTCACATGGCGGGCCAACCGGCGAAGGTTACTTCCGACATGCCCTGTTCCGACCTGTACAGAAGGAGACAAGGGAGGCGTCTAAAGGTCTCCGCATGCATGGCCACACTGATTTTGGCCTGACCACTCTGCTCTTCTCGGTTCCTATCTCCTGCCTTCAAATTTGGGGCCAGGATGAAAAATGGTACTACGTTCCGTACAAACCCGGTGCTCTGGTTATTAATATTGGCGACACACTCGAGATCGTCTCCGGTGGGCACTTCAAAGCCACCCGCCACCGAGTTTACAAGCCTCCGGTCGACCAGCTGGACCAGGAGCGCCTGTCGTTGGTGCTGTTCAACAGCTCCGTTGGTGATCTACGAATGACACCTGCGAAAGGTGCGTCGATTTCCCGATAACAAATGTTGATTTGACCCGCTGACTCTTTTGATTAGAATCGCCTCTCATCCAACGAGAGGGTTGCGTCGAGGATCAAGGTATATATAACGAGTTTAAGAGGCGGACAGACGACGGTAACCTCGTACCGACCAACCGGCAGTGGCGCGAGATCCAGATTGCAACGTGCACGGATCCTACTGACACAGTCAACAACCGGGTCGGCGCACATCAGGTCCTGATCGATGGCAAGCTGATGCACCAGCGGGAATACATGGGTGTGAAGGTTGTATTGCCGGTGTAAGGGTGGAGAACTTGTTGGAAGGAGGAAAGCGAAGATTTGTATGTGGAGTTAGTGCTAGTTATTCTTCAGGTAAAGAAAATTAGGTCACGATGGAATAGATATAGTACCATCAACCCATGTTGTGGTGCGTAGCTGACATTGTCCATTGTGTATCACTATGAAGTTTGCAACTCAAACGCAACCCCAATGCGACTGTGAGAATGATGTAGCAGAAACTGGGCCCGGCCTTCCTAGCAGAGTGTAAAAGAGACACATCAAGATAAACAGGCTGCTGATGTCTCATTAAGCACCCAGCTACGAACAACGATCTTCTGGACCCAGAGTTCCCTCCGTCTACCATCGGTTAAGGCTGTCAGTTGTCAGTAGCCAATGTGAGCAGTCCTATCAGTAGCGATAAGCAGCGATAAGGTGCAGATACGTCAAGATTAGCAAAGATAAACATTTCTTTGCTTAAGCACCTACATCCTTCGTGCATCTTCTGGGGCTGGTGGGGCTATTCCTGCCTATGGGTGGGGAAATCACCTCTCCCAAGACTTGTAAGTATATCTCGGCTAACGATTTCAATCTGCCTCTCGTAATAGTTGTCAATAACAGGATAACCGTTATAAAGCACTATATGGGAAAACTGCCTGTCATCCCAATCCATAAATGTGCGGCAAGAGCCTGCTACCGCCACAAGTATGCCGGTGTCTATCGGCGAAGCTGCAAAGCAGTTTCAGCCATACGAATGTGTTGTATGCAATAGCCGGTTCACCCGATCTGAGAACCTGAAGAGGCACTCGCGTCTGCACACGCGGAGTTCTAACGATGATTCTCTGCCATGTAACATCTGCCACGCAACATTTTCACGCCCAGATCTGCGTAGCAGGCATATGAAGCGGAAGCATGCGAGAGACAACGACGAGGATCAAACTAGCATGAGCAAGAAGCCTTCACCAACGACACATTCGCAGCTCCAAAGGCAGGCCACAGCTGAGGGCTACGGGGCGGGCTCGTCATCGCCAGCAGACAGCGGCCACGGCTCACTTCGGCAATCCAACGACGGACTTGATGAGGATGTGCATAACAGGATTTGGGATGAAATCCTTCGAAACACTCACTTGCAAATCAGCACAGATCCAGTGACGTCCACTGATGTCGGCCCCGGGGGCATTGAAAGCGCAGAAACACCTACTGCCTCTCTAACAGACATTTCCGTCGACAACCTACCCGAGCATGACTTCGCAGCTACGCACAGTAGCATTGTTGTTGCTAGTGGCCTGCAGCGCATCTCATATGCCACGACATCCCGACCGACCAGTGGCTTTGACTCCCAGCGACAACCCACAGTTGTCCCCCACTCCGATTTGCAGACAGAGTACAACAATCGCAATAGCTTCAACGACAGCACAATTTTCAGATGGCCTTCTAATCATTCTTCCCCTACTGTGGAAGACTGGTTTCCGTCAGAGTCACAAACCGCTCGTGGGCTCGAACTTTTCTTCGCCCATGTCTCACATTTCATTCCCTTTCTCCACCGGCCCACCTTCGATGTTAGCCGTGTTGAAAGGTATTTAGCACTCAGCATTCTTAGCCTTGGCTTTCAATTTGGCCAAGACCCAGATTGTGGTGACCGAGAGGGATCCGGATCATCTCTGTCAATACGTTGTTTTCATCAAGCTCGCCACATGATTAGTGCTCTGGAGGTTGAGTATGAGGATACGGACAACGTGACTCTCGTCACTGTCAAAGTGCAATCATACTTAATGCTTGAAATATGTGCTATGTTCTATCTTTGTGGGAGGGATTCGGCACACGCACTTCGAATGCACTCTCGTATGATATCCCTCGCTCGGTCTGGTGGTCTAATGCAATCGGTGGCCGGGACTTGTGCCACTCACGATCTTGAAACTCTCTGGCACCAATTCGTTCAAGCAGAGTCGCGTAAGCGGACATCTCTAGCCGTACATCAGATTGATGCACTCTGGTATCAATTCTTGTCCATTCCACGGTCAATCTCGCATCTGGAAATCAAGCACGACCTCCCCTGCCCGAATGACTGCTGGACGGCCCCTACAGCTTCCCGATGGGCACACTGGCAGCTGGTCACAAAATCATCTTCACTCCCGGTCCAATACTCTGACGCTGTGCGCCTCTTTCTTTCCCCAAATCCGAACCTCAGCTCCTTACCGGCCTTCGATCCGTACGGAGCAATCAACATTGCGCAATTTTTAATCTCGAGTGCTCGCGAGATATCGGGCTGGTCCGCAATAACAGGAAGGATCAGCATGGAGAGGTTGGAACCCCTGAAAGAGTCGTTGAGTGCGCTTGGGTCAGTGATTCGGCCAGAGAAAGGCGCCACCATCTCAGCAAGCGCAGCACTGTGCGAAGCAACCTGGGAGATGGCCATGATCGAACTGCACATGTGGTCGCCTTCACACACAGGAGGAATTGTGGAGGGTAGCATAGATGCCGTCATAAAGCAACTGGTCGACCTAGCGCCTACTTGCGAGTTCCTTATCGGGACCCACGCCGCACATTCAGTCCAGCCTCGCGTGAACTGGTTCCTGCGATATCTCGATGATACCGTGATTCCCGATACTGAGCCACCATGGCTGACTCTGTATGCTTACAAAGCGTTTTTGATCGCGTTGCAGCTGGTGCGAGGACATGTCACAGGAGCAATGGAAGCTGTTGATATTCAAGATGGCGACGTTTGCGGGGCGGTTGCATGGGCGCGAAAGGTGCTCGATCGAAGGAAACGATGGCAGTTGGGCAGACTGATCATATCGTCCTTGGAGTCTCTGGACGTCCTCGATGCTCAACACAGCTAACAAGGATATGAAGTCATGTTTCAGTTACACAAACCACCAATATTTCCGCCTCCGGCTTTCTTCGCCTCTGTGGCGATCGCAAGCGATCTTCTCTGGGATGCGCTCCTGGTGACGGTCCGGCAACAGTGGTCTTGGCTTCTGGGCGGTATTGTTCGTGTTCCAAATCCTGAGCACCTGCCACCGCAGCAGGCGAAGGCAGGCGAAGAGATCATTCGGGGTGTTAGTGATCGAAAACTTACCATGTATTGTGGCCCCGTCAGGCTTGTCATCGCGATCATGGTCGACTTGGCTGTGCCGTAGCACAGACTTCTACATGGGGTGCCGTGAAAGTGGCTGAACGATGGGTCGCCCTATCACTTCAGTACACTCTGCGACGCAGGCAAGTTCCCCAAGCCACGCAGTGGAAGCAAGCAGATATGGAGACGCCAACAGTCCTGGTGCGGCGCAGAACGAGCCCGTCCGGAATGAGGTTGGTTACAAGTGTTTGGCTGACCGATTCCCTTCAGATCTTTGAGCTACTCACCAAGACTAATATCCCATGTCTCACGGCTAATGCCGCAATAGCCAGACCGACGCGTGGGGTTCCTCCAAAGAAGGTGCTGAGGGATCCAGGAAGTCTTGCAATAGGTTGAGGCACGTTTCGGCCCATCGTGAACGATGTATGATGGAAACAGTGTTTAATCTACTCGCTCTGAATCATCGTTTACTTACGTGCCTTTCTAGGCCAGACACAGCCTACGAGGCCCAGCGACAATCTGAAGCGTTCGTACCATGATGAATATTTGCTAGGTACAGTACAGAATACATCGACAACTTGAAGCCTCGGAACAATTTGAAGGGTATGTCTTATGACGCTGCTTTTAGGCAGAGTCACGAGGCGTCTAGTGCGTGTGCTTGGCGAGAAGCCTGAACTGCGGGCGTCCGGGGAGCAGCGCAAAAGGTAAATCGTCAGCCTGTTTTTCCCGGCTCGTAACCGCATTTTTCGCAATCACCTTACTTCATGTACTGTATCATTCATTTGACCTCTCCGCACTACAGTGTCTTCACTTCATAAACGGCTCTATAGTCCCGACTCACTCTCAAACCTCAGGATGCCTTCCATGGGTAACTCAAAGCCAGTGGCGGAGTTGCCACGGTTCCTGCTCCCACGACTGAGCTGGACCACCACTTCTTTTGCTCAAGTTCCTGCACAACCAGTCCCCCTCCGCTCTCTACAGAGGAGAAGTGCAATTCCCACCTTTAAACCAGCGTCACCAGTTCGGCGAATTCATACAATTCATACCGGGCCTTCAACAACCTTCGCGACTACAAAATCCTCTCGGACGCATGCACAACGGCGACCGAAAACCTATCTACAGCCTCTTCCAGCAGATGCCGTTCCTGTTCGACACAACGGAGTCTACGTTGCGGTTTTCAGACCTGCCCGCAAGGCTTTCTCAACCACAGCAGTCCTTAGGAAAGATCACCATTTTGACACGTTAAAGTTCGTGGCAAGATTAAAGGGCGAAGGATTCAGCGAGGCGCAAGCGGTGGCCATGATGCGTGTGCTAAACGATGTCATCGAAGAATCAATCCAAAACCTTACGCGAACGATGGTCTTGAAAGAAGATGCCGAGCGAAGCACATACACTCAAAAGGTTGACTTTGCCAAGTTGAGGAGTGAATTGGCCAATGCGGATAGCACGGAATCTCAATTAACCAGAACGAGTCATGATCGACTATCGAGTGACCTGGCCAAACTGAGCTCGAGGCTACGCGACGAGATTGGTCGAACCCAAGCCAGTGTACGCCTGGATCTGAATTTGGAGAAGGGTAGGATAAGAGAAGAAGCGAATGGCCAAGAGATGCGCATCAAAGAGACCGAGGCTCGTATCGAGCAAGAAGTTGCGAGTTTAAGAGAACGAGTTGAAGCTGTCAAGTTCTCGACTTTGCAATGGTTGATGTATGTGACGAGCACTCCACATGATATACGAACAGCACTAACATCATTAACAGGGGCGTATGCACAGGTACAGCCGCGCTGATTCTCGGTGCCTGGCGCTTGTTGATGTGAAATCTTGCGCCTTCTTATGAAATGGACGAATCACCACCCTTCAAAACCGAGGACGATCAGACACGGACGCTCAGCTTCATTATTAGAATGAAATAGCCTGACACCAAGGCTCACCTACTACTCTCCAGCATGACTCCCTCCTTCATGTTCAGAATACCAAACTATTTTTATACTGCGAATATTCTCCGTCGCAAGTCGCGGAATCGAACTTGTTGACACTATGACATCTAGCCTCGGTATAGTGCCGGCTGTCCGGCATGATGGGTGAAAGAGAGTTTCTCCACACTAAAAGTGACCTCCTGGTGACCTCACCCGATTGCGGAGGTTGATTATACTCCGACTTTCCAAATAGAAGTCTACAGACAGAAAAACGTCAGGTTTCCATCATTGATGAGATTACCGCTTTTGTCCAAGCATAAATGAAAAATATCAATCTGCTCTAAAGATCGAGAGACTCTACATAACGAATACCGGGCTGTTTACAAGCCAAGACCTAATTTCATACTCAAGATGTCTGAGACAACATCTAAAGTCAAGTCATGGACTTACACAACCGCTGGATATCCACAGACACTCACACTCTCTACGACAGATGTACCAGCAATACCAGAATCCTCTCACTTGATCATACGGGTCCATGCCACTGCGTTGAATCCAGTCGACATCCAATTGATGAACGTGCCATTGAATTCTCTACCCTATCTCAATGGACCCAAGATTGCATCAAGGGATTTCTCGGGTACGGTACTGGCGGCTGGATCCGAAACCGAGTTTGAAAAAGGGGACGAGATCTTTGGCATCTCTATGGCGATGGATGGCACCGGATTCCTCACCGAAGTAGCCCATATCAATACAAAAGGGGCATGCATCATTAAAAAGCCCAAGCATCTTTCGTGGCAGAAGTCGGCAAGTCTACCTCTCGTCTATCTTACCGCTCGCACTTCGATCGAGAAATGCAAGCCATTCATGAAGGCGTCCACTCCGTCTGAGAACAAAGTCGTCGTGTTGGGTGGCTCTTCTGCCACAGGAATCTATACTGTGCAGATTGCCAAGTCGCTGGGATGGACGGTGCTCGCCAGTTGTAGCAGTCGCAATACTGACTTTGTCAAAAGTCTGGGGGCCGATGAACTCGTCGACTACACGACATCGTCAAGTGCGGTAGTCGATGCCGTCAGGAAATTCTCACCCGGGGCGATAATCGATTGTGTTGGTGGGATTGAAACCATCGGCTTAGCACCCCAATATGTCACGATAGTTGGTGACAAGACTTCTCGGAGCTCCATGGGTGGCAGTGCACTTTATCTCACGCATCCACGGATGGTGCTGAGGTGGTTGCTTGGTTATCTGGGTGTGACCAGTTCCTATGAATGCATCATTTTGGAAGCTAAGCAGGAGTGGTTGGAGGAAGCCACCAAGCTAGATGTTGAGAAAGATGTCGTCATTGACAGTGTCTTTGATTTTGGTCGAGCCAAAGAAGCCTTTGAGCGGCTGAATACTGGGAGAGCACGTGGAAAGGTTGTGGTTGAGATCAAGGGATGATTGATTGATCGATGTGTGAGTCGTGAGTTTTGTTGGCAGTTTATGGCGGCTTCAGAATACAAATCTCAGCTATTCGAGTAGCGTATGGTTTCAACTTGCGAGATAGAAATAGGAGAAGCAGGAACAAGAATGTCGACCATGAATGACTATTGAACTTGATGTCGGGTGATTATCATGTGCCAAACGTGCTTGGTGTCACACTCCCGAAATCCGGGGAATTCCACATGCACACGACCTCGAACTGTCGAGTGACTAACTGACTAGCAGCCTCCTACACTTTATCTGATTCATTTCTTTGCAGCCTGCGAACGCCTGAAATGGGCAGTTTTCACACTGTTTCTTTTATGCCATGTAATTCCTAGAACCTTCCACCGAGTCCTAGCGCACCTCCAAGGCTACAACCCTCGATACATTCCATGAAGTCACCTTCCACCCCTCTGTTCCTTTGACTGTGCCATACTACCAACTCCCAGCAATGCCGCTTTAGCAGCGCGTGCAAAGCCGCAAGCTCTGGTTCTATGTGTGTATCGTCGCCGCAGTCATCTACTACTGCAAAGGATCCGTGCCGCAGTTCCGAGAAAAGCTTTGGGAAGGGGTGAGAGAAGAGCTCCTCGAGCAACTGTTGGCCCTATCATACTGGGAGCAGGTCCCTGCAAATTACAGGGTAGTTGGACAAGCCGTACTTCTCGCCATACTTGGACCGGCCGACCAATACCTTGAGCTCGTCGAGCAAATCTATAACCGAGAGATTGGGTCGCAGGAGCGTTGAACATATTCCGTCATCCTTGGATATTGAAAACAACAGCACCGAGAGTCACCCAAGGAGACCGCCATGAACAAGTCTTTCATCGATCGAATCTTTCCCCAAACACCAGGCAGCCGGTTGCCTCAGTACGAATATGACTTACCCCCTTCATCCACGAGATCTTCAGCTTCACTTCCTCCTCGAATCGCATTGCAGGACTCGATCGCATCTTCTCCACGTTCTCGGCAGGCACCTTCTATTTCCCCCCGCCCCAGACACTCAAATCTTGTCTCCTCCATTGTACGCCACGACGATCCTTTCCTTCCCGTTGAACGGGCCTCCAAATCACTTGAAAGAACATTGCAAGGGTTACTCGATGCTCAGTCAGAAGGGCTCAGCGCGGGAGTCAGTGCAGATGAAGTCGACAATGTCTCGTCAGTCGGAAGTCCGACACCGACGCCTTCAGTAGTAACACCTACGACTCGGAGAGACTCGGGCCTGAAAACAATCCCAATCAGACAACCAAAGGCCAAGAAAATTAGTCTACGCCGGGCTCGAATGGGCCTGGGGAAAGCCATGAAAGAATTCGCAGATCTCAAGACACACGAATTGAAGCTCATCGAACGCGAAGTGGTGGTTCGGGATGAGGCACTGAAGCAAGTGTCCGACTTAAGCAACCAAAGGACCGTTCTAGACGATAAGATCTACCAAATCCAGCACCAAGATACGTCAGTAGGACTACAATCCGAAGTACAGAAAGTCGAGCAGGAGATACGCGAAGTAGAAAACACACTTTTCGAACTGAAAGCCCGACACCGACAACTGAAGGCGCGGTTACGCGAGGAAGACAGCACGAAAGGATCAAGACTGAGCTCCTACAGCGAATCACTCAGGCTGAACGACACCCAGACGCGAACTTTCCTCCGCCATCCGCCCGTCCCACAAGGCCTACGTCCGGACTTCAGCAGCGGCATGTACGCGCTGAAACCAGAACGACGAACCCTGCAAATGGCACAAGAGCAATGGACCACCGAGAAGGACGTGCTGAATCTTCGCAAATCTGACGTGGAGAGCGAGAAACTCGCCCTGGAAGAAGGCTCGTCTCTGTGGCGCGACGTGGTAGGTCGCATCACCGCGTTCGAGCAGGAACTGCGCGCGCAGACCCGTGACCTGAGCCAGTCGCAGCTGCAGTCGTACGCGGGCGACCCAGCGCTCGCGAAGCTGGGGCTGGACGCCAGCATGCAGGTCATCCTGTCGAAACTGTCGGCGCTGATGGAGGATTTGGAGCGGGATCTGAACGTCGCGGAGCAGCGAGGCTGGAATCTCCTGGTCTGTGCGATTGGTGCTGAAAGAGCCGCGCTCGAGCTCGCGAGGGGGTTGTTGGTCGAGACATCAGATGTGGCGAATGGTGGTGGTGGTGGTGGCCATGATTTCGATGATGCTCCTGGCAATCCGGATCTGGGACATGAACTAAACGGCCACAGTGGTTTTGGTGGAGAAGATAGTTTCACGACCCACGAGAGTCACGATACGCCGCACGAAGATCTCCTGCATGAACAGCCACCGCCGTCCAGCTCCATGCAGTCAATGCCCATGTCGATAGGGATGTCGACGGTCCCGCGCAGCAAAAGCCCCGGCGAGACTAGTAACCAGAGCCTCGAGGATACGCTGCGTGAGTTTGGGGCGGGGACTGGGACGGAGGTGAGAGCGGAGGGTAAGGGGAAAGAAAGGGAGAGGGAGAAGGCTATCACTTCCGCCCCCGTCGTGCGCGAGCCGATGTCTGAGAGCGAGGACGACGATCCCGGTCCGGATTTCTTCTTGTCGCATTGACCTAGCTTTTGACTTCGTCTGTTGCTGGGTGGACGTCATGGTTGCAGGCGATGATTGCAGGCGATGGTATAGCTGAGCATGGGTGGAAGGGAGTACGGAGGCTTTTCATCGTGAGGAATAGAGTTGCAGTGTTTGTGTGTCAGCGTTCCAACCTTGGAATTATCCTGCTAGTCTTCCTGCGTATGTCTATTTAGTAACAATGAGGGATGAGGTGTATATGATATCAGTCATGCATATTCGATGAACCGGAAACGTAGCTTTATTTCGATGAGATAAGACTTACTGTCTTATATGTAGTCTTGTCTCATATGTGTGATCTCAAGGAAATGGCAGACTGTATCCTGGCACATGTATATGTTATACTCGAATAAGCCAATAACCAACAGTCATTGCGGCTTCAATTTCTCAGCCACTCTCCTTCGGATCTCCGTGCTTGAGATTTTACTCTCAAAGCCCTTCTTCTCCTCTTTTGTCCCGGATCCCTGGCTGGTGTTTTCTCCGTCGTCGTCATCAACCACACCTGCATCCAATATATCAATTTCGAATACCTCCAGCGGCTTCCATCCTTTCTCGTCTCGCTTGTCGTTCACGGCCTTCCCTCCTGCGCGGGTTTCGGCTGAGATGACGAGTGCTGAGATGTTCTCGTCTGCGATGGTCGGTCCATATGGATCGGAGATTTTAGTGTAGTTAATGGTGATCTCGTCGGTGGGGTTTGATGAATCACTGGTGCTACTGGTTGTTGCGTATGTGACGCGGACGACCTGACCGTTGGGTCCGGGTTGGTCGATGTGTTGGATTTTCTTGATGCTGGGGATGTTTGGGTGGAAAGCAAGGATGGATTCGACGAACTCGGCGGTCCGTTGTTGTCGAACGTCCCAGGATTCAACTACGTTGCCATATTTCTTGTTCACTAGTAACTCGTCACCTGTGATGCCGACGGTGATGAGGCGGGAGGATGTTGTGCCTGGTTCAGCGGCGAGGATGGTGCCGGTTAGGAGCAGTTTGTGACCGATGTGGAGGTGGTCGAAAGTGCCACCCACAGCAACGGATGTGTGAGTTTTCAGTGGTCGATCGTCGATTATTTCCTCTGAAGGGTTGGAAGTCGATGAAGAAGTTGTGAAGGCTGGGCCAGATGGGAGGCGTTTGGTAGATGGCGGAGAAATATTGGTGGAATTATATGCAGTGATAAGTTTCTTCAGGCATCGTTCTCCTGCTTCACCATCAACGGAATAGAGAGCTGTATAGGGCCTGGAGGACTTGACAAAGGTGGGAATATCGACTATGGGACCAGAGAGGCTTTGCTTGCCAGAGACACCTGAAGGCAGAGACGAGAGACGAGGCTCAAGAAGCAAGACTCGCACATCCAGACCACCTGGGAAATCTAGGTCAATATCTAATTTGGCGGCCGAGCTTACAACAAGGCTGTAAGATGAGGACAAGAGTTGTTGAAAGGGACTGAAAATTGATGACCGGGGAGTGCTGGGAGTCGGTGGGTATGACTCTGAAAGAACGACAGCAATATCAAGTCTGGCTGGAGGGCCGTCTTTTGAAATTTCCTTGGTGATGAGATGAGGTAGCAGAGTGTCTAGTGTAGTTTTATATGCTGACCTCCAAGATGATGGCGGGGATGAAATAGTCAAGGCTGGAAGGACAAGGAGTGACACGCCGGTCTCAGGGAGAGGTGGCATGTTGATATGGGGTTTCTCTGAGTATGATATCGGAGTTCATATAATTGTGTAATGTAGTGCCCTTTGGTATATAATGGTTGAAGAGAGACATGCAGTATATATTTACCTATTGATTGGACCGAGGCATAGATTTATGGTAGGAGAGGCATGTCAGATCTATGGGATTCAAGTTCGTGTGATGGCTTGGGCACTGTTGACCTGCAGTCTGAACACCTGGAGCTGATGTGTTAATCTCCAGTACGGGCTAAAATAATTCCGACTGTCAACAAGAATGAAGCCGGACTTGTAGATGTTGAAGGTGTTGATGGAAGGAAGGTGGGGAAGAGGTGTACTAAAAAGAGTCGAGGGAAAGAGCGACCCGACTTACCCAGTCTGGACTTGAAATCATCCCCTGAGGCTCAGGCTGCAAGCGCTACAAGCGCTGGACGGGCAGTGTGGGAGAGACACTCAGGCTGGCTGTACTTTTTCCCAGTGCCAACCACCTGCACCCACTGAGCTATCGTCGTTGTCGTCGCCATTAGAATGCCATTCCACATTCCTCACCATCGACATCATTCTTCCGAACCTCAATCACCTCATGACAGCCATTTCTCTCTCTCCCATGCCCTCTATTCCGCCGGCCATACTTTGACTTCCATAGCCCAACCTGCCCACAACCAATACCAACAGCAGCACCAACACCACCAGGACCACATACCAATTCAGAACCAACCTTGGCCCGCTCAACCCCATCAAGTTCCTGTTCCCCTTTCACAACCGCAACCACAATCCTTTCCGCCCACCACGGCGTCCGACCAGAATAGATCCCACACCAATGGCCATCCCGGTGCCAATCCCAATCCCACCGTGATCCCCTACCGCTCCGGTCCCCCTCAGCCTCAATACGAGAATCAAAGTCAGAATCACTACTCCGGCCTCAGGCGCTCTCTAACCATTGGCCGCCAGCCCGACGATCTCTCACTCATTCACAACAACCCTCCAACTTCCGCCATGAGCGACCTTCACCATTATGGTGCTCCGCCAGCATATGGTGCCCCTCTGCCCTCATCCGCCGACCAGGCTTTGTCTATAAACATCGATCCTTCCACTCCTCAACAACCCTCCAGTGCATCCAATCTCCAGTCCAATCCCATTCCTGGCACTCTACAGCCCGGTCTGGTCAACAGACCTGCTCCTGCGCCCTTGGGCGCTAGCAGTGCTGCTCCCAGCCTACCTACTCTTCCTCAAATCTCTACTCAGCTGAGCCTGCAACAGCCTCCACTCTCCGCAAGACCTTCTACCATGAATCATTCCCACAGCTATTCCCGCTCCAGCCCTGGCGTAATGGATCAGCCAAAGTACAAACCATTCACAAATCATACCCCCGAGCAAGGTAAATATAGTGCCACCTCCAGCAGCTATATTCCCAGTACTCCTCTTGGTCCTTCATCCTACTCCCCCCTTGCCCTGGCCGACGTGCGCCTTAGAGACAACAACTTCTCGGATATTCCCTTCAGTCCTAATGTGACTCAAGAGAGCGACATGGGCCAATACCCTCGAAATAGTAATTACACAGCTCCTTGGCCGATATATGCGGTTGACTGGTGCAAATGGCCTCCGCGCTCCAACAACAGCCCTGCTGGCAAAATTGCCATGGGAAGTTACTTGGAGGACAATCATAATTATGTATGTATCGCAGGAAGGGAACTCGTCACGGGACTTTTGCTGACATAGGATCAGATTCAGATACTAGATGCACAACGGACCCAAATCGATCCAGAAAACCCTCATGGCGAGCGTGGGCTGGAATTCATCAAAACTGCCGAAGCCACACACGCATACCCTGTGACAAGAATCTTGTGGGAACCACCCTCCTCCAATAAACAGACTACCGATCTGCTCGCGACTTCTGGTGATCATCTGCGGCTGTGGTCTTTACCCAATGACCAACATCAATATCAATCCAATACTCTGTCTCGCTCAAATAGCACAAAAAGCCCTCCTTTACAAAAACTCTCCCCTCTGGCTCTCCTCTCCAATTCAAAATCTCCTGAACACACAGCACCTATCACTTCTTTGGACTGGAATGTTGTCCAGCCTTCTTTAATCATCACCTCCTCTATTGATACCACCTGTACCATCTGGGATATTCCCACTCTCACCGCAAAGACCCAACTGATCGCACACGACAAGGAGGTTTATGATGTTCGCTTCTGCGCCAACAGCGTTGACGTTTTCGTGTCTTGTGGTGCGGATGGGAGTGTGAGAATGTTTGACCTCAGAAGCCTGGAACACAGTACCATCATATATGAACCTTCCGAGAAGCAACAAAACAAGGATGGTAAGACTCTTTCCAATTTCCGCCAACTCAGATTACTGACATGGAACTTCTCTTTGATCAGATTCTTTATCCTCTTCACCAACTCGAGCACCCTCAGGACTTCCCTTCCCACCTCCCCTACTCCGTATAGCTGCTTCTCCCCATGACGCACATCTACTTGCCACGTTCAGTCAGGACTCTTCTGTAATTCGTGTTCTGGATGTCCGGCAACCCGGCCAAGCCTTACTCGAACTAAAGGGCCATGGAGCTTCTGTGAACTGTATAGACTGGAGCAATTCCCAACGTGGTCTTCTCGCTTCCGGCGCTGATGATTGCTGTGTCTTGCTGTGGGATCTTATGGGTTCAAGTGCGAGTGGAATTGGTAATCAAACGACCGGTGCTCCTGCTCCCGTGGCTGGTGCTGTGGCTGGGCAGCCCGGTGGTACTGGTCAGGAACGAGGTCCTAGTGCTGTATGGGAGTGCGCTTTTGAGGTGGCCAATTTAAGCTGGGCCCCTGGTATGGGAACGCTAGGTGTATGTGGTGGAAAGGGACTTTGGGGTGTGCAATTATGAGTTGACTGTCGCCTTTGATCTGAATTTTTGCCCGGAGTTTTCGTCGCGCAAGCAACCTCTCGACTTCCAGTGGGCCCTTCGATACGTATACTCTTTCTACGTCACTGTTCAGTCAGGCGAATGGGAGATGAAGAAACGAATTGAACCAGGATGCCTCAGGTCAGCATCCTGAGCTGATGGCGCACCATTATGATGAGCATTCGAATAGAGAAAAGCTAAGAAAAGCAGTTCGACGGGGTAAAAGGGTTGTGTAAAAGGGTGTAAAATGCCTCTTGCATAGAAACGATTTCTCGTTCATAGCATGCATGGAGCGACGGAGTTGCTGCAAGTGTGTAAATGAGTAGGTTGAAAGATATAAAGAATAGAGATCGATCTGATTTGATCACGAGTCAATCAGGAATTGCTCTCACACTAATTCACTGCAGTCAACGAACTGGTTGGATTTGACTTGACTCGGTTCTGGTACAGCTTGAATTGATCGATTCTATCTTTTAACGGAGTGATTGCTCTCTCTGACTTGTAGTAAAGTCGTAGGTACGTGGGTACATGACACCAACGCCCCGGGACCAGTAACCCGCAAATAACTCGAAACTCCCGTGTCATCTCCGCCGTCTGTCTCCGTGTCTGTCAGCAGCTACGTACGTGCTTGTAGCTCGACAGAGCACCTCGAATTCCAGGAACCTCGAAAACCCCTGAGGGGTATATCAGAATTCACACCGACGCGCCTCAAGCCCCAGGTCCTGTTTCCCGGCGATCGTATCTGTCACGCAATGCTTCCTGGGAAGATGAGAAACGGTGGTAAGACACCAGATCCAAAAATGAACATTGCATACACGCGTGCATACCCTAGCGCGCCAGCGAAGTCATGTCTAAAAAACCTAGCTGGCCAGCTCTTTCGTTCTATCGTGTTTCTCGATCTATATGAGTGTAGGATGCAATTCAAGCCGGACGGGCGGCAAAACCAAACGCCTAGTCAGTCATGCACGTGGGATGGTGTGAAAGGAGGTGAAGTGATACTGTCAACCCATATCATATGAGAGCTGATTATGCTGAAGATGATGGACGATAGAGGGTTTCAAAAGTAACAAGACACAAACGAAGGAGAATCTCCAATGGTTTCGCGCTCCCACTTCAGTTGGCCTTGACCTTCCCATTCGCGACGTGTCCGTTTCCTTCGCCCTTGGACGACAACGACGACGAGGACGTAACCGCATCTCTAGGAGCGGCTTTACTCAAGAAGGCGATGCGCTCGACGCACTTCAGGATCTCGTCGAGGAAGATGACGGGGGCGGAAATGTAGATGACGGCGATCCACTCCTTGGCATTCAACGGCTCAATGCTGAACAGGGTCTGCAGGATGGGCGTGTACAGGATGGCGAAGTGCAGGGCCATGGACAGGCAAATGGCATAGATGAGCTTCATGTTCTTCCACAGCGGCATGGACAGCAGCGACTCGGACGAGCTGAGCGCGTTCATCGCGTTGAACATCTCGATCACCACGAGGATCGACAGCGACATGGTCGACGCGGTGCGCGTGCTGATCGAGCTGGCGTGGAAGATGCTGCAGTCGGTCGTCAGGAACAGCGGGTTGGTCAGTGAGCATTTGTGGAAGTTGCGCAGTTGCGTGAAGCTGATTTGCGGGCCGCCCGTGTAGGTCATGAACCACCATACGTAGCCGTAGACGGTCGCTGCGCCGACGTACGTGCCGATCACCATGTAGCGGAAGAAGAGCCAGCCCGAGACCAGTGGCTCGTCGCGTTTGCGTGGCGTCTGTCGCATGACGTTGTTGTCGGCCGGGTTGAAGGAGAGGGCGGTGGCGGGGAGACCGTCGGTGACGAGATTGACCCAGAGGAGTTGGACGGGGATGAGGGCCTCGGGCAGGCCGAGTGCAGCGGTGAGGAAGATGGAGACGACCTCGCCGATGTTGGACGAGATCAGGTATCGGATGAACTGTTGGGTGTTGCTGTAGATGGTGCGGCCTTCTTCGATAGCAAGTTCGATGGTGGCGAAGTTGTCATCGGCCAGGACCATATCGGCGGCGAGTTTAGCCACGTCGGTACCAGTGCCCATGGCGACTCCAATGTCGGATTTCTTGAGCGCGGGTGCGTCGTTGACCCCGTCTCCAGTCATGGCGACGACTTCACCGCTGGCTTGGAGGAGATCGACCAGTTTGGATTTGTGAGAGGGTTCCACACGAGAGAAGAGAGAGGCGTTCTTTGCCGCTTCGACCTTCTCGCTCTCGCTGAATGCATCGAATTGGCGCCCGGTGAACGACTTGCCGGTCAGATCCTCGCCCGGTTGGAAGACACCGATCTGCTTACAGATGGTTTCAGCCGTGTTTTGGTTGTCTCCGGTGATCACGATGACTCTGATACCAGCGTCTTTGCATTTGCGGATTGAAGCTGCCACCTCTGGACGAGGGGGATCAAGCATGCCGACAAGACCAATGAGAGTCATATTCTGTTCCAACTGCAAATAGGCCTTGGTCGTCTTTGCCGTGTGCAAATTCTTATTTCCGCTGACATTTTCGACGCTGGCAAGGGCGAGGACTCGAAGACCGCGTCGGCCATATTCAACCACTTCCTCGGAAATCTGGGCGAGATGTTTCTTCGTGATGGGTACCCTTTTACCTTGTGCTCCCAGGATCACGTGCGAACATCGATCTAGGATGGATTCAGGGGCACCTTTGACCAATAATTTCTGCGCCGTGCCGGTCCCGACCAAGACCGACATGCTTTTCCGGTCTCTTGAGAATTCATACATGGCTTGCAGAGGTAGTTTTTCCTCGTAGTATTTACTTGCATAGTGAATTCGTTCTCCAAGAGCGAGTCCTGTACGTTTGTTGTTGGTTGCGATATCGTCAGTCCCTATTTTCTCAACCAGCACGCGAAGAGCGCCTTCGGTGGGCTCGCCAATGCTGGAGAAAGTGTGATTCTTGGGATCGAAGGCTAGATGAGATTCGTTGCAAAGAGCTAGTACCTCTGACATTTGTTTCAATGTCTTGGAAACAACGGCGGGATTTTCCAACACCTTTTCGTTTTGCAACAGGTCACCAGTGGGTGCAAACGTGGAGCCTTCGACTTGAATCTCTTCAAGATCATTGCCCGCCTCGTTGAGGTAGACGATTTTCTCCACGCTCATCTGATTGGTTGTGAGTGTGCCAGTCTTGTCGGAGCAGATGACACTGCAACTTCCCAGAGTTTCGACGGATGGTAGACTTCGCACAATAGCGTTCTTGGCTGCCATTTTCCTGGTTCCAAGGGCAAGGCATGTTGTGATAACCACAGCCAGGCCTTCTGGAATGGCTGCCACTCCTAGGGAGACTGCGATTTTGAGATAATAAATGGCTCCCTTGACCCAGCTTCCTCCATGTGACGGATCGTTGAAGTGCTGAATGTTGATAAGCCAGACCAAAATGCATATGACAGTAATGACCTTTGCAAGAGTGTCTCCAAACTCGTTCAACTTCTCCTTCAGTGGTGTTGGTTCGGAAATCTGAGAAGTGATGCTGTCATGAATATCGCCAATGGCAGTAGAAGTTCCGGTAAGAGCGACAACTGCCACCGCATGTCCAGTAACTACCGTGGTTCCGGAGAAGAGGATGTTGATCTGATCCTGCTTGACAGCCTGCTCATCTTTGATTTCCTTTATCTCTTTGTTGACACTCTCGCTTTCTCCAGTCAAGATGGCCTGATCGACCGCAAAATTGTTACTTTGGATTGAAATCAAGCGACAGTCGGCCGGAATGCGATCACCGATGGCGACTGTAACAATGTCACCTGGAACCAGGTCTTCGGCCTTGATCTTCTGAACCTTCCCATCTCGCACCACCTTGGCTTCGTTGGCGGAGTACTCTTGGAGAGCCGCAATGGCCTTTTCAGCACTGCTCTCTTGGGTCACACCAACAACGGCGTTGAGGATAAGGATGGTCAAGATCTGTGACTGGTGAGTCTTGTTGTAACGGAAAGGAGGATGTTTCTCAACTTACCACCACAGGGTCCACAAACGCAGTCCAGTCGTCCGACTCCTCGAACAGAGCGAGAACAAACGAAATCGCAGCAGAGCCCAGTAGTATCAGAACCAACTGGTCTTTGAATTGTTCAAGTATGAGTTGCCATAATGGAGTGGGAGGGTCTTCTGGGAGTGCTGTGCTGATTGTCAGTTCCTCGCCTTGCCATTGCGCAGGGGTTTTTTGCGAACTTACAGTTGCTTCCATAGCGCTTTCGCGATTCAGAGACCTGAGAAGGTGAAAGTCCACCGGCTTCAGTAACATTGAAATGCTTAAGGACGTCCGCAACGGAACGAATGTAGGATTTCTCCATATTGTCCAGTGGTCGGGTTGGGTGTTAGGTCAAGGAAACGTAGGGACTAGGGGGGTGCAGGACAACCTTGTCGAAGCCATGCACAGTCTAGATTGCGTCTTGTGAATTACCAGAAGACCTGTCTATGGAATCTAAAGGCGCAGGAAAAGTACCTAGAAACGACTACGGCAAAAGAGTGACTTATCGAAACCATGCCCCACGTGGAGATCTGAACACGGTGGACTCTGTGACTTTTTTTCAAACTTTTGCGGATAGCAACTCGTCACGGGCGTAGAAAATTCCAGACGCGGGCGGCGGGTGACCGCCACCTGGGCACTGGCGACTAGAATCTCAAGCCAAGGAAGGAGAGAAGAGGCGAAGTTTCAGACTTGAATGTCCAGAATTGGGACCAGGAGGGCGGGTTATTGTTAAGCCACAGCGGCAGTACTTTCGTAATGAAGCACCTATCTTCTGTTTGAAACACAATGCCAGTTCATGACGAGTGCTGTGGAGTACATGCCCAGCTGGTTCTCAGTTCTAAACATCCGTTCCTCTCTGACACGCCTGTAACTGAGGTTAAACAGGTATCTAGGTCCCTAAAGAGACTTGCTGGAGACTTGAACCGCATTCCATTCTCTTGGTTCTGTCGTGCAAGAGGTATCCGTATAGCTGTCTAAGAAGATAGAACAGATGGTATCTTCAATGTAATAATAGCTGAGTTGCACATGCCCGTTCCCGATCACTTCCAGAGAGTCGACAGTCACATGACTGCCAAAATGCCACGAAGCCTCAAAATGATACCGGGTGCAGTGGTTGAAACTCGTCAGCATCAATTTGGGTGCTCCACTGGCATATAACAGACTGTTCCACTTATCAAAGCCTTGACGTGAAGAGAAAGTGGGATGACTGGTCACCAACACATTCTGAGATTGATGCCAGGCTGAAGTGAAGCCCGACCAACGAGAAAAGTGACCAGATTGTTCGATTCCAGTCACAGCCGCAGTTTGTTCTGCAGATAGACCCGTTTGGATTGGCGGGAGCCCAGCTGGAATCGCTGAAACCCTTGTGCTTTTGGCCTGGGCGGTGGATGAGTTTGTGAGGCGCTTGTCAAACACATTTCCAAAGTGGCCCAGCCAGGCCTAGTTAGTGAAGCTCCCCTAAGCCATTCCCTGTCCATGCCTGGTTCTTCATGCCCTCCAATTTGGTCTCTAGGTGCCCTCTTCACTTGGACACCCGGACCTAAGCCCTGAACCAGAAGCCTGAGTCTGATGAGTCTCAGCCTAACCTCGTCAGGTTCTCACTGCCACTGGCACGCACCTTCACCATCTGCACTCACCATCTCTTCACCAACCAACTTGTTACTACCACTCCGTACTCACAACTCAGCACTTGTAACCTGAACCCCGTCTCATCACCAGACGCCCATCTTCTCCCTCAAATTTCCATCCACAATCAACAATCTCCATTCTCATCTCCCACAACTTCTTTGCATTCCTCAACCTCTCACACAACTCAATCTCTTTCTTTCATCTTTGTCTAATCACCTTCATAACCCTCCAAAATGGCTACTGATGTAAGTATCAACCCTTCCCTCTCTTCCCCTCTCCCGGAGTTTGCTCCTCAAGCTCACTCGTCCAACTCAATCTCTGCCCCCCAAGTCCATCAAAATGATAAGGAATCATACTAACATTTCTATCAACCGTAGCGCGAAAGGTATTCCTATCACCACTTCACATGTACCACTGGTCCCTGATGATTTTCTAGTAAAACCTTCCTCGCGAGGCTCTGCGAGCAGGCCGAGCGCTACGATGAAATGGTCAACTACATGAAAGAGGTTGCAAACGTACGTTCTCGCTGAATACCCCTCTGTTATCCATAATCATCGACTGACAACCAACAGCTGGGTGGCGAGTTGTCTGTCGACGAGCGAAACCTTCTTTCTGTTGCCTACAAGAACGTGGTTGGCACTCGACGTGCTTCATGGCGCATCATCTCCTCCATCGAACAAAAGGAAGAATCAAAGGGTTCAGACAAGCATGTCACAACCATCCGTGATTATCGCCAAAAGATTGAGACCGAACTCGAGAAAGTCTGTCAAGATGTCCTCGATGTCCTCGATGAAGCCCTTATCCCCAAGGCCGAATCCGGTGAATCCAAGGTCTTCTATCACAAGATGTATGTATCCCCACGGCCTTTATATCAAAACGATCGTCTAACTGTGTCCCCAGGAAGGGTGATTACCACCGATATCTTGCCGAGTTCGCATCTGGCGAGAAGCGCAAGGTTGCTGCAACCGCGGCACACGAGGCATACAAGGTATGACAACCCTTCTCTAGAGGCATCAAGATGTACTGACCACACACCCCCTTCAGAATGCTACCGATGTCGCACAGACTGAGCTCACTCCAACACACCCCATCCGTCTCGGCCTTGCCCTCAACTTCAGTGTCTTCTACTACGAGATCCTCAACTCGCCGGATCGCGCCTGCCACCTTGCCAAGCAAGCCTTTGATGATGCCATCGCCGAGCTTGATTCACTCTCTGAGGAATCCTACCGCGACAGCACATTGATTATGCAACTGCTACGAGACAACCTGACGTTGTGGACCTCATCCGACGGCGGTGACGGAGAGGCTGGTCCAGCCGGTGACGCTCCCAAGGAAGAGAAGCCCGCCGAGACTGCCGCACCAACCGAGCCTGCGGAGAAGACGGATGCACCTGCTGCGGCACCTGCTTCCTAGATATGCCATCGCATGGCGGATGGTCATCTGAGCGATGATTGCCTCTTTGGTGACTTGTGCTTACGACTCTTCCAATGTTGATTTCGACAAAGTTATGGCTCGAATGGCAGCCTTGGAGGCTGCGCCTTTCTCGTGAGCACGACTATGTCCTGCACTGGAAGGCGCATGTCAAGTTGAGTCGTTCCAGAGGCCAGAGATAAAGGCAACAACGATTCAGGCCCTCGAGAATCAGGGTTTACTCCCCCCAGTTATCCCTCTCTATGTCGAATGCAATCCAAGCAAACCCTGTTTTTCCATTTTAGTCTCCTACGATACCACTTAGCTTTAGCTGTGGTGGACCGAATGAGTGGAGTTAGCAAGCGTGTGAATGGTCCACAATCACAATCAGACGTTCGGATCACAGTTTCTCTATTCTCTCTACTTATTTGTGTTTCGAGTTTGTTGATGTGCTCCTGCAGGTTTGTGTACCACCTGTCAAGTTTGCGTTTTGTTTGGTCCTTCACCCACGAATTTCTTCCGAGTCATGCAACGTCCCAACACAGGCCTGACACACGTGACCATTTGCCCTCAAAAAGCTTGGCGACCCTAAGCCATTCTGTCATTGCAGTGGTCGGTGACAGAACCCATATCAAAACCTGCGGATAAATATACCGTGTGGATTCCGCGGAAGTCATGATCTCATCTTCCGATTCCCCTGTCTCCAGCCTTCCAACGTGGTTCTTTCCCCAATGAGACGCCTCGAGGGATTTCTCCTGTCACTACATCCTCGTTGAAAGAGAAATGTGAAATAGCATGCGTCATAGGAGTCCATGCTTTAAAGGTTAGTGATTGATGCGGTATAGTTCTCCTAGGTAGGGAATCAACCCGGAGTTCGTGTTAGGTCACTGGCTACGTCGTCCACCTTGGATGGCACTTGAAACACTTTGGGTATTCCTCAATGTTATTGAGTTTATTACTTGGAATGATGTGGTAGATTTGTGAGTCCATCTATTTGTCTCGACCAAGCTTCCAACACGACTCCCTCTGCACGACCGCCTTAACCAGAACCCCCAATTTGATCATTCTTCGGACGTCCTGCTCGAGTCCTTCCTCATATATAGACCCTTACTCCTACCGACATGTCAGCAGGACCTGCACCGCCTAACCCAGGCGCCCCCAAGAAGCCCCTTGGAGCACCATCAGCAGCGTCTGGGTTCGGGCGTCGATTCGCGCTAGGTGGAATAGCAGTCGCCGTCGTATATGCCCTCCTTCCCACCAGAGCACCCAAACCATCAGGCTCACCAGCCGAAGCGATAAAACCACCGGGGGTCAAGAACATTGAACGGGCGTATACAAATGGTGGCGCAACACCCACACACACCCCAGGGTATTGACACAGTGGTATGGAGAGAAAACCAAATTACTGACTGTCAATAGGTATGGCGGAACTGTTCAAGGCAAGGGAATAGATGCACCACGAAGAGAAAGCTCTGGGACCGGCAAGCCAGGAGGATTCGATCAGCCCAATATTGGCTACGATCAGCGGAGGGACCGGCCAACTAAGGCAGAAGAAACCTTCAATGAGATTCAATATGGCAGTAGCAAAGGGAAATAACAATGAACTAGGAAAGCGAATTCATCAAGAGTTGGTTTGGACAGTACTTCACGAACTCCTGCTTGTTCGATAAAGTATCGGACTGAACAGGCCTAGGTGGGCATGTACTTGGTATTGCATCACTTGGCCTTTAGTGGTATGCTCAGCATCTTAAGTTCATACCACCAGTATATATCTAAGACATCTACTTGAAATTTATGAACGTCCCCAGCTGACCTGATTGGCTTAGCAAACCTGTTTGAGCTCATTCCATCAGAACCGACAACCCCCTCTTTTTTTACTGGGCTGCACCCCCCACTATGGTTAGGTACCTAAATTTCTTCGACTTTCCGTGATTGGGCTCTCTCTTGATTCAATCAGTACCCTGCAGCTTCTACAATCTTTTCGACAACGTCGTCACTTGCATAGCTTTGGTACCGTCATGGTACGGGGGTATCCCAAGCACGGCATGTCTAGCTCAAAGTTTACGGAAACAGTAGCTACGGAGCTACGATCTCGGACTCTTCTGCTATTCCTACTTTAGGGCTTTGTCTCTCAGCAAACTGATCCTGGTCGGCGGGCTTGGAATTTAGCATCGTGCTCTACTCTGCAATTGGCTTGTAACTTATCATCTAGACAAGACGACCTCGGATCTCTCGCCAGAGTTTGGTCATAGTACTTCCCCTTGAAAACCAAAAACTGTTCATATTCAGAAAGCGCAGCACTCTTATGCCGGGATATTTGGAGGGACTAGATTGTCCTTGGATCTCCTTACATTCAGCTTAGATCCCTCGGACTCTTTTACTCTTGTACCATCATGGCATCTCTCACGGCTCGGCAAGATCCCCATTCGCCTATCGATCCAGCAAGGTCTTTGAGGACCCGGGTGAAAGTTGCTTGCAGACGATGTAGACGCCAAAAGTTAAAGGTCAGCTCGCAATCTCTTACCACAAAATTGGCCATTGCATCTCCACCCTTGAGCAGAGAACTCGATCGCGTTTCCTATGTTTTTGCTATGGTCCTCCCGGGTTTGACTTGTTTGTCTTTTAGTGCGACAAGGAGCGACCTTGCGCCCTATGCACACGCTCAGGAACTCCTTGCATTACAGATAACTTGGAAACCTTCAGGTGAGCGTGATGCCCGACGTTCTGCTATTGCTTTTACAGCGTTTTTCATGGCGCTTAGGCCTAGGTTTCCTGATGTTGAGAATGGACTAATAGGACGACATCCAAGAAGAACTCGACCATAAGGCGAAGGCCCTCGGGGACGAATGCCCATGAATATCAAGGCTCGACCTACGAAGCTGATGAACTGTTACCTGGAGGAGAATCACGAGGTTTGTCACGCCCTCTTTCTTGGAACATGTGCCCGGTCCCCGCGGCGAGCCGCTGCAGGCACACTCTGGAAGCTCTAACACTAGATTTACAGAATCTCGGCAGCGGAGGCCTACCATCACTCAGACTCCAGAGTTGAGCGCCTTGCACTTCCAACACAATCCTCGAGACTCATCTTCTGTGCTAGGTCTGACCAGAGAAGTAAGATTTTTTTTCGTTGTCTTGGCTCAGCTTCCGTCGATCAGCGATTGTGAATCGCTAAGATTCGATTCCTAGATCCTCTCGGAATTTGGCTCGAACCCAGATCTCGAAAGTCCTACATACGCACTGCCAGGAACTTTACCTCCTAGAACAGGTGCAGATACACAAGTGAAGGATAACCTTCGCATCCGAGACTTGATAGGGGTTGACCTGCCAGACAGGGAGACCGGAGAGCTTCTCCTAGGTTCTTACTTTTCGAAAGTACAGTGGTTTATGATGGTTCTCCACGAGCAAACTTTCAGAGCACACTATGAAGCTTTGATAAGCTCCGGACGGGCACACCACAATCAACTCCGACAAGTGGCGCTGACACTCCTCGTTCTTGCCATGGGTGCTCGGTATACGCGCCATGCAGAGCTGACGGCGGCTGGTCTCCAGGTGGATCTTGAAACACTGCAGTCGACATTTTTAGCAAAGGTCCAGGAGAACCTGTTCACGATATTGAACGAAGTTGAGCTTGAATCCGTTCAGATCTGCATTTTACTAAGCTCCTTCTACCTA
The DNA here is from genome assembly GCF_035927105.1 of Exophiala bonariae. Taxonomy (NCBI): domain Eukaryota; kingdom Fungi; phylum Ascomycota; class Eurotiomycetes; order Chaetothyriales; family Herpotrichiellaceae; genus Exophiala; species Exophiala bonariae. The sequence goes on along the minus strand of NW_027042512.1, from coordinate 201,850 downwards.
TATCACGGCAAACCTAATCTTGGATTCGTGATTCTTGGTACAGGCATACGCTCCGCACATGCTTTAGATCTACACCGAGAAGCAATGTGGCGTAAACTGACACCGGTTTCTCGGGAAGAACGCAAGCGGGTTTGGTGGGCTCTTTACGTGTTCGATCGGTAAACAGTTCTTCATTGGAGAGTATTTGGCCGTGGCTGATGATAATAGGTTCGCTGCCATGATTTTTGGACGACCATACTATATCCAAGACTCTGAGTTCCAGGTGAGCATGGTACAGAATATGGAAGACACCACTTCTAGGCACCCCACTTTGAGCTCGATGGAGATGAACGAATACGGTAATTCAGAGAACGTCACAATATTCTCTTACCAAAAGCATAAGTTCAAGCTCTATCAGCTCTCATCGCAAGTTATCGCCAACGTACACTTCAGGGCTGGCGTGGGCGAAACGGATGTGGGTCAGAGAGTCAAGGACATTCATGAGCAGCTAGTCGCATGGCACGCTAACCTCCCACCAGAATTACGACTCAGTAAAAGTGCCAGGCGACATGAGTTGCCAAAATCGGCAATTGAGATGACATTCGATTTTCAGGCTCTCGCTCTCCAGCTGGCGTATGATAACATCCAAATTCTCTTGCACCGACCCATGCTTTCAGGAAACGCTCGCCCGTCACGCACTGATACTGCTGTCCATGAACCACAGCACATCGCACGATCATCTCCAGCCTTCAATGACTTTCCAAGCGGTATCACTACCCCTCAGACTTCTCCGAGTCAGTCGTCCATCAGCAAGGCTCAATGCTGGGCATCCGCGATCCGTACTTCCGAGCTTGTGAATCACAAGGAGTGCCTTGTGGCTGCCATATACACTCATGCCAGCTCATACATTGGGATTCACCTCTTTACGGCTGGTATGATCCTCACTATTGTTGCATTGTCGAAACCACTATCATCCCAGGCTCAAGAAGCTAAACGGGCAATCAGCCACATAATAAGAATGCTAGGCTGGCTCGAGGATCGCATTCTACTGTCACATCAAAGTAGCAAGATCTTAGAAGCATTGGTGCGGCTGATTCTGGAGAAAGAGATGAAAGCAATTTTACCACGTGGCAGAATTGCAAATCAGAGGCACGGACAGGGACAGGAACAGGACCAAGAAACGCAGAACGTGGTTTCCGTGTTGGACGAAGCCAGTACAAGGCCTCTGATCGCTCCACGAAGCATACCACTGGAGAATCACCCATCAAATCCGCAGCACAGTCAGATACATGAGACCTCATCCTTTTCAAGATATGAGACCTCTTTGAACGATCATGCAAATACGGAAGTAGGAGACGATTATTCCTTCGACGATCCATCCTTTTCGGGAATGGACGCCTTACAAAACACCGACTTCCAGGAAGGGATCACAAACGTACAACAATGTAAGTGACTAAAGAAGATATTTTAGGGTGTCGATGCAACAATCACCGGCAAATCCCTATTCTTATGTACCTCTCCCTCATTACCTGGATATGGCTGATATGTGGTAGTCATGGGTGGTCAATACGGGGCATTCTCGACCACTTTCCTGGGTGCGGACACGCTACACGATCTTCCCACTTCGTACACCGGAAACACTCAATATCCCTTTAATGGTAATACGAACGAAAATTTCTCAGCACAGGCCTGGCTGTGGGACCTTTGATGGCCGTAGGATGCTGTTCGTTGCAATTTCGACATCGGTAACAGGTGCTCGAACACGTGAGCCATGGGCAGCAGCCATTTATATATTGCGTCTGGTAAATTAGAAAACCTCAATTATTGCGTCTCGACGAAGTCTCAAACTTTTATTAACGATTTAAACAGCTAGATCTTCGTCCGCTTTATCGGATGAATTGGTTGACATAATCTCCTCCTAGACCAACCTTCTCATAATGAGCTCTTGCACTTTCAAGCTTACTAAATACGTCCTCCACACCAAGCGGGTGTCCGTCCGGGTCGACATAGATGTAAGCTCCAGTGACATGGAACAAAGTGATCATTTCCTCGACTCCCTCCGGTACTTCAAGAGTATGGATGTCTCCTGGAGGCTCGAATGCAAAGCTACCCTCTGTGGCCCACCAAGGGTGTTCAAGATAGTGCCATCTGCCCTTGAGAGTTGTTGCACAGACGGGGCCTGAATGTCGATGTCGAGAGAGGATTCCGGAGCGTCGCACGCGGAGTATGTTGACGAAATACCCTTGGCTCACGTGGAATAAGAGTGGCCGGAACCACACGTCGGGCGCTTGAGGCACCCACAGTTTCTCATCACAGTCGAGTTGGAGGACGTCTGGTACCACAAGATCGTCAGGGACGTTCGGCAGAGGCTTGCCGCGGTAAGGGATGGCTTCTGCCTTGGGTCGGATCTCTGCTGTGGACCCCATGGTGTTTTCGGTCACGCTATTGACCTGGCAGTTATTGTATAGATACTTGTAGCGCTTCGTGTTTGTGAATGGTCGTCTCGGTGGGAGGATTTGTTGAATGTGTCGTACTCAAATGCACGTAGTCCCGACTCTGACAATGTGACGCATTCTACTATATAGGTTTGAATCTCTAAATCTTCAGGCGCAGTCTCTCGTGGACAACCAAGTAGTGTTGTTTCAGTCGCTGAGATGCCCGACCAGAGGATGGATCCATGGGATCCAGTTGATGTTCCGTTCCACCGGGACCGTTCACAAATCTCCTCATGCCGGTTAGCGCGAAAAAAGAGACAGTCCGCGAGCGGTTGTCACGACGGTCTGGTTCTGGTGTCAACTGAATACCGTCCCGTCGGACTTTGGGGACGTGTAGCTTCGAGTGTGCCCCCTCGCAGGTTGAGATATTGTATAGTTTGATCCCTATGTCGGAGTTGTCTTCGCTACGAGCCAAATACTTCGGGCCTTAAATCTAAACGGAGTATCTCCTATAGCACCACAGTGCTTTGATACATTGACAGAGAGTCATTAAAGAACACTTTATGATGTAGAACATAAATTTCGTAGCGAGAGACTCAACATTTGAATTACAAACGATATACCACGGCGTGTTATTTCCCGAGCATTCCTCCATCGACGACTATACTCGTCCCAGTGACAAAGTCACTCGCGGCACTGGCCAGGAATACCAGGGCTCCCCTTAGATCGGGAGGCTCCCCCCAGCGGCCGGCTGGAGTCCTCTTCAGGATGAAATCATTATATTCGGCATCTTGTACGAGATTTGTCGTGAGAGGCGTTTTGAAGTACCTACACAATCCCTCGGTTAGCTCTGTAAACAAGCAGCGGTACGATTTGCTACCGTCATCGCATTAAAAATTGAACATACCCTGGACAGATGCAGTTTACTTGAATGCCCCTTGCTGCCCACTCGTTACTAAATGACTTTGTCATCTGCAACACTCCACCCTTCGAGCTCGCATACGCAGAGACATTGTACATGCCGATGAAGGAAGTGAGGGACGCAATGTTGATGATCTTGCCCGGGCGCTGCAAGCTCAAGAGCCGTCTTCCAAACTCTTGCGCAGCAACATAAGTAGCCTTTAGGTTGATGGCGAATATCTTGGTCGGAGGGGTAATATGTCAGCTTTTAGGAGAAGACCTGCCGAGCAAAACAAATGGATTGTTACTGACCAAGTCTATATCATCGTCCTGCATGTCTTGAATAGGACCTCGTATATTGAGGCCTGCACAATTCAGGAGAATGTCAGGCTCGACGCCCTGGGTCCAAAGCTTGTTGAAGACGGATCTGAGAGACGGGGCGCTTTTCAGGTCGCACTCAAGGCTCTGGAACTTTCGACCGGTGCTCTTTATCAACTCGGCGAGCCTCAAACCCCCAGCGTCACCTGGGATCTGGATCGAGATGATGTGTGCGCCAGCTTCGGCAAGAGAAAGACATAATTCCGACCCCAGCCCACCAGTCGCTCCCGTACAAATTGCTGTCTTGCCGTCTAAGGAGAACAGTTCTTTCTGGGTGATACGCGGGTTTGACATGCTTGTTTACTGCAAAGGAGAGATGACAATTTTACAATCAAGTCTTGCCTTTGTGTTAAGTCAACATGAATTGATCCCGTGGTTTGAGATGTGTTCGAATTAACACTGTTTTGGACATCTGCGGTACAGCTTCTGCAATCCCACATCGGGATTCCGATTGAACTGGGGACGGTATTCTTACCAGAGTGGTTTTCAGTATCAAATCTTCATTGTCTATACAACTTTCTGCAAGTGGAGCATGACTCCATAGCATTGACCCTTTCGATTGATCTGCGATCTGGCCCGGTATCTGGCTCCCGGTGGGTAAGTAACGCACCCCGGCTCGGAAAGTTAAACTCTATTCTACCATCGGGTCGGAGCTCGTGATTCTAAGTATCACGTCGAAGATAAACGGCCAAGAACTTCTCGATATATTGAGTTTCAGTGGCTGGGGCCATCAGACCATACCTTGTGCATATGTCGGCGCGGTAGGAGAAGAGAAGTATCATCCGTTGGGATATTCCGTGGACGCGAGAAAGTTAGTTGGCAAAGCTGGTCAAGTAAGCTTCATCTCCTTTAACACTTCCCACGTGGTGGACAGTGGTTACAACAGATAGCCTCTCCATATGCGGAGATCAGGAATTTACACTGTCGGGGTTGATGAGATTTCATTCAGGTGTAGGTATGGGACTCTTCAATCCCTCACAAATGCCGCAATGGACATCTGCGGTCCGTGGAGACGCTGTGATCGAGAACTGTCTTTAGCCTGGAGCACTACAGTTACTTCAAAGATCCGCTGAGTCTATGGGCTAGTACCGTAGTCTTTCCCTGTAAGGATTCCCAAACTGACATCCAAATGCAAATCTGAATCCATAACGGCCAAGGCTTGAAGAGAAATTCGGATAGCACAGCGGGAATGCGAATACTGTCTCCCGGTGGATCGGCCTGAACGAACCAGACTCAACAGAAGATGGTACCTATTGGCAAAATCACAATCCGGGGAATCATGGGGATCGGTTCGTCTCCAGGATTACACTTTCGACGTGCTAAAAGCGACCGGGCTTGATCAAGTCATCTGTAAGTTTCAATAGTTTGTATAAATACCTACGAAGATACCCCAGCATGCATGCATGATCCACAAGTTCTCAACACTGCAGAATAATAAGGAGCATTCTCAGAATCCTGAACACATCAGCCGCTACAATAATGTCGGGCAAAGAAAAACACGAGTCTAGGTCATGGCTCAACGTCCTGGTAAGACAATATCCCAAAATGTGATATGTCAAGGGAATGCTTTACTCACCACAATGTGGTCAGATCGTCATTTTTGTGACACTTGGATCCTTCTCCTATGGTTATTCAGCATCTATCATTGCGTCCACACTCGGCCAACCGCGTTTCCTCGAGTACTTTGGACTTGTGGTCTCAAAGAATCCCAATGCCAATGCACTACTCGGGGCCACAAACGGCCTTTTTCAGACCGGAGGAGTCTTCGGAGCTCTACTGGTCGGTCCTCTTGCTGACCGATTTTCACGACGTGGAGCCATCGTCATTGCGTCTTCAATCCTCTGCATTGGCGGCGCTCTCCAAGCAGCTAGTCAGAACATTAGCATGTTTCTTGTCGTTCGCACTTTTACGGGGATCGGGGTCGGCTTGATTGTTGGTGCTGCTCCATTGTATGTTCTGCCTCACGGGCGATGATGACCCAGTCCGATATTTACCAGTCTCCACAGATATCAGAGTGAGGTCTCTCCACCAGGGTCTCGGGGCTTACTAGTCGGATTGCATGGTAAGTCAGCTAGGCTTTCAAAGGAAGAACCATGTTTAATTGAGCTAGGTGTTCTCATTGGCACTGGCTACGCTATAGCCGGGTGGGTGGGCTATGCATGCTATCCGCTGGAGGGAGACATTCAGTGGAGACTCCCACTTGCGCTGCAAGTTGTGTCACCCGGAATTCTCGTCCTCGGTACCTATTTTATGCCTGAGTCTCCGAGATGGCGTAAGTAGCCTCGATGTGATCTCTTGAATTGGCTAAGTCTTTCGATAGTGCTGCAGAAGGCTCGTGGCCAGGAGGCACTTGCAGTCTTGCGCCAAATCCATCACGATGCGAAAGATCCTGAGGGCCATTTTGCCGAGCGGGAATATCACGTCATGAGGGAGCAGTTCCAATTGGAACACAACACAGATACCTCAGCTTTCTGGGAACTCTTGTCCAAGCGGCATAACTTGAAGAAGGTAGCTCTCGGATTCCTGGTCATGTTTGGCGCCCAAAGCACGGGTACTTTGGTCATCAACAGTATGTCACCATTCGTTTCGTAGACTTCGTCTGCCTTGCTGATCGCCTGCAGATTACGGTGTGACTCTGTATTCCAATATTGGTTACACCGGCCGTACTGCCATTGCCTTAACGGCAGGTTGGGTGACTGTTTCAATTGCTGGCAATGCGTTTACATCTCTATTTGTAGATAAGATTGGCCGGGTTCGTCTGTTGAGTAAGTCATAGCGATCATCAAAGACCATTCCCTTGTGATACTAAGTACTGACCAAAATCTCTCAGTCATTGGATTTACTGGCATTGTCTGTGTCCTTATTGGCGAGATGATTTGCCTTGCTCTTCTCGAAACTCGCCAAAGCTTTGGTCTATCTGTGGCGGCCATCTTTTTCCTCTTCGGCCACATCGTCTTTTTCTCGTCTTGCATTGACGCCACGACTTATATCTACGCGTCGGAGATTTTCCCAACTCATCTTCGCGCCAGTGGTCTCAGCTTGTCGCTCACAGGTCTTTTCCTTGCGAGTCTGACCTTTACCCAGGCCGCCACGTCAGCACTCGCTGCTATTCATTGGAAGTACTACATCGTCTTCACAGTGCTGTCCGCATTGATGGTAGGCATATTCTACTTCTACTTTCCGGAGACCAAAGGCCTTGCTCTCGAAGAGGTCTCAAAGTTGTTCGGAGATCCCGTTGCTGTGGAAATCTCAAATATGACAGAGGAGGAGGGACATGCGATTGAAAAACTCGTGAGAAGCCTCAGTGGGTCCCAGGCAGCCGGAGGAACCGGGAGAGATGTCATCGCTGCCGCAGTTGAGAACCGCGACGAGCCCGCAGAGAAACACAATGTCGTCTCCAGCCATAAGGAGACGGTGTGAACTGATAATCTCAGCTTTCCCTAGACGGCTGATAAGTTTGTCCGCGTCACATTCAGTCCAAGGACCACCAATCAGTTGTGTGCGCAATGAAGCCAGCAACGAAGGTACTAAACCGAGGGGGTTGACGATTTGATCAATGGACTTTCGAACAACTTAAAATCTCCTTCGATCCATCCATGCTTTTGTTCTCAGCTGAGTTGGTAAACAGAGTGCTTTTTGTTTCTTACGCCTCGAGGAGGTCTTATGCTCCACGCAATTCATAGTGTCGAATATAACTATCGAGCCCAAGCAACCGAGAGGGAGTTATAATAGATGATCTAGAAAAGCAAAATCCTGCAAACGCTAACCACTGCCCAAAGGCTGGAGAAGTATATGCAAGACAGTTGCGGCGAGCCGGCACATGGAAATGATCAAAGGGTTTCGTTAAGTCTTTCGTATCATGTAGTCTTATGCTGTGCCTACGCAAGATTAATGCTTCCCCCAAATGCTATGCGATAGATTGGGATGAACGTTGCACTTCAGATTCGCCTGTGTCTTTAGAACAAGGTTGAGCTACTGTTTGTTAGGCGTCATGCTTAGGGCGCCGTACTGGCAGGAGGCAGGCTCTTCCATGGCCGAGATGGAAGGACACAATTTGATTTGCACCATTTCGCGGAGAAGCGATATTGGGTCATGACTCATTGATAGGAGACTATAAGAAGGGTACGCGCCTAGATTGAAAGGCGAAGTATCACGTAGTTTGACACATCAGGATCTACAGATCCGATTCCCGACCTCTCATTCCCTTGAATTCCCAGTTTTCGGCCTCAAATGCCTTGGCTTCAGACAATATTTTGCTTGACCATTCGGTCTTGGTAGTGAACGAGATTTCCTTGAGGGGGAGATCAGTGGACTCGAACTCGTGGATTGCGGTCCAAGCAGGGCATCCCTCGCGTGTGGAAGCGAGTAACTTGTACCTGAAGGAGCGACGGTATCCTGGACAGGTGGACAACATATCCAAATGCTGGAGACGATACCAGTCGTTGAAGTCTTTCTCTGCGCCTTCGGCAGGATCTAGGGTCGCTATGTGCGCGCACGAGGACCTGCCTAGTTTCAAGTGAACGATGGTTAGCTTCGCATTCTTTCCAGATTCATTGTTTGCACACGCTACGTAGCCATGTATGGACGTACCAGGCTTCGTTTCGTCCAACGGCTCGAATTTTAGCAGGCGCTCGAAGATCCGAACTTCGGCATCGCCTCCAAGTTCCTTCTGGATTGCATTGGCGTCGAGAGCAAAGATGTTGGAGGCGGGGAAAAGGCCCAGATACCCATATTCTTGCGTGCTGTCTACACTGATATACAGATAAGAAGACTCGATGTCGAAGCTGCCGGGACCACCGGCAAAAGAGGGTTCAGACTTAGCCTTGACGAAGATGAGACCTTGCTTGGCCATCCTAGGTGTTTGAGTTCGTTGGACAGATTGAGTTATCAAGGGGGAATGGATGAAGACCTCTTACACACGCACTTGTTATTTGAGATGAGAGTCAAAGACATATTATACATTTCTTTGGTCACTCTCAGCCAGGGAACGAAAGGAGACTGAACGGGCAGAGTTTAAAGCCATAACTAAAGAACACCGTACAGGGGCTATGAATTGGATGTTAAGCCGTGGTGGCGAAAAAGTCCTCAACCTTGCCGATGTTCTCCAACGTGCCCAATGGCTACATGAGTGCTTGGATGAATACAACTTGGCTCCGTATTTACCAGCCTTCGGTGCACCGCAGATGAGAGTATATTTCGATGTTGATGGTCAGGTTAGTATGGAACAGAGGCCAAACTCAAAATTGAGCCGGTGGAAAGCAAAGTCTTGATGTCAGCGAGTCGGATCGCAGGTGAAGTTTGAATGTGCTACCCGATTCCGATCCGTACTCTCCCACATTGAGAGCTGCCGTGTTATGAGTTCCGTTCGAGATCATTCGGAGGAGATTTCCTACCTAGGTAGTAAAGCATTCTGTTTTGCGGCCCGGAACATTCTGAAGGATCTCCCAAGGGCTGTGACGCGACGACAGGAACCATTGCCATCAGCTCTTTTCCCTTGTGAGCGAGATTTGTACCTCGTGAGATTCCGTGGATTTTATGTTTACCAAACCTGCTGAGCAGGCTTGAGAAGTCGTGGACCGCTGAACTAGTATCGACTCTCATCATGCTGATACAATTCCTCCATGTATCGATAAGCCCTGGAGTCGCACCAAGGTATTATCGCGGTGACTTCAGAAGTAAAAGTTGTAACGTTCCAACTTGGACACGGAGGAGGGGGGTTAGAGGAAAGGAAAGGTGCACACTGCTGTGCTGTGGGGGTGCAAGCATTCAGTATTCTGTGCCTACGTACCTTCCTACCCGGCAAGGGCAACTTAGGTAAGCACTTACGCAGCTGCCCCAGTACTCCAGGTCCTTCAGGCTTGTCCTTCGCAAAGCATTTTGACCGCGCCTGCCGCATCGCCTCCCCTCCCCTCCAAGAATGGCGAACCTAAACTCTCTTCTATCACCTCCTCTCAGTCGCTGATAGTTCGCCTTCTGTCGTAGAGTCCAACTGTGACTGAAAACGCCATGACAACAACGACCTCTTCAATTTGAGGCTTGCATCCTGGCTGTGCTTTTCAGATCCACCAGTTAACCATGGCGCTCGGCATCCTCGAACCAGCGGTCGAACATGTGCCCGGCACTGTCTTCGTCTACGATGCCCAACAACGACAGACGGCTCTGTTGGACTCTGCTCACCATCTCAAGAGAGACAAGACTGGGAAAATCATACTCGTACCGCAACCATCGGCTGATCCCAACGATCCTCTGGTAGGCATCCCAGCGCTGCGCTCCAGACATCAAATTCAGAATACCCTGCTAAATTGTTTTCCAGAACTGGCCATTGTGGCAGCGCGATCTCATCCTTGCCATTCTCTGCTTCGTGTCCTGCGTCGCAACGACTGCATCACCTCTTCTGGCCGCTGATTCCACCACCCTTGTAATAGTGTTCAAGAGGACGTTCCAGGATGCAGCACTATTGACTGCATATCACTTGGTCGGAGTGGGGGTCGCTGGTTGGCTCTTCGTCGCTTCGGCAAGAGTTTGGGGCAAGCGACATTTATTCCTCTTTGGCGCTCTACTCATGGTTGTCAGTTCTGCATGGGGCGGCTCAACTCATAAGAAACACAATTATGCTAGCCTTCTATGGAGTCGTGTCTTCCAGGGTGTTGCGCTCGCACCTTTCGAAGCCCTGGTCAATGCTTGCGTTGGTGATCTATATTTTGTCCATGAACGCGGAGTGCGTATGGCCATTACAAACACATGTCTCTTTGGGGGAGCATTTCTCACCCCAGTATTCGTGGGTATGATTGCGGCCAAGTTGGGTTGGCAATGGAGCGTAAGCAGCCCTCACCGACTCTGAACCAAACAAAGACTGACATCGTATCCCCAGTTCTACATCCTCGCAGTTATCATGGCTTTTGGCTTCTTCCTCGTCCTGTTCTTTGTGCCCGAAACGGCTTATCGAAGAGATCATTCCTTGGAGCTGGATTTACTTTCGAATGATTCTAGTGACGCCATTAACACACCACCGGTTTCTAATGAAGAGGCATTCGAGGAGAAAACTGCTCATATGACTCCTACTCCAGAGCAACCTATCCCATCCAAGGCCACCTTCATGCAGAGGCTTATGCCCTTCAACGGGCGTAAAACAGACGAGAGTTTCTTCAAGCTCCTCTTCCGACCCTTTCCATTGTTCTTCCACCCAGCGGTGGTTTGGGCATGCTTGCTTCAGGGCGTCATCATCGGCTGGACAGTTATGGTGGGAGTTATTCTCGCCCTAATCTTCCTTGGACCGCCTTTATTCTTCAATGAAGAGAAAGCAGGAAAAATGTACACTTCTGCATTCATTGGCAGTATTCTGGGGCTCATCCTATCGGGCCTATACACTGAGGGGGTGACAAGTTTCATGATTCGACGAAACAAAGGCAAATATGAACCGGAATTTCGAATCCTTCTCGTAATTCCAACACTGGTGACTGCAACCATTGGACTCTTCGGTTTTGGTATTACGGCCAATAATATCACCCGCTATGGATGGCTCATACCAGAAGTCTTCCTCGCATTTATCATTGTCAGCATGGTCATGGGAGCGATAGCATCTGCTCAGTACCTGTTGGACGCGCACCGAGATATTGCTGTTGAGGCTTTCACCAACCTGCTAATTTTCAAGAATATGTTCTCCTTCATATTGGCTTACAACGCATTCAACTGGGTTTTCGCCATCAGAATTCGACAACTGTTTATTATCTTCGGCAGCATTGAAATCGTCATCTGTTTACTTGCAGTACCCATGTATGTCTACGGAAAGAAGAATCGTGAATACTTCCATCGACACGATCTTCTGAAGATGACTGGTCTGCGGTAGTCGTTAGACCACGAGGACATATGTCGAGTACCGAGTTGCGTTTATTTGACAGTCTTCCCTCCACATGTTCTTCGGTCGGCAGTCTACGAACCTGAGTTCGTACCATAGCGTCCGTGTTCAGTACATAATAATAATGATACATATTCTCCGAGCAGACATGATCCTTGATGACCCAGAATTTAGGTAAGGTTGTGGGACTCTGAGTGGCAAGGGTTGGAGGGTGGAGCCGGGAGCACTTTCTCGGCAACGAATGGCCACTCCCGTTCCACATGCACCACGACCAAGTGCTAAAATGGCCCTGCTTCAAACTGCCACCAATTCACGCCTGGACCCCAAAAAGCAATTGTAAAAAAGTGTGACGCGGTGCCCCAGGCGCGTATTCAGGCGAAGGATTTAACTATATGATGAAACACCTGATTCTGCGTGGGTGTGCCGGTGGCGCTCGCTTCGTTCTGAATGCGGAAATTGGATCTGGTTGAGCGATCTCAGGAGACAGCTGGGCGTCCTCACACAATACGTCGTCTACCGTCCTCGATGGCTCTAAACGGTGGGTCCCCAATCAAACATGGGGCCCGAGTTTTGTGGTTTGGTTGTCTTTTTTCCCTTTCTCTTTGCCTTCCTGGGATCAAATAATGTCACAATTGACGATCGTGCCTACCTAGACAGGAGGTGTAGGGCTTTGATCTTCTCTTCTTCCCATCGTTGTGTTGCTATTGCTTTTGTTTTGTATGTCGTCCTACTGACGACCGCTTTTTGACGGAATACTCCCCCAGTCACTCATTTACATATTCGGGGGTTGTGATTCGAAGTACGACGTGGATCAGTACGAGCGATTACGGTGATAAGCAGAGTGGTCCCGATATGCACGAAAGGATCACCACTGCCCACGCCAATAACAAAAACATCAGAGTTGCTGCATTACATGAACAAAAACTGACGGAGGCCATCAACTGAGTCTAGCCGACGCCTTACGAGATATTCAAGACCAAATTTGACGACCAAAAGAACGAAAAACAACCACCATGACCGAATTAATCGAAAGCACATTGTGCCAGACGTGCAAAGCGATATTCCAGGCGGGCGCGATAAAGAATGAATCAGGCGAGATCCCGCATCACGGTCTCGAAGCGCTGGCCGCTCGCGCCAGCAAATGTCATCTATGCCTAACGATATTCATGTCCATTGACCCCGAGGCATATCAGACTTTCCGCCGGGGCTCGATGGTTGACTCGGTTGGATACGCGTGGATTTCACCCATTGCACGTGATCAAGCACGTTTGAAGTTTCGATACGTCAAGCCTGGGGTCCATGGACAGGGTTCTGGACATGCAGAGGCGAGTTCGAGCAGGATGACACCGACTTCGCATAGTTCCAAAACGAGCTTGTCTTTGTCCGAGGCGGACACTACGCTGGTGGTGGAGTTGATTCTGATGAATCCTAAATGTAAGTTCGGGTCATTCAAGTTTTGTAATTATATGCAGTTGAGAAATGATGGCTGACTTAGTTTCTATGGTTTATTCAGATGCTGTCGAACCAGGTGTCAGGACCATTGATCCCAGATCAGTAAATACCGCCTCTAAGGAGAGCTTCGATCTCGCCAGGCAGTGGATCCAAGACTGTACCTTCAACCACATGAAGTGTTCGGTCAACGAAACCAACACCTCATGGAAGCCTACACACCTTCTGGATGTGACAGTCCGTGGTCCCAAGGGTGCTCCAGGGGTTAAACTTGTCGACGGGATGTTTGTGGACCCCCTGAGCGAGTATGTGACACTCTCACACTGCTGGGGAAGATCCAAGTCGATCCGGCTCCACAAAGGAACACTCAGTGCCCTGAGACAAGGTGTGAGTGTAGCGGGTCTCCCAAAGACGTTTGCCGAGGCTTGCACGACCGTTGAACGTCTCGGATTCCGATATCTCTGGATCGATGCATTATGCATCATGCATGACAAGGAGCAAGCCGTCTTGTCTGAGATTGCACAGATGCATAAAGTCTACTCGGAAGCGACTCTCAATATTGCAGCAACCTCGTCACGAGAAGATGCTAGTGGATTAATCTACTCGCGCAATGTTACTGCTCTTCAACCATGTATAGTCGAGGTGGGAGGCGTTGGCATCGACGATGGAATGTACAAAATCCTGCGCTCCACCATCTGGCACGACCTGGTGGACTCATCGCCTTTGAACCAACGTGCCTGGGCATTCCAAGAACGCTGTCTGGCTAAGAGAACTCTCCACTTCACACGCAACGAGCTCCTTTGGGAGTGCCAACAGATGTGCTGTTCCGAAGTATTTCCCAAGGGACTGCCTGCGACCATGGGACCGCCATCAAGCCAAGAATCCGTCGAGTTCTTCAGCAAACGCATCCACCACCAGCGTCACGGCAACTGGCACCAACTGGTCAAGATGTACAGCCCGAAACGCCTAACATACTCGTCGGACAAGCTCCTCGCGGTCGCTGGGCTCGCGAAACAATACATGGCGCGCAATCGCCTCCGAGAAGCCGACTACCTAGTGGGGATGTGGCGACCGCAGCTACCGCACGCATTTCTATGGCGGGTGGAGCAAGGACGGCGACCGACGCAGTACCGGGCACCGACGTGGTCGTGGGCATCGATCGATGGCGAGGTCAAATACCCAGAGCCGGCGCAGGCGATGCGCGAGACGTGCATCGAGATCATCGAGATCAACATGAAATACAAGCAGGACAACTTCGGGCTCGTCGAGTCTGGCTCCATCCAAGTCCGCGGCTTCATGGCGCGTGGCCTCCTTCGCCGCACCCACGACTACTGGGGCCAAACCCCGTGCGTGATCCAGTGCACGCGGGCGCAGATTGAGCTGGAGAACGCGTCCTTTGACGACCGGCTGCCCAAGCTGTCGGAGGCGAGCGGCATGCTCACGGAGCAGCTGGAAGTGTATCTCTTACCGGTGATCGATGTGGTGGACCGGGTGGAGGGCCTGTTGCTGTGCGCGACGATGAAGAAGGGAGAGTTCCGCCGGATCGGGTCTTTTGACGTCTCGCGCTATGATCAGGTCAATTGGGATCGCTTCCGTAGCGTCATGAAGGGTGATCCCGACATGGACAATTATCAGGAACGCCTCGATCATACCAATGGATATTGGTTCGCCAGTGATTATACTTATACCATCAATATTATTTGATCATGATCTTGAAGAGAAGGAGTAAGGAAGAGGGGGATGGATCATGGAGAATGGATGCAGGATCGTCATCTCTGTACATCTTGTACTACTACTATTAACAGTTTCTTGTTTTGCATATTCCAAAAGGGGGTTCGACCAAAGAAAGGGCAAGCATGATCTTCACACGGCGGAAGAGGAAGAAGGCTCAATGTCTGATGATGGCACACACACACACACTGTTAATGGTGAATGAATAAAGAAAGCGTTTCTCTTTTTCCTTGCTACTATTGAACTCTGATATCTGCGATCCATCATGATCTAAGCCCTGACTAATAAGTGATGCCAGCCTCGTTGGCCCCCGACCAAGGGACGAGGCATGCTCCTGATAAATCTCCTGGTATCATGGATCTGATCTGATGCCGGGGTCATCCCTACCCGCCCTACAGACCTAAACTTACCTGACGTGGCCACGTGTTGCGCCTCAGGCAGGAATTGACGAGGCCTGGAGGAACTAGTCCTTTGGGTAACAGTACTAGTGGTACCATGAATGTTTCATCCGGAGTGATGATATATATCTATCAACACTGAGATTCGTCAAGTCGCATCATGCAGCAAACAGCTGGTACTTGCTATCAGCTTTCTTCGAGGGTCGAGACTGTAGTGATCAGCCAAAACAAAATGGGGGGACGCGAGACTGGCTAGTTAGATGCTGCCGAGGCGGGGTCCTCTTGTCTTTTTCAGCTCGGTAAATGCAAGCCTGGAGTCGAACTTGGTAGTAAACCTTGCAACTGCACTCGTCACCTCCAGGATATTCGTCGTGTTCAAGATTGATGCGGAGGGAGATACGCGTAAGTAAGGTACGAGGTAGGTATCTTCTTTCCTGGCTCACGGACCTTTACGAAGCTTTGCAGCGATCAGGAACCTCAACAGTGCATACCTTTCAGAAAGAATATCTTGGGTCGGGTAACCTTGAACAACAATAGTGGTGGTCATGGCGTCTGGACCTCTGGCCAAACCCCCCTTGGCAGCTCTATCAAGCTTTGTCCTCTTCGCATCTCGGGCATAGTTCTGGATGGGTGGCGTGCGGGACGTATCTCGAACTAACTGGGCACTTATGCCTCTATTTATCCTTTTTCTTTCCCTGGCTCCTTTTCGTTGTGCTTCGTTTGTGACTTTCTCTTTGCTCTTCCATCTGTCATCTCCCACATTTCGTTCGCAAGCTTCATCCGTGCTCGTTCTTGATCGCTTTAGAACCGCAACCTGAAGCACTTCGCTCTGTTGCTCATCCTTATCTCATTGTCCACCCACTCAACCTCGCTTAACCTCCTCCCCGCATCTTTCCCCGTTGCAACGCGGAGTACTGTACGAGAAAAGTAAACAAAAATGCAGCTGTCCATCATCCTCTCTACCACCATCCTCGCCGCCGTGGTGTCGGCCCAGAGTCTGACGGATATACCTGCTTGTAAGTGTTCATGTGTCATTCCATCATTCTTGTTCGATGTGACTGATGTTCTGGGCGTTTCCCTCCACAGGCGCCACCACGTGTATCACCGACGCACTTCCTGCAAGCTGCAACTTGGACCCGTCATGTATCTGCCACACGGCGTCGTTCATCGACGGCATCGCCTGCTGCATTTTCACCGCCTGCAACACCACTGACCAGCAAGCCGCCCTGGCATTTGCTCACGGCGTCTGCGACCCTGTTGGCGCAAGCTCCCTTCTGGTAAGTTGGCCCATACCTTTTGTTCCCATCATTCCTTCGGTCTACTAATCGCATATATCCCACTTAGCCCGCCTCAGCAGGTTGCTCGAGCACCTCCGGCAGCGGTAACGGCACCGCATCTGCAACCGGCAGTGCAACCACCACCGGCTCCGGGTCGTCCTCCGCCACAACCACCGCAGCCAGCGGCTCGAATGCGCTCTCGTCAGCTTCAGCCAGTATCAGTTCCCGTGCTTCTAGTGCATCGAGCGCCGCGAGCGCCAGCGCCGCCTCTGCCACTTCCACCCCTGCCGGGTCCGCTGACAGACTTGCCGTCCAAGGACTAGGCGCCGTCGGCGCTGCCGTGCTTGGTCTGGCTGCATTTTTGTGATTTTGTTGACGGATCAATATGATGGCAGGTGTTGTGGGCGGAGTAGTTATGTTCTAGGATATTCAAAGGCGATGATGGTACAATTTGAATAGAGGTGCTTGGATATCGCCATCTGCAAAAGCCCCGGCCATGAAACTGGGGGAGGGCTCGACATTATTAGATGTATTTAGACCGTCATCTTCGTCGCTATGCTACCAAACAAGGTGTTTTCATGCCCATACCATCACCGGACCAGATCGGAACGTAAATGTACAGCCTATAATATGTATATTCCATTTCTTCAGCATTGCACCAGGCATTATGAGAAGACCACCCGGTGGCCTGTCACTCATGATCCTCAGCCTCTCTCATCCTCGCGACATTCTGCGCGACGAGTCTGGTCTCCTCCTTGACGACGGTCCAGAAATATCCCCAGAACAGCATATCCGACAACGCAGCCGTGAACGTGACTCGGTTCGCCAGCAGCGCCGTCCCCGTCAAAGGAGTCGTCGACGAGAGCGGCGCAAAGCTGGACCTGTTGTGCGAGTGGAACACGTAGATCCACGCCACGAGCCCCGCGGATCCCAGCATGCGCAGGCCCGCGAACGTCAGCCACCGCGACTGCGCCGCGTACAGCGTGTGCAGCTCCTCGCCGTAACGAGACGATGTCGACGATTGTGGCTGTCTGGGAGAGGACATGGCAGCAGGAGTAGAAGAAGAAGAAGACTGTTTCTGTGTTGTGGTCGTCGCCGTGTTCGGCGCCGCGAGCACAGCCAACTCCCCCGCGAACACGAACTGCATGAACGCCCAGCCCGCCACGACCAGCGCCAGCAGCGCGAGGACTTCCCGTTGACCAGTGCTGTTGTTCTGTCCCACCGCTGAGAACGGTAGCGATCCTGCTGAGGACGGGGCGTTTCGCTGTCGTGAGCCCGGGAGGATGGGCAGGGAGGATGGAGATGGATCATTGGGGATCTCTTGCGGCGCGAACAATGCGGGCCGGACGCTCATGCTCTCGCCCAGGAGCCATACCGGCGTGGCGTTGAGGATTTGTCCCGGCGAGAACACGAGGTAGAAGGCGATGGTCAGGAGGGTCAGGCTGTGCGTGCGCAGGAGGAGCGTCGACGAGAGGAGTGCCATTGTGGCAGTGGTAGTGATGAAGTAATTGAGTAATTCCTGCTACCTGGCTTCTAAGTGTGTATAGTCTGAGAGTACATGTGTAGGTGGGTGCGCGGGTAGATTGGTATGACAGAGTGTTTTCGTAGCAGTGGGCATAAATATTTATTGTGTCAGCGCCCCCTAAGAAAGGGGAGTGGGAATCCTGAAACCCGTATTGTAGGCCTCGCAGGCGTGAAATCTGGGGTATTTCGCTTCCGTAATAATTCATCACTCATTCTTCATGGGACAGACTTGGATCTACCATTTCTTTCGCTACGTGTCACGTCACGATGGAATGCCCATTCTCGGTGTCCATTTCTACGTCTTGAGGTAAATGGTCAAAGCCGCCGTGCTGAGAGATAGTCCAGTCTCTTCATGCCTAAGAAAAGCGACACCAACTCTCCAGTGACCGGCGACTTTCTGCTATTTCGAGGCACGATGTGTCTATTTTTCTTGTGGCTTTCCGGTGCCGAACACGCGCGAGGTGGTCCATCTCTCGCCGTTCTCTGGTAAATTCCGATTGAAGAGCCTGAGGGGTTTTGCCTCGCTCAAGCTGGCCTCTTGCCCCGCGTCCGCGAGTTGCATCCTCGAACGAGTCAAGCATTACTGACCCGCCATCGACTCATGGTGAACAATGAATCCTGCCTAGAGGCTAAGGTTGACTCAACTCCGCATTGCATGCTTGTAGAGTGTGCCTTCGTGTCCCAAACTGGTCTTTGCGTTCAATGTGCTCGTTCCGCCCATTCTCCATCCCCCTTGATGCCTGGTTGTGGACATCGACCGAGGTTCTCCACCATCCCATGCGCTCGTTCCGCTCTTTCTCCATGTGCCAGCTGACTGCCTGACTGTATATATCAGTCGCCATGTCGCGCTGATGAGCGGGAGCGATGGTTGTTGAAGTGTTCCAGTCTCTCTGATCCTTCAAATTACCATCTTGTGAGTGATCGACTGGCAGTCTCCTGTTGGTTGCATATTTAGATATCTATCCAGGATCTTGTTCAACTTTGTCCCCGAACCACTATATTAAACCCCAATTACAATGGCAGGATATGTGAATTCTGGCGCCGTTAACACTGATGTGGACGTCGATACTAGTCGCGTCAAGGGTCAGACTGCCATTGTAACGGGCGGTATGGTCGATACACTTATTCCTTTCTTTCTAATATCTCTCCCGCTAATTTGATTGATTCTCAGGTGCAAATGGTATTGGTGAAGCATATACACGAGCCCTCGTTAAGGCTGGGTAAGCTGTGACGTACTCCGATTCACTTGCACATATTGACAGTCTCAAGGGCTTTCGTTCTCGTGGCAGATCTCGACCAAGAATTCGGCTCCAAGCTGGAGAAGGAACTATCTGGGTACACCGACAACAATACTCGTCTTGAGTTTGTCCGGCGTCCGGCTGACTGTTATTGATATCGCAGCTCTGTCAAATTCATCAAGACGAATGTCACCAGTTGGGCTGAACAACTCAACGCATTTAAATCAGCCATATCAAGTTCTCCCTCCGGGAGAATCGACATTGTTATTGCCAATGCTGGCATAAGTGGAGCTGATGAAGTGTTTGTGAACGAAGGTATGTACTTGAGGTACATCCCTCAGACTGCAATACGACCGACCTAATTCGCCGCATGTATCAGTTGAAAAAGATGAGCCCACAGAACCACGGCTCAATATCCTCAATGTCAACCTGACTGGTGTTTTATATACCATCAAGCTTGCTCTATTTTACTTCCGCAAACAACATGCAGAAAACAAGGGTCAGGCATTGGATCAGAATCTCATCTTACAAGGTTCTTTGGCTGGCTACCTGGATTTGGCTGGCGCCCTTCAATATACCGCTTCCAAATTTGGTCTACGTGGAATCATGAGGGATCTGAGAAGAACGGAGCATCAACACAATATTCGGGTCAACTATATTGGACCATGGTAGGTCATGACAACTTGCATACGATTGCGTTGATATTAACAATATCAGGTTCATTAAGACCAAGATCATGAGCGAGGCTGTAGTGGGATATCTCGAAAAGACTGGAGTTGAATTTGCTGCAGTGGAAGACTCAGCTGCGGCGGCTTTACGCATCATCACCGACCCTAAAGTCTCGGGGAGGTCATTCGCCATTGTCCCACGATCCTATGCCTCTCGGGGTTATAAAGACATCGACTATGATGATTATGAGCCGGATAGCTTCTTGGGTCAGCTGTCAAACGCGGTGTCTGGGGGAGGTAATCATCGAACTGAGGTGAGTCCATAGAACATGGCCGGATTTCCTTGACCACATCCCCTGACTTTTTATTCCAGTTGCGGGCTGAGGACCAAAAGACTCGCACTCAGTGGTCACAATCAGACCGGAATGAGTAAACATACTGTTCCCGTTTCCCAATCATTTGGCATAAGCCCGATAGTCTATATAATTCTACACCATCATTTCTTATCTAAGGCCTCCAATATGGCCGAGGTGAACAGACAAGGTGTTGGTCCATGTTCGTTTTGGGCCCGGGGGCCTCAGCGGGGACAACAGTTGCCATCCGTTCCGTTCAGTGGTTGCTTTGCATCAACCAGAGTGCGAAGAGTAGTTCCGAGTTCCAAAGAACAAATAACAGTGTCTCTTGTAGACTTGGAATTACCTCATCCTCTTGGTCTGGACCATCCATGGAAACACTGTCGCGTCGTGGTGATTTTGATTGGGCACGGTATTAATAGCCCAGATACCAATGGAAGCGCCGAGGATGCTTTCAGCCCAGACACTTCCCACATCTCCCCACGTCTTTTCTACTTATCCTAACTCGGTACGGATACCTCTTCGTACTCAGGAACAAGTCCCGGCGCTTAGAGAATTGGTGACGAGACTCATTCGTCTATCACATCCATGCCCTGGCCAACGCCATGCCATCTCCTGCACCTCTCTGCTCTCTATCCAGATCAACCTTACCCAATCATGGCTTTCCATGAAACGCCCTCTATCACCAGACCCAATGATTGATGAACAACACGCATGTTTTCAACTCGTCCCTTGCAGAAACAGCCGTGGATGCATCACCCCCATGGCTTTACGCCTTGAAAGGCTCCTTCTATTGTTGTACCACCAGCACCAACTGCGAAAGAGGTAAGGACGATGCTGCTCATCAAAGCTCACTCTTTATTGCCTTGCCGCCGCATCTGCAGCCTGTTTCTTTAATTATCCTCATCCTAAACGTCTCAGAATCATCATGTCGTTGCAATGTTGATTATATCTTCAATTGTTTCTCTCTCTTCCTCCATTTCCTTTGATTGCAACGCTACATAGCCGCCTTGCCTCAAGTCATCGTGTAAGACGACGCGGCTCTGACTCGAAACCGTCAGTTTGTGACCACTCGTTTCTCAAATACTTCATTGTCTTTGAAGCAAGCGCGTCGTCCCACCCCATTCTGACCAGTTTTCTGATCCTTTGATCGTCGGTCCACCTTTTTGTCTGTGGGAATTGTTTCTCGTACAGAAAACATCAGCTATGGGTTCCGTGTTCGAAGGTCTTCTTCCGTCTCGTCGTCAGCGGTCGAGATCGCGGTCGGCGTCCGGGAAGCAATTGCATGCACGCTGGGGAGACAATTCAATCACTGCTCCCAATGGAGGTGGTTGGAGTCAGCAATACCTTGAGGAAGACCGACATAACCCCATCTATCAGGCACAAGGAAGTCCTGATAGTCAGAAGACTTTGGTCACCAACTCTCCAGAACTCGGTTATGATTCCATCAAGACCAAGATCGAGAACATCCTTCAGGCAGTTGAAGATCAGAAATTTGCAGGCGTTCCTGTGATAAAGGAAGTTGATGGTCAAATCACCATTACTTTCTCGCTTGGTCCTTCCTCAGGACCTCGACAGCCACAACCTGAATCACATCCAGAACCACAACAACAACGAAGGCCATCCGTTGAGACCAATTATCCTCCTCATAACCGTTATATGCCCACTCATTCCGAGGGCGTGGCCACTGGTGGAGTTCGAGCTTTATTTCCACCCATCTCCACAAACATTGATGAAGTTATAACAGTTGAAGCCCGGGACGTCACCGACCCATATCGTACAACATCTCCAATCATACACACTCAATCTCCTGTTTATGACGACGTTTCCACCTTTTTCACAAGGGCAGCCTTCCCTGAAAGATCTTTTGGCCCTGCACGGCCACCTCACATCCAGACCAGTGTTCCACAGCATAAATCTCAACCAGCATCCGCTATCTCCGTCTCAATCTTGAGCCCAGTTCAAGAAAGATATAATGAATCTATCGGCAACACACCAATGGCCAACACACCTATCACCGCTCAGATATCCGCAACTATCCCAAGAGCTCCATCAATTGCTGATGAATTCGCCGACATCGAAAGCCTTACTCAAAGACTAGAGAGGTTTAGAGGCACCAATCCCTCTCCGCCCTCGCGAATCACAAGTCCGATAGATACGTCAGATTCCGAATTCGACCAGCCCTTTATTCGCAGCAGAGGTCCATCTCGCAATGCCTCCCGTGGACCTGTCATTTCTCGGCCTTCTTCACGTGGACCAGGGATTGGTGAAGTTGCATATATGCGTGCTTCATCCAAAGGTCCAGGCGAGCAGAGAAGTGAGTCCAGAAGTGGATTGGAAGGTGGTCGACGTTCGGCTTCTCGTGAACCTGCTCGCAGAACTCGATCCGTCGATCCTGTTGTTCGAAGTCATTCTGTGGAACCCGTTAAGCGTGCAATGAGCCGTGAACCTGCCCATCGAAGACCAGAGTCTAGAGGAGGTGATGATGACGACCGTCGACCTTCACGGTCTCGCTCTCGGAATCCCAGACCACGCAGAGCTGAATCAGTTAGTGAAAAGGAACATCGAAGAGCCGAGTCAATCGAAAGGCATTTTCGACACGTGGATACCTTTGACTCCGATACCGATCGCGGCCCACGCGATGCAACCCCCATTGGATATCAAAGGATGGCGACCCCAACCCAATATCATAAACGTGCTTTTTCTCGCGACCAATTCGACCTGAATCACAGGACCGCATCACCCTCCACACTTAGCCGAAGAGCCTTCTCCCGCGGGCCCGGTGATAAGCGACGAATGTCAGGAGACTTTACACGTCGAGCCATGTCTGTTGAACCTATTCTGAGGCATGCAACACCACAAGAGGACTACACTCCCATTTCCCGGCGTGGAACACCTCTTGCCTTCCAAAACGGTAGATTCGTCCCCATGGAAAACCCGGTCTCGGATTCGAGCGCGGACGAGCACGAACCCAGTGGATCCCCCACCTCCGGCGACGAGACCGGCATAGACACGGACGCCACCGACATCGAGACCGAAAACGACGACGCATACTACGAGTCGCGAAAGGAATGGAACGGCCGTGCCGCCAACGGCGCCGACGGCAAAGGCTACTACGGCGACGTGGCCAGCGAATACAAAGCGATCGCCAAGGACGTCGAGGCCGACCAAGCCACCGCACCCGCCAAAGTCGAGAAACAGGTCGGCGGCATCAACATTGGCGGCATCAAACTCAACATCACCAAGGTCAAGACGGAGAAAGCAGATCGAGACAGAAAGTCCGAACGGGACAGAGATGACAAACGCGGCAATCTCAAACAGTATGTCGGCCCAGATCTGGTTCCGAACGAAGAGGAGGTTTGGGGATGAATGTGTTGGTGATATCTTTGTGGTGGTCGCGGTTACCTCCCCTTTGTTGGAAGGAAAGCCATCTCGGTTACGTGCCGTGTTTCTCTCTAGCTAGAACGGACCTATATATATACCCCAATTTGCAGCCTTGTGGAATCAAGATTCAAGACCCTTGCCTCCCATTCATACGCCTTTCATGGGATCAGTGGAATATATAGCATTTTTTTAGGAGGTGGAGGTGGTGGTGGTGCTAAAAATTAGATACTCTACCTAAACACGTCTCATCGTGCCTCACATGAGGACCTACACCTACAGTTATCTTCGTTATATATTGTGCTTCGATTCCAAGACCAGGGAGTAAGTAAATGCACAGTGGTTAATCATTGCTTCGAAGAGTTCCCCTTTTGGTGGAACCGAGGTAGGATAATTAAATCCCCAAAGGATGGCATCTGATTAGCCGAGCTGGCAGCCTCATCGATATGCATTCTCATCACCCCAACCTCTAGTATCTCGAGTTACTCTGGCTGACATACCATACCTGCCTCTTCAACACATGTACTCGGAAAATTCCTCAATGGAGATATTCTCGAGATCGGAAAGTGGCATACGCGAGCGCTCATCGTCCTCGTCCCAGCTCCTGACTCTCCTGACTCTCCAAAAGGACCTGAGAAAGCGCAAAGGCACTCAAAGATCCTTCCGCCCACCACCTCCCTCCTCGCGCCCCCGCTTCGTGACAGCTCCACGCTCCGCAACACTCCACAGGTCTCGGGGCGTATACTCCTTGAGCCACTTCTGATACCCGAACGCCCAGCCAAGCGCGCTGCCGAAACCGTACACGGCGTGGACGAGCGCGTACTTGAGCGAAAACGGCAGCCACCAGTACGCGGTCAAGAAAGGCAGTAGATCGGCGTAGTTGTCGACGTGGGCGATGACGCGCACGAGTTGCAGGATCGTCGACGGTCTGAACAGGCTGGAGTTCGCGGTGGCGGTCTGTGCGATGCGTAGTAGGTTGTAGAAGAAGACTTGTTTGAAGCCGTCGTCTGTTCGCAGTATGAGGTTAGGTTGCTTGGAATAGTACTAGGGAGAGTTCAAGTGTAGAGTGGAGTGTCAGGAAGTTGAGATATACACAACTCACCGGGTTCTGTCCATTCCTCGAGAACGACATCTTCTTCCTCGTGGTCACTGTCCTCGCTTTTCCGCCCTCTGTCCGCCCGTCCGAAAGTATGTACATCCCTCAATTCAAATCGGACACTCCCCTCTCCGGGGCCAATCTCCTTGACCACGCCGTTCACGCTCACCCAGGCA
This sequence comes from Exophiala bonariae, assembly GCF_035927105.1. Lineage (NCBI taxonomy): Eukaryota > Fungi > Ascomycota > Eurotiomycetes > Chaetothyriales > Herpotrichiellaceae > Exophiala > Exophiala bonariae. Next base: position 177,012 of record NW_027042512.1, on the reverse strand, counting down.
CGGCCTTTGACGACCCGGACGTTCTCAACGTATGATTCATGCCAGTGCGCCCCAGGTTCCCACGCAGAACCTGGCGGGATCGTGATCAGCGTCGAGTGTCGCGATGCAAAAGTGAAAATCACCCGGTCGCCGAAAAGCTCGAATGCAATGGATTCTGGTAATGCTGAGGACATGGTCGCTGCTTTTGTGGTATAGTGTATTGCAAGACTTGGTCGAGCGTCTCAGGATGTTGCCCAAGGTGAAGGTTAAGTGTGATGAGTGATTGTAGACCTCACTGAAACGGTTGGCCGAAATGGTCTACCGAAATACTGGTTGGGCCTTTACCCAGGGGTAGTCAAGGTACAAACAACCCTTCCGCACCACTGATGGACAATCCTGCTATGCTGAATCAGATATGATAGATGGAGAAATATAAATGCAAGTGCGAAGCGAGACTTACTTAAATCACCTATGTCACTCTGTGTTGAGTAGGTATTGGGTACCTGATTGGTACAGTAAGACAAATAGTCCACATAACAACGCCAGGAACCAGCCGCCTTGAATAGACGGTGTTCATCGGCCACCGGATCGTTTGATGTTCCCTTTAGTGGTGATGGGCCAGCGGAGAACGACCGGATCTTACTCAGCCCCGCAATCCGGGCCACTCAATGGCACCGTGATACTTTAGGACAATGGGCTTCCGTTAAAAAGCTGTGAACTTGTCAGCGAAATAGATTGTGGAAAATCCAGGACTGACTTTACACGATCAGGAGCAGTGATGGTACATTGTAGTGCTTGATCCACACGTATCATGCTAGAACTGTGGTTCCCGACCAGAAAACCAACCTCCTTGACAGAGAGAATCGAAATCCATGCCTTCATTGAAGGTGTTCCATAATTCATCAAAATATGGCAGATCGGGGATGTCATCCAACAAATCTTTGAAGCCGGCATTGAGATTGCTTGCAGCATCTTCATCGGAAGGAGATAATTCGCCGTCGATACTTGGTAACACCGTTGTTGAACTATCGGTGGGTATTGGTTCTTGTTGGCCATCACCATTTCCAGTCTTCAGAAGGTCCAGAGGTGGAACAGTCACTTGATGTTTCTTCAATGTATTGAAAAGCGAGTCCAACAGCTTGGCTGCCATGAGAGATTCTTTTCTGGCCTGAGCAAGAATTCTGCACGCGTGCACAAGCTCGGCTTTCCGTTCTTCGTCAACCACATTGGGTTGACTGTGACCACGCCCTCTCCCCTGTGAGGGTTTCAATCTTATCGACGGTCGTTTATTCAAGCATAGATCGAGTCCTAAAACCATTGTGGCCATGAATAGGCAATATAAGATCCCACTAAATTTCAGCCTTACTTTGGCGAATGCAACATTTTCATGCTCCAGGGCTTGTTCAAAGCGGATGATGGATCTTGCCGTATTCAAACAGATATCACGAGATGCTTTATATTCCGGTGAGTTCTTGCCGACGGCCGTGGAAATTTGTCCCAGATATTGGAGGTGGAATTTGCAACGTTGTGCGTGCACTAGAGAGTTGATTATGTATCTCTGTATCACGATCCCACGAGAAAACCTTTCGGAGAGGCCCGTTTGCGCTACCACTGAGGATATATTTTCGTCCAGTCGCAGAAATTCTGGAAGTGTATTGATAAAATCTTGGATTTTGTTGTCAATAGTCATGATCTGCTCGTGAGTAAAGCTGCGACTGTTGAAAGGAATCGAGTCTGTGATCTCAAGGCATATTTTGGATAATCGTATTCTTTGGATGTTATACGACATTTCTGTTGGTTGAGATATAGGTTTGTCAGCCTGGAAAAAATGTATTCCGTCGAAAAGATCTGCATCGTCGATGTTGAGGGGCTGCCGTACACACATGTGGTGCGGATTGATCGTGTAGAGACCTTCGAATGGACCTGGATACCGGGCGAACATCCAGTCAGTCGCTACCAAGTACCACCAAATTCTTCGTCCCATCTCAGCTCTGATCGAATGAGTCGATGGACTGGATTCCAGCAGCTTCCGATGTTCGTCATCGATAAGATGCAATCCCAAAGCCCTTGACATCATGACCGCTTCCGCAAATAGCGACCAATATCGTCTGGAGAGACCTTCCAAGTGGCTCACCACGAAGGCCAATATAATCATTGCTTGGATTTCTTCAAGAGAACCGGGACCGACTGACTTGCAATATGTAAGCACTGAGAGCGTGGAGGTAGTGAAGATGATGGCTTGGGAGTTTGCAGTAGGTAGATCTTGGGAATGGATGGCGCTCGTCAACATGGCCAATACCAAGGCGACTTTCTCTGGGCTGGTACTGGAAATTGTTTGATCAGCCGGGGCTAGTTGATGGTATAAACCATCCACAAGCTGCCGCACACTCGGAACATGGATGACGTGGTGGATAGGTGATAGATCATTGAAGTATTTTTCGATCAATACCTTCGCTTCCGAGTAATGAGGAAGCCATATACACTTGGTTGGCTCACCCCAGGAAGAACATGTGGGGTCGTTTGGTGGAAGGAAAATGTATGATTGTGGTCTTGTGATTTGGGAAATGGGACAGACTTTGAATAGCATGGTCTCGGGAACGAACAGAACCTAGAAACGGTGTCAAAACATTCTTCTTCCCATGGGGGTCACAAATACCGCAGTATCGTGGGTGAAAATTTGTGTAAGGTCAAGACCGTTCAAGGGGTAGAACCACTCACCTCGCAAAATTCAGCGCATTCATGTTCGAGCAACTCGGCGTCCGTGACGAGCTGAGTAGGCTTGGTCACAGCGCCACCACGCACTGCCTGGCCGGTAGTAAGAGTTGCGGGAGAGACTGGTTCTCTATTGGCAACAGCGCTCGTTGTCCGTAGTTCCGTGGAATTGGGAGGAGCATTATTGGAGGTCTTGCTTAAAAGGGCCTGCTCAAGCCTCTCCAAGCGGCTCAAGACTCCTCGTGTCACTTCGTTGTGGGTACCTAGGGCATCGCTTGCATCAAGACCTTCAGACGTGTCGGAAGTGCACGCCTTGGTATCTGAGGCGTAGAGATGACACTGGATGCCTCGAGCGGAACAATTCGAGCAGGGGCTTTCCCGATTACAACGAAGTTTTCGAGTCCTGCAGAAGTGGCAGGAGACTGGACGCTGGCGTTGGTAAGGCTGGTAGTGATAGTCTTTGGTATTGCGTGGCATGGTTGTCGATGTATACTTGAGTTATCTTTTGATCATCTGCTGGGTTATCCGTTGTCAGCCTAGAAGATCCACGGATGGTTTGAGCTGGTCGAATGTTGCGGTAGTTTAGGTCTCTTCCATGGAACATCCGTTGGTAGTCCAGCAAGTATGCATCGGTTCAAGGCATAAGTGACACCGAAAGATGAAGTTGGGCGAGATCCCAAGACATGAAGGCGGTAGAAGAGGTTTACCAGCTCCTTTTCAGGAGCTAGGTTGCATGAGCCAATCAAAATGGGCCCTTCCCGCGGGTTTTCCGCGGGTTTTTCTTTTTCACCCAGCGGACAATACTCGATTGGGATGGCTTTCACAAAACCATTCAGGCGGCAGTCATAATATTTTCATATATATAGATCAGATATCATGCATCTTGAAATATGCAGCAAGACGCATCTCTCATCGGATTTCAAAAATGGAAGCAATACTGAGTCAATTGCAAGATTTTGCGGGCAAGGCTGACGAGGCTGGGCGTGTTCGGCTGGTTCAGAGTCTCCAGGGTCTGCAGATCCAATGGGAATCTCCTCAAGACACATTTTTGAGATTGTACAATTCAGTACGTTTGCTCTGAGTTACAGAATTGCCGACACCTTGAGCTGACACTTTCACACAGCAATTGGAGCTCGCTATCATCTATGTCGGAGCAGAATTGGGATTATTCGCCGAGCTCGCAAAGGAGAACACAAAACCTCTGACGGTAACTCAATTGGTAGAACGTTCGGGAGGATCTCCTGCACTTCTTGGTAGCCGATCAACCATTGACCTTTATTGTCTGTATCAACTGACCTTTGGTTTCTGGAAAAGAGCGGATCCTCCGATACCTTGCATCAGTGGGCTACATGACAAACCCCAGACCAAATGAATACCAAGCAAACAAATTGACCCATGTTTGTGCACACCCTGTTATAAAGCCTGGCATGGTCCATGCGTAAGTCACTGAGCAGAGCTTCCCGGCGTGTAAAGAGTGGCGGCGCTGACCAGGTCTGGTAGCTTCGACATTCTGGGCCCTGCCATCCAGGCATCTCCATCTTTTCTTGCAGAATCAAAATACCAGGACATCACAGACGGCCGGAACACCCCATTCCAAAAAGCTTTCAAGACTGACCTCGGAGCATTCGAGTATATCTCGAAGCAGCCAAAGATGTTCACCTGTATGCAGCAGGTGATGACCATGATGCAAGGAAGTGAGTGGCTTGTGGACTTCAAGATCCTTGACGATGCGGCTGCCGCCGTTGGAAATCAGCTCAGCCCACAAGATTTCGAAAGACCTTTCTTCGTGGACGTAGGAGGTGGCCATGGTCATCAACTGGTGCAGCTGAGAGACAAACATCCTCAACTCAAGGGGAGGCTTATTCTGGAAGACTTGGCTGAATCTGTCAAGCAACTTCCAGAGATCGAAGGCGTGAAAACAGTGGTACAAGATTTTTTCGACAAACAGAACATCGAAGGTAATGCAATTGGCCTTGGTCCTTGCCATGGAACTGAACTAAGAGGTCCCAGGTGCTCAATTCTACTATATCCGACATTGTCTGCATGATTGGCCAGATGCAGACTGCATCAAGATCCTGCAAAATCTCGCAGCCTCCCTTCGCGATGATTCACACATCTTGATCGATGAGATCGTCCTTCCAGATGTGAACGCACATTGGCATGCGACAATGAGAGACGTGACCATGAATCTGACATTTGGCGGCAAAGAGCGAACGAGGAGTCAATGGGAATCGCTGATTGAGCAGGCTGGCCTGCACCTGCTTCATTTCCATGATTATAGTACCACTCAAGCTGAATCAGTGATAGTCGTAACACTTCCGAGAAAGAAGCTCGATGAATAGGTCGACGTGAAGCAGAGGTGGACGGAGAAACTCGCAACTCATTCGTTTTTGGTCTCGTTGAAATAGATATGGAAGACAGGTCATCAATCGTCACAATTTTAGCCCACTCCAGTCATTGTGTGAGCTCTGTGCTGCTCGTGATTTCGCTCATGACCCTGTAATCGACATCTCCGGTAGAATGCCGATCGCATGCCAGAAACCACGAGCATCTAACTTACGACCCAAAAGTTCCATATCTCGAGGCAGTCCTTTGATGTTCTGTTCCCTCAGTAACTCCGAGACCCAGCTGCGATACTTGACCTTCTCCTCGGAAGTTTCGTTACTGTCATCCCCCTCTTGCTTGCCCATCCAATTCCACACCAGTGCCCACCAGTCATACGACACACCGTCAGCAACAATCCACCTCCTCCCAAACAATTTAGCCTGGCCATGGTCGCCCTCACTCTTCAAGATGCCCACGACTCCTCTGGCCACATCTCGACCGTGAATGAGATGCAAGGCCCCTTTCGCCGCGAGCTGCTCTTTCGACTTCGCCACACGACTGACCCAATTCTTGGGTTGGCGGCTCCCGCCATAGAGCCCTGCAAGATTCATGACACAACCCCCGAGTTCGATGAGCTCCATTTCCGCAATGGCCCTTTCATTGGCATCGTCGATAGGGGAACTCTCATCGCTCCAGCCAGAATGCGTGTAGATGCCTGTTGATCCGAATTGGATCCATTTTGGACCTCTCTCCTTGGAGATCTCGCCGTTACTGGTATGATCATGGGTTTTATGATACATAGAAAGTAACTTGGTGGACGGGCCACGGCCTCGAAGTGGGAATGTTATGAGGATGAAGTCGGCGTCCGGCAGTATTTTGAATGCCTCGAGGTCGTCCGAGTTCGGGTCGAATTTAAAGGCGATGGTATTATCATGACCAGTTGTTGTTGTTGCCGCGTAAGTGATTTTTTCGGTTTCGAGCACCGGCTGCAGAAATTGATATGTCCAGCCACCTCCGAGAATCAACAATGTGACTTTTGATCTGTTGCCAGACTCCATCTTTGGTCGTGTTTAGTCTTAGAGCTTGGTGTGATGAAGGTGCGCAATGAAAGTGGAACGCTACTTAGTAGATTGATCGCGCTGTGTGATGACGAGCTTCCGCCATCGTTGATCTAAGTGAACTGATATGCCTTGAAACGCGTCATGATATCATGGAATATGTCGTCTCGAACTTTTGGAGTTGCAGCCAAAGTTAGAAAATATTCGCTGGTAGCTAAAGCCGTGGAGGTGGTGATTACATAAGCACTCTCAATAAGTCTCCTATTTACTTAGAGGGATTATCTTTCATATAAGAGCTTTAAGACCTCTATCCGATTCCTAGAATATTCCGAATTATATGGAGACTCTGAAATTGTGATCCCTCGAATGGCGCTTGTTCTGTATGTGAAAGAAGGTCTTTAGTACTCTTGCTTAGACCCTAAACTTCACTACCACCTTCACATCACCATCATTCACCTACATATATTGCAAAGTTGAAGGTTCTGTCACCAAATGCCCCAAAGCCTGGAAATAAAACAATTCACCAGGCCAAGGGGCATACTAGCCGAATCAGCTCGCCCAATCCTTCGAGTTCGAAGGTCGGGGGTTCAAACTAGGCTAAGGGGGTTTTCTAAACCACCTACCATGTTCCTCGTAGCCTCATAATGGGGGAACAGGACCTGGAAAGTGGTGATAGTTTTTTGAGTCTTGCTTGATGGCTCTTCTTTTTGATATTTGGCGAGCAGGGGATGTGTTAGAGTCCGAAATGTTAGGTGGGATTTGAATTTCGCATCGCTTGACTAGGTTGTTTTGCTCGAGTCACGGAGTGGACTGCTACCGTCATATCGTATTCTTCATCACTTCGTCGCTGTTTTTATTGTTGAATCGAAAGAACTTTCCTCCACCTTGACATTAAAGCCGATACTCTTCTTCCAAAAGAGGAGACCTGAACCCATTGTTCATCTTTCACATCAGTGCATCAGTTGAACTCCGGAAATGCGTTCAATGCGTCCAGTAAAGATCAGCTGCTGCTGAGTCGCCACAGTCCCCAACCACGTTGACTTGGGTGAGGTGACTGATGTCGCGTTGGACAAAGTGTTGCAGCAATTCTCAATGATGACATTGTGTGCCAGGCCATGACCATCTCCTAGTCTCAAAGCTGGGAAAAGTGGCGTATTGAGATTTCCGTGGCCATGGTCCTAGCCAGGGAGTAGGATGACCAAAATCATAGATCGGTGTCAATCTACTGTAATTCATCTCGCCGCGCCAAAGTCAAGCTTCTTCGCAACGCCCTTGAATTTATTTTCGTCCACCACCGCACCCGGAGCTGCGGTTTCGGCTGCAGCCATCTTGGAAGCACCACCCCCTTGTTTGGGAAGATTCTCTTTATCGGTTGGTCTGGGATCTACACTCCACCATTCATGCTCCAGAGATCCTCTGGCAGTCACTCGTTTTCTTGGATCGAGCTTGAGCATTGCCATGAGTAGGTCCACACCAACAGAGCCTGCTGTCGGGAACATCTGCATGTAGAACGTCTTGTCTCGCACTGGAATCTTCTTCTCGAGCTCAAAGTAATCTCTAAGTTTCGAGATCCCAGGCCAGTTATCTTCGTTTGGCGTACCGACAGCTTCACAGATCTTGTCCAGTTGCGCCACCGTGCCGCCGCCACTTGCCAACACCTGCTGATCTGCGACGTCCGCTGCAGCATAAGGTCGACGTATGAGCAACTCTGCAAACACCATCCCTATGCTCCAGATATCGACTGCACCGCCATATTGCCGTGCTCCGAAGAGTAGCTCTGGCGGTCGGTACCACAAGGTGATAACCGCCGAGGTCATCTGATACCGCGGCTCACCAAAAGACCGGGCAAGACCAAAATCGGCCAACTTGACCTCACCATCCGCTGCAATCAGAAGATTGTTGGGCTTGATGTCACGGTGAAGGATGAAATTCGAGTGACAGTAGTAAATTGCTCGGCACAACATCCCCATCCAGGCCTTCACATCGGCAGCACCGTAACTGACAGACTTATCTCTAATAAGCTCCTCCAGATTGCCGTTGGAAAAATATTCGATGACCATGTTGATGTTCTGATCTTTGGAGGAAAAGACATCCAATAAAGCAACGATACTGGGATGTGAGATTTCCTGTAGATACTTGATTTCTCGTATCGTATCGACATTGAGTCCTTCCTTCTGCTGTGATGGATCGACCTTGAATTTCTTGATGGCCACAAGCACACTCGGATCTGACCGTAGGTGGCCCTTGTACACAATTGCGTAAGTACCTTCACCCAACTTCTTGCCTAAAGTGAGATAGGTCAATTTCAGATCCGTGGAGAGCTTGGGAATGGGTTTAGCAGACCTTTGACATATTTGCTGCTAATGTCCTCATTCATTTGCTCTGCCATGTCGAAGTCAGCCACGGGTTTACGAGGAGAAGGAGCAGTTGCCGACTGTGACTTTGCTATCGACTTTCGCATGGCAAGTGGTTTGGCTCTGGAGGGTGAAAGATTGGCATTTATATTTGAGGGTGAACGTGGCATCAGCGGTGACACCGCATTAGAAGGAGGCGCCATCCTGATCAAATCCACAACAGTGGTGAATACTTCGTCCTGGCGCTGATGAGGACTACGAGCGCTCGCCTTCTCTCCTGATTTGTACTCGGTAGAAAGGAGGCGATCTTTGCGGTCTTGCTGCTCACATTTGAATGTACAACGGTATCATGTTCCGAAAGACGAATAAATCCAGTCAGTTTTGCTCCACAATTGTCGTATGTTCTCGCATGTAACATGTATGTCGAAGTTGAAGGTCTGAGAACGACAAGCGGCAAGGCTCGATCATATCTTGGCATCAAAGCTTGGCGGCTGTCGGGAGGCTCTGCAGCTTCAAAGTTCCTCCGATGCCTCGACCAGAACAAAATTTTGGACAACGGCACAATCCAAAGTTCCAACACATATCAAGCGAGTCACAGACCTGGCATCTTCAGTAACGGTCTCTCTGCCCTTCTACCTTCGCATGCCCCATAATTTCTACGGACAACGATGATTACACGACAAACCAGAGCCAGCACCTTTCTCTTCACCTCCTTCCTACGGCCATCATCCGCATCCCTATTACCACAAAGTTACATCTGCACACCATGCCGCCGTGAATTACACCGCGGATTACCCCAAGATGGACAGATCCCGAAACCCATACCATTCGTCCCTGACGTACCAACATTCCTCTCCTTAATCGGACGAGAAATGAAGAAACACGCGAGCAAACTGCAATCGTGGGACGAACTGTTCACGCTCACATCAAGCCAGCTGAAGGAACGGGGTATTGACCCACCACGCTCTAGACGCTACCTTCTGCGCTGGCGAGAAAAGTACCGACGCGGCGAGTACGGTGTCGGCGGCGATTTCAAGTATGTGAAGGACGGCGTTGCGGAACTACGGGTTGTGGAAGTGCCCTGCATACCAACGAAAGAACTCAAAGCCGAGGATGAGAAGGTCACGATCACGCACACACCTGGGATGGAGAAGCTGGTGCTGAACGTGCCTAATGGGTCGGAGACGTATGTGCTGGAGCGCGGACAAACTACGGCAGATTTAGTAAAGGCCAAGGGTTACAAGGTGAAGGACGGCTACATTGTGACGGGCAAGGCTGCGCTGCCCATGAAGGGAACCTCTCAAAGCGGCGCGACCGTGACGGCGTCGGAGGGTTTGTGGGAGCACAAGCGAGGCCGTAAGATCCATGGTGGTGAACGACGTAGGGCTGAGGTGCTGCATAAGTTGAGGGTGGAGGCGAATAAAGCTGCAAGATGATTGTGGTCTTTGATTCGTAATTTTCACGAAGCAGAGTATGCAGAGTTGTCTTTGGCTCGGATGGTGTCATACATATCTGTACTATTATCAGCATGAAGAGGAGTGCATTGTACAATTGAGAAGAAAGGTTGCGATGTGCGTTCGGCCCAGAAGCCCAATACTGGGACTATTCAATTTGTTTAACACCCTTGGTCTGGTTTATCCTTGCTCCTTTAGGTACGTCCTGGGAGCGTCTATCTACAGTCTGATCTGATATTGATCGTAGTTTAGTTGGTCAAGGGTTCCGAGTGCGTGAAACGGTACCGAGGACACTTTACCTTTACCGTTACCGCTTTATTCTAATCGCTCTAACTTCTACAACCGTTCCGACTATTGCTAAACATATCTACCAAAGGGAAGGAACTCACAGGACAGTACAGCTATCTTATCAAGTAGAACACCGTGCTGGCCATCAGTAGCCACACCAGGCTCATCAATACCTCTCATCTGCAAGAGTCACAAAACCTTGCGCTTTCCACCCAGCACTCATCGGACCCTGTTGAATTTATCCGGCTGCATATTGTCGTTGAGCCACTGAATGGACCCGGCATCTGATAATAGTGTCCAGGTACAGCTTCCCAGGATGCAACTTCTTCTGCCTCTGATGGCAAAAGCTCAACTTTCACGTAATCTGCGGAACATCTGGCATTCCCATAGCAGTCGACTCCGAGCAGCGGTCGCTCTACTCGAAAAAGACGCGAAGCTGCTGAGACTCATCAACTGAGTCGACTGCTGGCAGGTGACGGTCTGTCCGTTACTTGCTTGACCGTCATGCTTTTAAATGGCTATTTCCCTTGAATCATTCATTCTTCACGAAAAGAGTGCTTCACATTGGGGAATTCCACAAACAGGGCAATCGCTATCATGACAATGAATGTTAAAGTTTATGACAGAGGTTCCAAGTGCTGCTCACGACATCAGCAGATCATCAATGCCTCGACGATATGACGTTAAACATAGTGCGATCTGAGAGACACGATGGTCCACTCTATGGTCTCCAGGGGTGCTGCTCTAAGTCCTTGCGCGACCCTACGAACTCTTTCCTCAGATCTGAACAGCGCTTTTGGCCCCTTACCTCCTCCTGGTCAAGAGCATATCTACCATGCTAACGTTCTTCGACCCGCGCAATGTACTCCGTACCTTCGATATTTACATTCTTATTTGGTTCCAGGTTGACGATGCACTTGTAGATAGTCGCAACCCACTGACATAATGGCTTCCTAGTGCGTCTGTTTGTGACTAGCCTGAGACCTAACGGCGTGCACTTCGACACAAAAGCCGGGAGGTGATTGTTCCGCTGGGGTCAAGAACCACGGGATATTCGGAAAGGGCATTTGATATCCAGGATTTCATCGCCGATGAAATTCTTGTGCTATTAAGATCAAGTGGTCGCCCAGTCCCCTTCGAACGTGAAATCCTGTTACTCTGGCATGTTTGAGCATGCCGGGTGCAGGTACAACGGCTTCACCATTGCCGTCCAGGATTCCCTGCCATAAGATCTTACGAAGACAGACATCGCCCAGGACAAGACAGATATACAAAACCACTATAGAAGGACAACAACCTTGACTCCAAACACAGTCCCAAACGTGAACCCTCGCACCATTATGCATCCTTCCTGTCTATCACCAATGCTCGGCGAGACGGCCCAGTGGCGATTCCGATTCCGTGATGTGGCTTGAGTGCCCCCTCCTGGAGGACGGAAGCATTTAAGCTAAGGGAATTCCATACAAATCCCCATCACTGTGATGGTGGTAGAACGATCATCGAACTCTCTTGGTCCTTTCAAACTGGTCTGTGTCAGATTTGTTGACGAAGCGAAGAGTTCGGCGACTATCATTCTGTCATTTCGGCCCAGTCACATCAAGGTCAATTCTCTTGAAATAGATAAATACCATGGCTCTGGCGAAGGCTGAGCTTTCGAGATGGTTTCGGTTGTGTCTCACTAATGTCTCGATATTCCGATTCCCGGGTAGGTGGACCCCCAACAATGTTGCTCTCCTCGATGATTGGATTTCACCGGCTCCAAACGCGTCGACATAGGGGGGCGATTGTTGCTATTTTCTAGCTTGGTTTATGGCCACAGTTCTTGCTAGTCTGAGCTTTCTCTGTCTAGAGTTTGGCTTTCGAGTGGGATGAGTGCCATCCGGAGACTGGAGTAGTAGTATTTACTACTCGGTACCGTTCGGTGCGCGGAGTCGGTTTTGCTGGGCCCGTAATGATGAATGGTGACGCGTTTTGAGCCAATGCAACGTCTCCGAGGCACGTCAAGATCAAAGACCAGGCGCAAAGAAGGCTCAGCTTCGAGATTAGTGTGATGAACTAACGATACTCAAAAGATCCAAAAAATCTCCGAATGATTTCTCTTTCCGGCTTGGCTCCCCAAATGCCGTTCACCAATTGAGGTACTCAAGTCCACACCAGCATAGCAGAGACTTTGCAATTTGGATTTGATCGACCCCGACGAGTTGGGGGATTTGCACTGGGACCAGGAGCACCCAGGGAGATTTCTAACCCCCTATTGCAGCACTATTGCGGGGAAAGACGTTGGACAGGGCCATTGACAGCTGACCAGGTTACCATGCTTGTGAAAGCTCGCTTGCTGTACCAGTGAGGCACTTGCAGAGTCCTTGGAATGGCCAGTTGGGTATCAAATCCGTAGATTCGGGAGAAACAGCACAATGAGGCAAATGATGACCTCTGGAATAAATCTTTTGGCTTTTTCCTCCTTGATAGTGGGACGGGCGGAACAGGAAACGAACTGACTTTGAATAGTTTGAACAAGCTAAGCAGAGGCGTTTGGTGGATTCATTGCTCACTGGTACGCGTCGATAAGGGAAGGAGCGCAACTCCATCTCTGGACATAAACCGCTCCGAACGCTCACATACCGGGTACAGCAGAGGTATCCGTACACAGGAGATATGGATACAGATGTGACGTGATTTGGCTACACTACACGTACTAGTTGGTCACTACCTAACTCATTGCGGGTTGCAAGACAAGATTTTTCAACAACATTGCAAAATTTCCCCTCGCCCGCATATCCGTTTGCAATCATAACGTTGGCCGGAAGATTATAGATGACAATTATTCCATCGCTCTGGTGCCCGTATACTCTGTACGCGAGCAGGTCATAAAGGAGATGTTCCTTGCTGGACTTGATATGGACCTTTTTTCAACTACGAGGAGCATCTGGTACCGAGATGAGGTTGTTCTCGCTTGATAAAGACAGGCACTTTGCCCTCCGTGCTAGGAGGGACTAAGAGGCCAAGCCCAATGCTCCCACGGAATAAGCGGCCGGGGGGGATCTTAGGTTGCAAGCCACACGCATGCTGACAGGGTACCCTCGGAAGCGATGGCCCAGGGCACGGGACTTACGGGAGGAATGCACGGCCCAGTTGGGCTTTGTAGTTTTTTTTCTTACGATGACGAACTGGAGGACCCAGAGACTTGAATTTAGAGGAGCAAATACTCCGCTTCCAAATCATACGAGAATTCAAAACCAAAGGTTGATACATCTGAGCACGAGCACATGGTAGTGGAAGATTAATTCGTTCCTTGCATGATGCCCAGAAAGATCACGGGGGAAAAAGGCCTTCGCGTCTAATCGCTTACCTAGAAAGGGTTGCAGAAACAATAGGCGAGCTCGCGGAAGGTGTGAGGAATTTCGACGGCATGAAAATGAGTCGACCACCATAAAAGAGTGCACACTGCAGCAGCATGTTCACATGTCTGGCAGGTGGATCGTGATGTGAGCATGTCCCGACTCCCAGGGCACCCAGGGAACTGGCAGAGACCGCGTTGTTAGGCTAGACTTAGCTGTGATGATCACTGATATTGCACTTGACATTTGAGTGATAGAACAGGGGAAGATGGGCGGTAGACCAATTGCTGTGCTCCTTGCCGGGGGCTGCAGAGGTGGGAGTGACCCTTAAGTGCCATGCGCGGAAAGTGGCTGCAGCAAAGACGAGCCATGGGGGCAGCCATGGGGCTCATGGCAGGCAAATGGCAAGTAAGAATGGCGGGATGAACTCGAAAGACGCGGTTTGATGGGTTAGTGCTTGCAATTTTGATCAGGTACGCAAAGTCTCCTGGTAGATTTGTCTGAAGGCCAATACAGCCGGGCTCCCCATTAAACTCTGGAGGGGTTGGCGTTGGTGTGCCAGGCCTGTAATTCTCCCTGGTGCCTTAGTGATGGACCTAGTAGGCCTTGATCTGCAAGTCCTGGGTGCAAAGACGGCCAAGCAGCGTGGGCCAAGGGCCGCCTAGGCGTTTCTGGCTCAGGCACTGAAGCTAAAGGGCTCCCCTCCAGCGCCACTAGCTAGGCACTAACTTACCCGGGCCTTTTAGCACCGCACTTGACAAACGGATCGGACCTTTGAAAGGTTCGATGTCCTGGATTTCCCTGGCTCATGATCCTCCCCCCCAAACACTGGCCTTTACTACCTAACTCACCCTACTCGCCCTGGCACGTAACCCGGCACGTCTCCTGCGCCCTGTCCCTCCATCGCTGATCCAACTGTCCACTGACCACCATCCATCATCCACCCTCCGCCGTCGCTCTGTCATCTCCAGTCAATTTGCGAATATCACATTCATGTTGCTGTCCACCCCTTCATCCAATTGTATTCTCTAAGTCCTCCAAGACTTGACCTGTTCGTGCCGCAACAACACCTCCCACATGCTCAACCGCGCATGCCTCGGGGTAGACCTCACCACCATCATCGCAACGCCGTCGTGATCCTACCAGTGTACTTGACCACTCCAATCTCCTTTACTTGCGACCGAGACCTCTCAGTCTGGTTGATGGATGCATACATCAACGCAACGAAGACACCACCAGCCCTCCTGACAAGTGTCTGACCTACCACCCGTTGCTCCGTCAATCTACCTGCCATCTGTGCTACTGCACCACGCGACTTTCTTCTCGTTGAAGAACGTCATTGTTTCAGCAACAGAGCACCAGCCAGCATCTGTCCATTGCGACTTGCCTCTGAGTGCAGATCAGTCAAAATACATGAACCCCGCATAACTCACCCGCTCAACCTCAATTCAACACCAGAATATTGCCAGACAAAACAGCCCAGGTGATCCTCACGGCGCAGGGAAGAGCACTGCATCCCGCAACATGTCCTTACCCGTTGCCTCACGGCCTCTGGCCGACCCGCCTACGGGCGCTCTACCTCCCATCCCAACCAACAAAGCTCCCAGAAAATCTCTCCCTCAGACCCCGTCACGATTGAAGGCTCCATCGAGGCCTTCGGTACTACCTAGTCCCCAACCTACATATTCTACACCAGATCTTTCCAAGGCCAGTGAAAAGCCCACGGGTTTGCCTTCCAAGCAGGTACGGAAAACTGTTAGTATTGGTTCATTTCCCCATCCACCTAATGCATCATCCCGACCTTCGACCTCCGCTTCTATGAACTCGACGGCATCCAACAAGAAGCGTATATCCAATGGTGACTCAAATATCGCAAAGACTAGAAAGTCCCCGAGAGCCAGCGCGGTCAACTCAGCCAGCTTTCGCAGTTCTCAGACCCCTAGCCTATTGAATTCAGCTGGAGATGGCATGTCGATATCTATCAGAGCCGGCCACCGCATATCAGACGCCCAATCCAGCATTCATTCTCCACCTCAAAGCAGAAGCTCGTCTGCCAATGGTTCTTACTCCACCAGTGCCACCACGATCGAGGAGGGTGACGAGGAAAGTCGAGGTCGCACCAAGGACTTGGACGACATCAATGTAGATTCCAAACGGAACTCCAAAGGAAAGGAGGTCAAGGGCAACGTAATCGTCAGTGTGAGAGTACGGCCCGACTCAAACACTCAGAACAACACTCAATCCGAGGGTGAATGGATGGTTGATGGTCGGAGAGCCCTGGTTGCCTATCGAGGCAAGGAGGGTGGAGATTACCACTACGACAATGTCTTTTCTCAACATGATGACAATGCCAAAGTGTACGACTCAGCTGCAAAAAGACTCGTCCGTCGGGTCATGGAAGGCTATCATGGCACGGTGTTTGCTTATGGTATGACCGGTACTGGCAAGACCTTCTCGATGCAAGGGACAATGACTAGCCCTGGAGTAATTCCACTGGCAATCACCGACATCTTTTCGTATATCCGCGAAACTCCTCATCGAGAATTCTTACTGCGAGTCAGCTACCTCGAGATCTACAACGAAAAGATACACGACCTACTGGCTCCACCAACCGCCGGTCCTCAGGAAGAGATCAAGTTGCGGGAAGACAGCAAACGAGGTGTCTACGCTTCACCCTTGAAGGAGGAGATTGTACAGAGTCCCACTCAACTACTGCGCGTCATCCATCGTGGAGATATGTCGCGTCGTACAGGCAGCACGCAGTTCAACTCGCGAAGTTCTCGAAGTCATGCCGTGGTTCAGATCGTAGTGGAGAGTCGAGAAAGAGTACCTGGATCAGGGTCCATCAACGAGAATGGAAAGAGAGTTGCCATGCTACCTGGTGGAGTGCGTGTATCCACGTTGAGCTTGATTGATCTGGCAGGCTCGGAAAGAGCAGCTGAGGATAAAGAGCGTCGCACGGAGGGTGCTCACATCAACAAATCTCTTCTCACACTCGGAACCGTTATCGCCAAATTGTCAGGAACCAAAGACAAGAACGGCAATCCCATAGACAAAGATGGCAAGCATTTACCCTACCGTGACAGCAAGCTTACTCGACTTCTCCAGCCAGCACTTTCTGGAAATTCTTTGGTATCCATCTTGTGCACCATCCAGATTGGGGCGGGGCTAACCATGGCGGGCAACAACCATACCGGAGAGACACTTAACACACTGAAGTTTGCAGCTCGAGCAAAGAACAATATTGTCAGCCACGCGAAGAAAGCAGCCGAAGAGTCAGGCAGCGGCGTCAGTGCGGGTCTTTTGGAGCGGTACAGAGGTGAAATAGCGACCCTCCGAGCTCAATTGGAGGGACAGCAGAAGTCAGCGGTTGAAAAGGAAGAGAGACAACTGGAGAAGGAGGCGGAACAACGCCACGAAGAACAAATGCTGGAAATGCAACTGGCCCGAACGGCACTCAAAGAACGCATCGAGCATCTGAACCGGTTGATCTTGTGTTCCAAATCGACTGGTGTCAATAGTGGTTCGGTATCCGCATTGGGTATGCATTCACGCCTTTCCGGGGGTACAGAATATGCAGGCTCCCGGTCTGTACGCTCTTCAGCCAGCCAATCTACTCTTGGAGTTGGGTCAGGCTTGAAGCGACATCCATCTGTGGTGTCCCTCAGCGCTGTACCCAGTGGTTCAGCACACATGTCTCCATTTTCAGGAATACCCGACGAAGATGAAGATGGGGAAGGTGGGTTCAGCGAAGGTAGAGCCACCTTGCAAGCCCAAGTGCGTGCACTACAATCCGATCTTCAAGACAAGACACGGTACATTGCCACTCTCGAAAGGCGATTGCTACAAGCACGACGATCCAGTCACTCTCGAGTCTCCATGGCCTTCAACAAGGGCAGCGGAGAGGAGAGTGATGTGCAAAGAAAGCTGGACGAGAAGGATCAGATGATATCAGATCTGCAAAAGACGGTGGCAGCGCTCCGATCAGCGGTTCGAAAAAGAGAAATCGCCGAGTTGACACCGGAGATGTCTTCCTCCGAATTCAAGTCTAGTCGCAATCAATTGGGCCACCAGAGCAGTAGTAGCAACGGTAGCGCCCAGGTTCTAACCGTTTCGACTCAGCCACTCTCAGGAGGGCCGCGTTCACCGCTTACGGCCAGTCCCATCACACTTCTTTCGCCACAGAAGCCCCAGGACAAGAAGAAAAAGACCATGGACGAAATGTCCAAGATGCTGGATGAGATGATCCAGGACAAAGTTGAAAATGGGCAACTCGCCAAAACACGCAGTACATCTGCACGAATACCATCTCGTTCATCATCCAATGCACGACGGGAATCGCGTCGGACATCCAGTGCGGGCACGGGCGGGTTGGGTATCACTGGTGCGCGACCGTCACTTGGAAGTATGGTGGCTTCCCTGCGAGACCGGGACTCGACCATTGAAACATGAGATACCAGATTGAAGTCCAACACTCTTTTGAAATTTTACTTGTTATGAACGACGCCACGACCAGATCTCATTTTACCACGTTGCTATTTTCAAAGACTCGCTTGGAGATATGGATGCATACTCTATAAGAGACATGCTGGAATTACAGGACAGGAAGCCATGGAGCATGCTAGGCTTTGAGAAGACTTCCGATTCAGTTCTTGGTGCTTGGAGAGCATTATTTTTGGCGCTTTTTGACTGGGTCAAGGGGGAGTCAAGTTTCTCACTGGTTTTATTGGGTTAGTGGGTGGCGGACGTTTTTATGTGACTTGAACATTCAGATACCAGATACCCGGATAGAAAGTGTAACTAGTACAGCTCCAGCTACTCGCACAGCTAGGGCAAGGGCAAAAGCGAAGACAAAGACTGGCGACAGATCTTGGCAAGTCTTCACCATGATGGGTTATTTAACCTGGCTCGGAAGACCAAGACTTGAACAGATGAGATGAGTAAATTACCTCAAGGACTCATATTGGGTTGTTCCATGGGATATGTAGCTAGTTGGGTACATGACTGTGGAAGGCAAAGAGGTCCTTGAGCATTCTAATATTGACTGTGTTGATTATCCGCATTCTTGACTCTTGAATACGACGGTGATGAAATCCTCAGGAGAGTGGAGAAAGTGATATTCCGGATTTTGAATGGGACTAACCCACTTGGAACTGTCGATTGTTTCAGGTTCATGTTGGCACCGGTTGGACCAGACTGAGATGGCGAGACGGATTGCTTCCACGCCTCCTGAGCTTGACGAGCACGTCTTTGCTGCTTTCTACTTCACATCCCAACTAATCTATTTCCAGATAGACTGGTTGATCGTATCTTTTCCATTTCTCGATTCGGGGTCTCATACCATCCTCCTCCCCTTCATCTTTTTTTCTTTGGGGGCTGGCGTCTTTGTTTGTCCGTCCTCCAGCCCTCCTCTGCTCCTCGTTGCGTTCAAGCCAGTACATGTTTTTGCTTTGTTTGAAATTTGAACACTGATCGTATCCGCACCTGTGGTGCCCCCAACTTCCAACTTTCTCCGTAACACAGCATCCTTACATCATCGGTGGAACTGAGGCGTACCTGCATATCATCACCTCCACCCGGGTCTGGGCTGATGGCTTGGACCACACAACGACACAGATACCAACACGGACACGGACACGAACTTGAACGGTGGACTCTGCTGTGCAGCACACTACTTACTTTGAAGGGTCGATTTGACAATCGACCCCTGCCGTGCGTGTGGTTTTCTTTTTCAACAACCTCGTCTTTTCGACTTTGAAGCTGTCTGTTCTCTCCAGTCTTCTTCCATTTGATTTACTGAGCAGGGCTCAAACCCCAACAATCAAAAAGCTCTCAACATAGCAAAAACTATTCCTGTTCTTTGCTTGTGGCTCACTGTTCTCTCGACTGCTTGTGCTGGACTCAGGCTATTTGGTCTCATTGTCTCGCATCATAAAGCGTTGCAAACAAGCTTTGTTACTACGAATTCACGACACTAACTCTCTCAAATCTGGATTTCAGCGAGCTTTATCGTTCTTAGAAGATCACAACCCTAGCTCTTTTTACCACCATCAACTTCTTCCTCCTGGATGAGGCTATCACAACCACAACATGAGGACAAGTTGCACAAAAAGATGTTGTTATCAAGTCGTTCAAGTCCTCCCAAACCTTTGAAAATCACTGGCTCGGAACGTCCTCAATATCTCTCCGTCAAATACCTGTTACCACGGACACCCATCCCATCGCCATCGCTACCATCTATCCTTCCACGACATGGCAAGAAACCACCGAAGCTCAATTCTCGGAAGATCGTCCGAAGCTTACTCTGGCTGTCTGTCCTTATTGGTGTCTGGTATCTATTATCTTATGGGAGGAGCACAACCAACAGTCTTTCCGACTTGACATTTCTAACTTCAACGGGCAAGACATACCAAATTGTCGAGGCATCCGAACTACCAAACCATGCTACGCCGTTATCAGTGACTGACTACGATGGCCGGAATTATTGGACAATTTCAATCCCTTCAAACCTGGGATTTCCTCTTCCCCACGCAGCCTATGCGGATGTTTGTTCACAGGTTGAAGATGTGGCACGTCACGTCGCTGGCTCTGGATGGCAGGAGGAACAACACCTGGACTATTATCATAATGAACCCAATTATATCGATGTGAAAGAAGCACAATCCAGCCATTTCCTACCACCCAGCATCGACATCTCCAGTGAACACCATGGCCTCCCGATCTGCGAGAGATCTTTGACCTACATTCTGGATGCAGCCGATCCCGGACTTGGCTCCACGCTGATGGGGTTGTGGCTATCCTACAGTCTCGCTGAACGTGAGGACAGAGCGTTCTTCATCGATGACACTCACTTCCCATACGGAAGCTACTCGACCTTTTTCAACGGCATGCCCGAACCCAAATGCCGGCCACCACCATCAGCCCAGCGAGTCCCCTGCCCACACCAAGCCAACCATCTCGTCGTCTCCGCCGCCACCAGCGGTTGGATGTTCGGCGCCGCATTCCAGGAGACCTTTTCACAGCGAGAGATCTTCGACATGGCACGCCACGGCTACGAGGCACTATTCCAACTACGCAGCGACGACGCCGAATACGTGCGCGAACGAGTGCTGAAACTGCGCACGACGAATGATGACAACAACAACGTTGACGAAGACGAAGACGAAGACACGGTCCACGGCCTCGTCGGCATCCACCTACGTCGCGGCGACCGCCACCCCTTCTCCTTCGCCCACCAGCTCGGCTACCTGCCACCGGAGACCTACCTGAGCGCAGCACGCAAACTGGTCGGGCCCTCCTCACAGTGGACACTCCTGCTCGCCTCCGACGACGCAGACATGTACGACCACAACGAACTGCCCGGCACGATCCGCGCCCAAACACGCATATCACTGGCGAGCAAGAAAAAGCTGTCTTCCGGCCTCGGCTGGGAAGGCGGGTTCTTCAAAGACGCGTTCTGGGCGCTCGGCCTGCCAGAACACGTCACGGCGCAGAAAGGCGCCGACGGGCCGCAGCCGACCAAGGGCAGGCCCTCCTCGTCCTCTTCTTCAGAGACCGGACAACAGCGGGACGACACCCCGGGCCCCCCACGGCCGCAGCCGCCGCGACAGATGCTCGACGTGTCGCCGGAGGACCGAGACCGGGACTATCGCACGCACCCGACCAAGGAGGCGCTGCAGCTGCGCGAGTTCCTCGGCCGCGCGTACCTGCTCGACCTGGCCATGCTGGCGCACAGCGACAAGGTCGTCTGCGGCGTGAGCAGCTTCGCGTGTCGCATCTTGGCCGTCATGCTGGGCTGGGATCGTGCGTTCGACGCCAGAGACTGGATGAATGTCGATGGCAGTTTTGAGTGGATAGCTTTTGAGTAGCGAGGTTGAGGTCGATGCATCCATAGATGGATAGATGGATAGATGCATGCATGCTTGTTGCTCATCCCGGGCCGCTGCTGACCACTGCGTACGGACATTAATGGTGAATCTATTGGCGTTTTGACTTTCAGCTGTTATGTTGGTTAGTCTTGGTGTTGAGCGAGCATCGCATCGCATTGAAATCGCATAGCATGCAAGCTACACGACTATTGGGATTGTGTGCACTTGAGTTGGGATGGACACTAGAATGCAATTTGAAGCAAGGTCAATATTGTTATTGTATGGATCAACTGTTTGTCCCTTTTCCTTTGTCAGAGGAACATGGAATTGGCTGGGACTCGGAATATGGCCGGGAGGACAGCTCCTTCCGGATGGATAGATAGCCTGGTAGCAATGGAATGAGAATACATAGCAACAATCAGCAATTTCATTCGGCTATTTGAAGTTTCTGGCGAGGCTGAACTGTAACAGTGGTCAGAGGCTGTATGGTCTCATGCCTGTCTCGTTTAGCATTGCTTGATTGTCAAGCACGAAAACCGTATGCTCATTATGCTCCGAAGCCTCTCCCCTGTATTGTCTCTTGTATCATTCGTCATCAAGACGTGTCGTGTCATACCAGTGTTGAATCTTCTTCCACGGCATCACCTGAAATTCTGATTCCAATATCACTCGCCAGTGTCTGGATTCATGAGAGCCAGCTTTGCTCACTAAAGAGGTTCCAAAGCTCGTTGTTCTGATGCTTATCGATCAGTATTGTTCTTAGATCATGGACCTGGGATTTCTGGCTTTGGATCCTGGATACACACAGACGGGATGGTTCTGATTGTGCATCTGAAAGGATTTGGTGTTTACCATATTGTGTCCCGATGGCTTCACTCTTTGTAAGCCGTCTTTATTTGGGTGACTGATCGATTCGGCAGAACAGGGAGTATATCATTTGGTTGCCAAAAAATGATAATGGTGGTAAATGTTTCATTTTGATCCATGGTTGATGAAGGCAATGGCTGGTGATGACAGTTATCGCCCTGGGGAACCCATCACAGATCATCACTCCGGTTTAGTTTGGAAGACTTCTCGCCTTGTGGACCACTGCGCTCAACTCGTTGATATGGAGGCTTTGGGCGGCATTCTCTTTTGTAGGAGATGTACATATCGGCTCGGAATTGATTGGGACGTTGCTTCATGAAGATCAATTTACAAGGTTGTCCTGCTCGGTTGCGCATGCATTTGTAGATGTGGTATCCTTCCCAGACAATGTGGGTACCACATGCTGGACATGGAACGCGTTCAGCGAACTCGACACACATGATGAAATTGAATTTCGGTGAGCTGAATGATAGTGAAGGAGGGTGGTCTTGACACGGTGTGTTTGGACAATGGAATCTTTGAGTTTCGTGATGATGGCAACTTGACTTGCTCGGAACGCGCAAGGCTCGGACTTGGACTTTGTGTTGTGAGATCTCAGTGGATGAGAGATATCTGTGATCGTTGGTCTTGATGTCCTTCCCGCGTGACTTGAAGAGTTTCGGTATGCTTGTTTATTTATGATGGGAGAGGGAGGGAACAGGCAGGTGCGTGCAAGAGACTACGTTGATCGTGCCTGTACCTGTTGAGAGTCAGACTGAGACTGAGACTGAGACTCAGGCTGGCGACTGCCTCAATCTTGACATGCCGTTGTCACTGAAGCGCTCCATCTTCAAGGTGGCTGTGATTCTAGGAGATCAGCTGGCGCTCATCTGCCTCATGTGTGACGACACACAGCTGCCTCGTCATGTGCAAGCGAGATAGATCCAGGCAATGGAGCTCGGAAACCGATTTGAGTCTGGGAAGTGGCTTTGTCTTGAAGCATGAACCCGTCTTGTTTACGAGTGGCACCCCCCACACACACAGTCATGTAAGTGTTTTGGTCTATCTGGAGATTTCGCCTCTGGTCTCTACCAGAGATAGCTGGCTTCGTCAACTCGATGGTCTCGTTCGGCTAAAGCCCGCCTTTACTACGGGAAAACCGACGAGGCTGTCCAGACACGACACGGTTATGTCAATGACAAGGCTGGCCAATCACCAAATACAAACCTAACCGGCAATGAACCTCGGTCTTTCACATCATCCCTTCCAAGCGAGGTGAGGTATGAGGATCTCATCACATTTGGCACGCCCTCCCATCCTGTCATGAGCGAACCCTTTTACATTCGGGTATGGAACATCATTTCATGTCGCATAGAGGTCAAATAATCATATTGACCGAGCCGATCTGAATTCTTTTGTCTTCGCCTACCCTCAGTCGACATCTTACTGAACAGGCATCTTCTTCCCCTCCTCCCTTTCCACTCGTCCTGCACGTCAATACACTTTTATCTTGGTCATCAAGCTTGATCGTGGCAACATGGCTGGTAAGTCACTCATTTATCATTGGTCTGATTTTGCACGTCAACTAATTCTCACCTTGCCACTGAAGCCATATCACAAACAGCAGCTCTCGCTGCCCCTGCCGCTATAGCAGGATTGGCCTATCTCAATGCCCGATGGAGGTTGTCTGTCGACGCGAATCTTATCGGCTCGTTGGCAAGTGCCACTAGGACACTTGAAAAACGCGAGAAGGACGATCGACTCAGCTCTTTCTACCTGATCGAGGAGCATGCTCAGAATCCCAAAGTTCAGAATTGCGTTTTCATTGTCTTTCAAGGCAAAACATGGACTTTCAAACAGACTTACGACATGGTGCTTCGCTATGCTGGGTACTTGCACAACAAACACTCGGTACAGCAGGGTGAAATTATTGCTCTAGATTTCATGAACTCCCCCCAATTCTTGTTTATGATCTTGGCTGTATGGTCACTCGGCGCATTACCAGCTTTGATCAATTACAACCTCACTTCGACTTCATTCGTCCACAGTGTACGGGTCTCGACAGCGCGTTTGTTGATCATCGACCCAGAGGTTGAGCCAAAGGCCTTGACTCCGGAAACGAGACCAATCTTGGAAGCTTCCAACTTTAGGAACAATGCTTTCCCACTGGAAATTGATGTCTTGACCGCGGGACTTCAGTCGTCCCTGGAATACTACCCTCCTTACCGTGCCCCAGACACTGCCCGTTCAGGAGCCCTGCTACGGTCACCTTGTGTTTTGATCTACACCTCAGGAACCACTGGCTTGCCCAAAGCTGCCAAGGTTCCATGGGACCGAACCCTCAGGGGAGGCATGTTCGTAGGCAAATGGTTGGGTATCAACCCTGTCACATCCAAGAACCCAGACCGATACTTTACGGCCATGCCTTTATACCACGGTACAGCCTTCCAACTATGCTTCCACGTGTGCCTCACCCGCCCAGCTACCCTCGTCATCGGGCGCAAGTTCTCCGTCTCGAACTTCTGGAACGATGTTGCTGCTGCGGACACGACTATTATCCAATATGTTGGCGAGACCCTGCGATACCTGATGGCGGCACCACCGCAACCAAACGATCGTACAAAACACAAAGTTCGCATGGCATTTGGCAATGGTCTCCGCCCGGACGTGTGGGACCGCTTTCGTGACCGCTTCGGCGTTGAGACTATCGGGGAATTCTATGGCGCCACCGAAGCCTCAAACGCAACCTTTAATTTGAGCCGCAACACTTTTTCCTCCGGTGCCATCGGCTCCATGGGCAAGGTAGCCCACCTCTTGACCTCGTCAGCCTCCACCATCGTTGAAATCGACTGGGAAACCGAGGAACCTCGTCGCGACCCAAATACCGGCTTCTGCATCAAAGTGCCCCGCGGCGAAGTCGGCGAGCTCCTCAACGTTATCGATCCCAACGACATCGAAGCAAAATACCAAGGATACCTAGGCAACGAGAAGGCCACGGCATCGAAACTCCTCCGTGACGTTCTGCAGCCTGGTGACGCATACTTCCGCACCGGCGACGCCATACGTCTTGACAGCGAAGGCAACTACTGGTTCAGCGACCGCATCGGCGACACATTCAGGTGGCGCAGCGAGAATGTCTCGACCGCCGAGGTCGCACAGGTACTAGGCGCACACCCAGCTGTCCTTGAAGCAAATGTCTACGGCATCGCGGTCCCGAACCACGACGGTCGCGCCGGCTGTGCAGCAGTGATGCTGCGGGACGTCGAGACTCCAGACTCACCCGTCCCCACCACCGTACTCGAGAGCATCGCGACTTTGGCGCGCAACGGCCTACCGAAATACGCGGTGCCCGTATTCCTCCGTGTCGTGACCGAGGTCATGGCGACGGGGAACAACAAGCAGCAGAAACATGTGTTGCGCAAGGAAGGTGCTGATCCCGAGTTGATCTCCAACGGCGATAGGCTCTTCTATCTACCGCCCAATGCGCCGAGTTTCGTGCCGTTCAGTCACGCTGAGTGGAGAGAGCTTCAGGCCGGTGCTATCAAGTTGTGATTTGAACGGAGTGAAGGAGGCTTGCTTGCACTGGTGATGAGACAGCCTTGTATGGCAGCGATGGGGGTGCAAAGGACGACCATTGATAGATCGATCGTCTGCCAAGGAAATTGCACCAGTGTCAGTGATGTATATGGCTAGAAATAAGAAGAGATCTAGAGCAGTTGGGCGTCCGACGTAGAAGACGAAGAAGAAGAGTCGAGTCCTGCATTCATTCAATTTTATATTTTCCCACTCACTCTTCACATCTACGCCTGCCATCTGCATCTCAATAAATGTATTATTCCTTTATATATTCACTTCAGCGTATAGAAAGCATGGCTGGCCCGCCCGCCTGCCTACCTGCTGCGTATCCACCCATCGATCAAGCTCGATCGCCTCCCAACAAGTATGTCGGGCAATGAAGTGAAGTCAGGTAGGCTTGTTGTATTTCTGCCTGCACCTTTGTTGTCCTGTGTCCAGGACATACGCCTCGCCTCGTCCCATACAGAACAAGTCAATAAGAGGATTGATTGTGTTGTGCCGCTTCTGTCTTTTTTATTCTCGCTTTCGAGCATACATATCATTCGTTGAACATTGCTGGCTAGATTAGATACCTAAGCTGACATAGTGAAAAGACATCAAGAGGTGGCGCAAGTTACATGGCTCTGATCTGACAGACACATGGGGCAGCATTGGTTCTGGAACTGAGGCTGCCTTCCCGGCATGGCATGTAAGACAGTAAATAACAAAATACCCGCAGATGTCCAATGTCTCGAGACGACGTGAAAATGCAACGCTGGACGGATTTCTCAAGAAGATTTCTTCCCAAATATCGTCCGTCCTTATTTGTGCCTGCTTTTGACTTTGCTGTTCGTGTGCACTTCAGGCTGCAGCCCACTTTCTTCTGGGGGTCTGCTTGGTGAAATCGTGAAGTCCTCATCTACCCAACTTAGAGCTCTTCAGTAAATCGACTCCCACCACCGGTACCACTATGCCTGCTTCCAACCGGGCTAGCACTACTCTTCTTGGTTACACCGGTCGGACTCGTCACATCCACCAATTCAGGTTTCAACTGTTGTGCCTTCGAGACATCAATGATCTTCGGTCGATTCGACTCCAGCGCGCCCTCGTCAAACGTATCCCGGGCCTCCTCAAAGTCATCATCGCCACCGTTGGTCACTGTGTCCGATAACGACGGTGTCGTCGCACGGGTTGTTACTGTAGTTGCTGGTTCGATTGATGTTGTGGATGGTTCTTGAGTCTTTTCTTGGAAGGGCTCGGTGTTATGAGAGGAGGGTGATTCAGTCGCGACGGTCGTTTGCTGTTCAACATCAGATGATTTAGCTGGCTTGGTTTCGGTTTGCTCACTGATAGGCGCCACGGCTGCTGACGTAGGTGCTGCCTCGGTCACGGCAGGCTTCTGCTTGTCTTTATCTCTCCCCGGGATGACCTTCTTCAAAAACCGCTCACGAAATCCTTTTCTTCCGCGAGGTTCGTCATCTGAGTCTTCGACAGTGGCTAAATGATCTGCCCCTGAGTTTCTTTTCGAGTTTGAATTCTCAGCAGAATATCTCGATGAGGCAACATCAGCTGCAATGACGAAGGGGTCTTCGCTTAGAGTAGATGAAACAGGGCTGATGGATCGACTGCGTTGTTCGCTCGATTTCGGTTCATTTGTGGTGGCCGCATGAATATTCACCGGTGACACACGTTCTCTAGATTTGTCGCCCGCACCATATAGATCGTCCGTCTCATTGTCGCTCTTGCCAGCTAGGGCAACATCACGAGCAGAATCTGAGGAAAGTCTGTTCTCCTCTTCCTTCAATGGCTCGGCAGGTTTTGCCGGGGTAGTTTCACTACTGAACACTGGCTTTTCTCCAATGTCGTTCTCAGCCTTGCTGCCTGACTTTAGCTTCTTCTTGAACCAGGACTTCATCCGAGAGTCTCTTTTTGAAGGGGAAGTTGGTGATGTTGGTGAGATGGGTTCGAATGCTTGAGTGGTGTCTGTTGCTGGAGCAGTAGTGAGAGTAGTACCAGTGACGTCCCGGGGATCAACGTCATCCTCTGACAAACGTCTTGTAGTAGATTCTTGCTGTGCAGGTTTGGTCTTGCCATCATCGCTATCCTCGTCGTCACTAGCGGCGGCAACCGCGTAGGCAGCCTCGGCGGGATCCAATGTTACTTGATCGTGGACAGTATCGCCCGTGACAGCAACATCTTCAGTACCTGGAGCAGCCCTGACGTCTGTTCCATGCAAGGGTGAGGTGGCGGTCTTCGCAGCCGCACCGATACCATCGCCTGTAGTTTCGACAACAGCAGCGGCAGCAGTGCCACCTGCGACTCCAGCGGTTGCTCCTTTCGATATGAATGATGGGAACAATCTAGGTTTGCTTGGAGTCGATTGTTTGTTCTCCTCCTTTTCGCCTCGCTTACGTTCCTTTTCGGCAGCGGCAGCCTCGTCACGGGCTTTCTTTTCTGTTGCCTTTTGTTCATTCCGGACACGACGGTCCTCATGCTCTTTCTCTTGCCGTAAGCGTTTCTCTTCGGCAAGTTTCGCTTTCGTCTCTGCCTTTTCACGGTCTGTCCAATATTAGTCAACGCCATCACCAGGATAGTAGATCTCCTTACCTGCAACAGCTTTCTGCTCCGCCTTGACATCCGCCAATCGTTTCTTCTCTGCAGCCGCCTCGGCCTTGATTCTCTCTTGTTCGAGTCTGATCTCTTCATCTCGAGCTCTTTGTTGCTCAGCCTTTTCAGAGATCTCATCTAGTGTCGGTTGCAGACGTGCCCTTGCAATAGCATCGATCTCTGATTGATCAAGATACTTGCCACCTCCAATATTGACT
Organism: Exophiala bonariae; assembly: GCF_035927105.1. Lineage (NCBI taxonomy): Eukaryota > Fungi > Ascomycota > Eurotiomycetes > Chaetothyriales > Herpotrichiellaceae > Exophiala > Exophiala bonariae. Next base: position 148,410 of record NW_027042512.1, on the reverse strand, counting down.
TTACCAACATTGATCAGTCTGTCGTCACTCTCGCGTTGAGCTCGTTCTCTAGCTTGACGCTCCCAAAGCTCCCGCTGATGTGGGCTAGTCTTGCCTGTCTCGGAGAAGACCTTTTCATCCATTGCATTCAAACGAGCGGTTACGTTCTTATGAGCAGCTGCAAGAAGTGCATCTCGATCAGCTTGCCGCTTCTTGTCATCGACTTCGGCCAGTTTACTCTGGAAAACCGACATCTGAGCTCGAATTTTCCGGGATTGTTCCTCGTCTGAATCGCTGCTACTGTTCCGACGAGGGCTAACTGGCGGACGAGCGGGCCGTCTGAGAGACAATCTCGATTGCTTCGGCGGTGGTTGTGCACCGTAATACTGTCTATATTCAGCATGCTCATCGTGTATTCTAGCCAGTCTCTCGTGCGCCAACTTTCGTGCAGCATCCTCTAGATTTTCGTATCTGGGGGGCTCCTTCACGGTTGCTGGCTGAGCAGCCGCATCAGAGAGAGCTCGTTGACGGGCAGTATGTGCTGCATAATGACTTTCGGATCGATGTATGCCTTTGGCGGAGTCAATCTGTTCTTGCTGAATGGCATACATCTTGCGAGCCATTGCGATTGCGGATGCACGTAAAGTGTCCTGTCTCTTCTTTTCCTCGACTTCAATCGCGACCGGGGGGTTAGATGTATACATCTGTCGAGAAATATTATTCTTGGCCATATTCTGTATACGTGCAGCATCGAAGGCAGCGGTTCCGGGTGTGGAGGGGGAACCTGGGGCTCCGCCTCTGTGAGAAGACATAGCAGCCTTCTGAGCCCATCCTGCATGAGGATTGGGAGATTGAGGTTGTGGGCGTATAGGAGCGGAGTCGGCCCTTCTGCGACCGCTAGACAGCGATTTCCTGGCGGCAAGGAGAGCCTTTTCACGTGCGTCTGAAGAGACGGTTCGTTCTGTTATGGCTGGAGGAGACTTTTGATTTTGTAGGGCAGAAGAAGCAGCAGAATGGCCGTGTTCTGATTCCGAGGCCTTCCATATCTCTACTGGTGTAGCCTCCTTATGTGCAGCTGCGGCAGCTTGAGAACCAGCTCGGCTTAATTCGGGTTTCCAAATGGGGTCCATCTCATAGTCTTTGGCAATATTTGCGGCGTGATTTGCTGCCGGAATTGAACCGGGTTTCCAGTGCTCGAAAGTGCGTTTGTTCGAGTCTGCCAAACTTGCAGCAGCACCAGCTGAGGCTAGTTGGACTCCTCCGGTAGAAGGAAAAGAAGGAAGGTCTTGGGCGCGAGCGTACTTGAGCGAAAGTGCAGCACCTGGAATGGGTGGTCAGTAACAAGCTTGAGAATGGGTTGTGGTGGTGATGTGATGGTGGTGCAAGACAGGCGGGGTTCGCATACTAGCTGAAGATAGCCGACCGTCCTCGTCAAGTACCGACGAGGAGCTGGGCTTTGACGAGGTCTCTCTGGAGGTATGTATAGCTGTGGAAGCCGCTGTTGATTCCACGTCAGTTACTTCAGATCTCCATCTCTACACGGCGATCTCTGAAGTCAACGCACCTTGTTGTTCAAGCTTGTCGGGATGGTTGTGGTAGCTGGAGGGTTGGGTTGGGGTGGCAGTGGTGGTGGACATGATGAAATCTTGGCCACTTGGGGGATGTTGCGCCTGGAAGGCGGGGGAGGAACAGAGGGTAGGGGCGACCTAGTTAGCTAGGGAGTAGGGAGCACACAGACGCCAGGAGCACAGACAACCACAACCTGAGAGTTTGAAATAATGTCGTAGAAATCAGTTCTACGATCGTGAAGATGTTGTAAAGGATAGTGTAGACATGCACGGGTATGGAAAGAGAGCTCTCATCAATCAGCACTGCAGTCACGGAGCTAAGGTGGAATCGAACATCACTGGCAGTGGAAGCTGGAAGCTGGAAGCACTGGCACTGGCACTGGCAGCATGAGGAAAGCATGCAACATGTCTATGTCATCCAATCCACATACGTCATGTAGGGTAGCTAAGGACATGGCCCAAGCGATAGCAATCGGCTGATGATCCACCTGCCACTGGCTCTACCAGACCTGAAGTCAAGAGCAACAAATTTCTACGATGGCGACAGACACCGACCCTGAGGTCTCCGTACACGCCGAGATTTGAGCAGAAACCTAATCGACACACATGTTATTGATATTGCCCTTCAATAAACAGAACAAACATCCATTCTTTTTGAGTGACATGTTGGCTGTTTCTGGAACGGAGTCTCTTATCCGTTATCTAGAAGTTACAGGGGGTCATCACCCAGAATTCTGAAGCCTGGGGGGAGCATGTCATGGGCATTCTAGGGATGGATTTTGGAAATCCACTCCCCTGTATCCACCATAGCTCTGCCTCTCGAGTGTCTTACCTTGGCAGATCATCACCGAGTTGTTCCTCAATACCAAGTCGGATTTGAAGAATAAAACAGCGGGTATGAGCCAACACGCCCAGTTCCAGAATCTGCTCAATTTTCGTGATGTGGGAGTTCACGTTAATACAACTGTGGGATCTCCAATCCTAAGACCTGCTCTTCTCTTTCGAAGCGCACGTCCCGATGAAGCCACACCTGCCGACCGATCCCAACTAATCGACCGTTACAAAATCCAAACCATCATTGACCTTCGTTCCAAAACCGAACATATCAATGCTGCAAAGAAACGCGCACAGCTTTCTCTTGCTGACCAGTCTGCAGTGGTTCCATCATCCAACGATGCTGTTGCCAAAGAGATTCAGATCCCAGGCATTCGCTACGCAAATATCAATCTGAACGGTAAAGGATTTGAGCGCCATCTCATCTGGCAGCTGAAATATGCCAGTCTGGCCAAATTGGTCTTTCTCATGGCGTTGGGTTATCGTACGCAGGGAATTTCTGTGTTAGGGAAAGAATTAATGTTACCTCGCGGTCTCACCGGGCTAGGCATTGACACTCTCGATCACAGTGGTCCAGAATTCAAGGAGATCTTCGATGTGCTCGCCGATGAGAAATCGTGGCCTGTCATGGTCAACTGCACACAAGGGAAGGATCGTACCGGTATCACCATCTTACTAATTCTCCTGCTGTGTGGCATTCCCCTTGACGCCATTTCCCAAGATTATATGCTCTCGGAGCCCGAGCTGGAGTCTGAAAAGGAGTCCAGGATGGAAGAAATTGCCAGCATTGGATTGGACGAATCATTTGCAAGCTGTCCCAGCGACTTTTGCGAGATCATTGTACAACACCTCGAATCCAATTATGGAGGGACCGAGAAATATCTCAAAAGCATCGGCGTTCAAAACTCCCAATTGCTCGCCATCAAAAAGATTCTGATGAACGAGCCAGGCAATCTCTGAAGATATGCGCACACCAACTACGAATACATGCTCGCTGGTGCCTGCTATGCATGGCCTGTGAGCGTTGAGTATCAACGCGGGTTCGTTCTGAGCCTTTAACGCACTCTTGGCACACAGTCCTGTGATGACACGGATACTCATCAGCAGGGTGGCTGATTGATCTTGGATATACCAATGTGCACATAAGCGAGGATGCCAACACCACGATACCTCAGCTGCGTCTACTTGAGGGCCGTTTTGTGCAATATTTTATACATTCTCAGGCTCCAGCAAGTTCTTGCAAGTCACCACATAATAAGTGTTTGGCATTCGGACGGTACCCCGGACTTTCCACATTGAGGCATGAGCCCTTTCCATTACGGAGTATTCTGAAAACGGGTCTTACTTCGTACAGTCAACATTTAATCAGCGATCTTGGGAAGTAGTCAGCAGATACCGACAGGGGAATGTGGCACTAGGACTCGGAGATATTCCCGTTCTCTGCATACGAACACGAGAGCTTGCGATATGCTCTAGCTAAATCCTACCTCAGATATGGTAGCGCAGTGCCTAGTGACGGTGTTGAGGTACCTTTACAGGTGCCAATTCTTTTGCTCATCTTGTTGAGCCATTACTTGAGGACAGTCGCCCATTACACAGCAAATTGCCAGAGTTCTAGCAAGATTCGAATAACAGTAGTCAGCACCAGTTCAACTTCTCGAACCACAGAACGAGCAATTCATGTCCTTCCCTCCTGGGAAAATCGTGGCGCCTAGGGTCGATCCGAGGGACCCGATGTGGAAACAGTTTGAGAAATTTGATTGACGGAGCCACAGCAACTTGGGATCAAACCCGAACCCCGGTGAAAACCCGCATTATTGCGTCAGGAGTCGGGCCTCGCAATCCAAAGCAATGACGTCGCTCTGTCTAAATACTCACACTGTTGGTCGTTTGATGCCAATGCATCGCTTCTCTCGCAACCATGAAGAGTTGTGCACAATTACTTCCCGACGGCTTTTAGATTCTTGCTGCTTCCTATCCTGTATCTCTTGAATACTTGTGAAGAATCTCTCAAATTATCAAATTATGCTATCCGCGAGACAGTTGTAGAAAGTAGCCACAAAAATGTCAAAGTAAAAACTCAAACCAACTTGATATCAATACGGCCTGTTTTGTCCGAGTTTATCCCTCATAAGATTTTGTACGAGTACCACCCCAGGATCTGACTACTGACTAAGATCGTGTATTATGTATGCCAATCTGAAAGACCCTGCTCCGGTAGCTACGTACACAGCACTAATCCCACAGCCTCCCCGAGATGGACTCCCGCGGCGATCATACACATCCGGTCGAGAGTTTTTATGTCCGCGCGACACTCGGTTTCGCTTCGTTCCACTTTGCATCGAGCAGTATTGGCCTCAAAAATCCATGGGGCTACGCGAGTGCTATGATGTAGTTTCACAAGTTGGAATCTGTAATCGAACTCTATGCCCCACTACCATGACCTTAAGACTTTCGCTTGTTTTCTTAGTCACTGGAAGGGAATTGATATAGTCATGGTTACCACATTGATCTTTTCCACCTTGTTCACTTCATATAATTCCTCTTCCGACATCTCGACATTCCCCCTTCCTTTTAAAGGTTCTTGACATCTAATACTCCCCGTCATCACCCATCACACATTCAGCAGGATTATCCATCACTTGATTGTCCTGGGCGGACTATCTCTTCTAGAACCTCACGCAACATGTGGTATCTAGGCAGTTGGATCTTTCCTGTACTATCGGCATGCATGTAAGTTTGTCAATCCTTCTCCCGATCGGTCCTCCTCTATACCATTTCATGGGGTAAAGACTGACAATCCAAACCCAGGTGGCTAGGCATGCTTCTCGCCATGTTCATCCGCTGGGAAGTGATCGGGCACCCGATCTACCCATCGATGGAAGCCGGGCAAACCATCGCCTACATTTCCGACGTCGGGGCCTACGGACTCAAACCACTCTTCATCACCGGCAGCGTGATCACGACCGTCTCGCTCGACCTAGCATTCATGGCGGAGCGCTGGCTACGACACAAAGGCCGGCTCGTGCCCAACACGTCGTTCGCACAGAAAGTCCTGTCCGTGCTGGCCATCATCTGCGCCGTCGCCGGGTCCGCGGGCCTGATCCTCCTGTCCATCTTCGACACCTACCACCACCCGCGGCTGCACGACGGATTCCTGCTCCTATTCATCGGCGGCTTCATCCTGTCGGCGGTGTTCCTGTGCGCCGAGTACCAGCGGCTGGGCATCCACTACCGGGAGCACCGCATCCTGCGCATCAGCTTCTGGGTCAAGCTGGCGTTCATCCTGATCGAGATCGTGCTGGCCGCCGTCTTCGTCGGCACCTCCTTCACCCACCGTCGCAACGTCGCCGCCGTCTTCGAGTGGATCGTCGCCCTCGTCTTCACCTTCTACGTCCTCAGCTTCCTGCTCGATCTGCTGCCCAGTGTCCGCAGCAAGAACCACCAGCCCCAGGGCTGGAGACATACTGCTGACCTGGAGAAGCCGGAATTCAATGGCGCTAGCACCAATGGCCGTGTTCATGCCCCGCTTGGTGCCGACAGCCAGGGCCCGAATGCTGAAGATGGCTATCGAGGCACAGCACCGACCAATGGTCCTCGACAACAGCAGCACGATCTGGGGAGACAGAAGAAGTGGGGTGTTGGCAAATTCCGCTTCTGAAGGGGAGTGAGAGTTTCGATATTTAATGAATCAACTCTTCCTCGTCAACCATTAATTCTCTTGCATTGGCGGCGATGGTGAATATGATATCTGGGCTCATTATCGAGTCTTGCATGACCTGATCGGAATGCGAGGTTTACACTGAAAAAGCGTGGCGAAATGGCGTCTTGGACCACTGGGCCCATCTTGCCCTCGTAGGGGTGGATGGATGACTGATGGCTAATTTATTGTATGTACTGCACAGATTCCATGGGATGTTCAGCATCCTTCAGATGGATCAATATAATATATATATGACTTGGAGATGAAACCTTGGATTTCCGAGCTGTGAATTCGAGTGTATAGATGTATTGCTATCTAGGTCAATTGGTTACTTACGACATTTATGCTATTCCAGCGAATCAATCATCCAAGGAAGTGAACATCCAAGCTCCATGAACACCCCGCGCTTCATTTATTTCCACCCACCTTCCCAGCTTATTTAATCAACATTTCCCATTCAACTGATGGCACCGCTCAAGATCTTGGAGGCGAGCTCACTCAAGACACGAGCCCTCTGGCTCTGGTCCAGGGACTGAAAGACGGCATATACCGACTTGCCCTTGGCATCCCTGATGGAGCCCATCTTACTTCCCACCGCCGCACCGGGAATCGCACCCACAATGTCACCTGCAATAAAGCCCAACGCAAACCCGGAGATACCACCAATGATACTCCAGAAGCGCTTGTTCGGCACCGCGGTATCCCCTTCCCGATCCGCCATGTCGGCATCCCCCATCATCTCCTCGAACGCACCGCGGAATTGGTCGTTGGCGAAAGCATCCTCTTGGCCGTCCGCCTTCTTGCCGAAGCCAAACATGTTGGCCCAAGACGGTCCACCCCCGCCTTGAGCACGGGGAACCTCCTCGTCTGCCTCGTCATCGTCAAACGATGTAGAGGCCCCACCGCCAGAGAAGCGTCGTGCCTCGTCGTAGTCTCGCCGTCTGGTGGGTTCGGAAAGCGTGTAGTATGCATCATTGATCCTCTGGAACATCTTGGTGCGTTTTGGCCTTTCTGCGGAATCCGAGGGGACACGGTCAGGGTGCCATTTGAGAGCGGCCCGTTTGTAGGCTCGCTTGATGTCTTCGTTCGTGGCTGTAGGCGCGACCTCTAGGACGGAATCTGAGGAGAGCGTTAGATGTGAGGCAAGTGAGTGGGATAATGAGGGGTAAAAGACTTACAGTAATCTGGAAGGTCTGCCATGGTGGGCAAATAGGATCAGATCTGTTGGTCGGCAGGCAGAATGATTTCCGGGAAGGAGGGAGGACCAAGATGAATGGTTCTCCTCAAGCGAAAGCCCAATGGTAGTGCGTAAGAAGGGTACAATTAGACGACGATGGAAACGATTGTTTTTGAGAACGTCCGATGACGGTATTGAGAAATGAATATAGGATACAGAACAGATACTACAATTGCATTTGCCTGCCTGAACTTGAATGTCCTTTTCGCAAATGCCATCAAATGCAATGACATCATAAGCACTAGGTGGCTCAATCATATCGATCTAAGCCAAATATAGACTAGAGTATGTCGGAGCCACACTTCGCACTTTCCAGCCAACCACCTTCCAAGCTTCAAACGGTTTCACAGCCTTGGTTAGTCCCCTTGCGATACTCCATTTTCTGCCAGCCACTCCAATTGCTTCGCGCAATTTTTGTGGTAGTACTGCCCAGTATCTTCAGGTGATTGAGACGGCCGACATTGTTTGTTTTCCTCTTGTGTTCTTCCTCCTTTCTCCAAAGAGATGTGATCCTTCCAACCCTTGGCGTAGTGATTCACAGTTGTTATAACGGTGCCGAGAAGGATATACGGACAGTGCCACCACAGAGAAAGCAGGCTCCGGGTGTACGTACATGATACGAAGTATTCGATCACCAAAGCTGAAAGAGCATCCTCCTTGTTTCCATCGCTCACGGGTCCCTTTCATCGATCCCAGTCCTGAACGAAGGGAAGGCCATCAATCTCTCCCTCTTGCTCCCTAAGCCAGTGGATTGAAAGTGCGCTCCGAACATCCATCCACCATCCACCACTGCACCTGCACTTCATCTGCCTCCCTTCCTCCCATCTCTCCCACCTCTATACACCTCCATCTCCATCTCCATATCCAACCCAACAATGGGCTTCTGGAACGACGGCATCCGGTCCCGCAGCCGCAGCCGCTCACCCTCGCGGCGCTCCAACGCGGGCGGCGGAGGAGGCTACTACGCCTCACGGCCGTCCTACTCACGCAGCGCATCGTCCTTTTTCTCATTCGGCGGCAGCAACTACGGACGGTCGTCACGGGGCAACGGACATTCGTCGCGCGCCCGCCCGCGCTCCGGCTTCGTCAACCGCATCCGCCATTTCCTGCGGCAGATCTACGAGTACATGCGGCGGCACCCCGTCAAGGTGTTTTTCCTGGTCATCATGCCGCTGATCACCGGCGGCGCGTTGACGAAACTGCTTGCCACGGTGGGCCTGCGCTTGCCCCGGGGCTTGGAGAGTCTGGCGGGTGGGCAGAGGGGCCAGGCCGACCGCTTCTATGCCAGAGGTGGTGCGCGTGATTTTCCGGGCGGCTCGGCGCTGCCCGGTATGGGTGGTGGTGTCAGCGAGAGTCTGGGGTCGATCATGAGCATTGCAAAGATGTTTATGTAGACAACGGAATATCCAGGATCCGTGGGGCGATATATTGAATCGCCCTGGAACGCACGGCATTGACCCTGCAACAAAGAGACGAAAGCAAATGAATGCTATGAAATCGCTTATTTTTATTCTCGGAAACTTCTAGTCTATCGTATTGGGGTGTTCGTACATTTTCACATCTTGCAGTCAATAAAATGGAACCAGGGAACAAATCATTTCTTGCCCTTCTTGCCTCTTTTCTTGACGGTGGGAGCATTGTTGACTTCTTGTTCGATGCCAGTAGAGTCGACAATCTCAAATCCCGAATCCGATATCTGACTCGCACTGAGATCCGACACAACAGGCGGAGTGGATTTACCAGGCACAACAAGCTCGGGCGTCCCTCTGACTGGTTCTGACTCTTCCGACTCGGTGGGTTCTTCAGTTGGCACAGGTTTGGTGTTTTTGAGGAAGGGATCGAAGGCTTTGCGGAAGAGCCAGATGGGAAGACGAATGACTGCTGTATCGCGGATGGTGGGTTTAGGAATTTCATCCAGATCAAGAAGATATTCCTGGGTCTCCCCGTCTTCATCCTGCTCCTCAAGGAACACATTGCCCTGCGAATCCACCACCAAAATCTTGCCGTTCTCTGCAGTTACACGCCGCTTTTCTCCCGAAGACGATGAGACTTGCACGGGAGCAACCTTGGCTGGTTTGCTCTTGTTTGATTTATCCTTCTTGTTCTGTCTCTCCATTTCTCTTTTCTGTCGTCGATTGAGATTGGCCATTGGATCGGCATCAGCTTCCGAATCATTTGGAGTTGAAGGCACCGCGATAGGTTGACCAATATTGGCCAGGCCGCGAATTCCGGACTCGTCCCCCCAAGCTGTCTTTCGGGCGTGTTTGATATATCTTTCCATGAACTCTCGTTGTCTCTTGTAACTGGTGATCAAGGCAAAGTAGTGGGCAGCACCACCAACAACCAAGAAGAGTCCAGTCAGGACAGTACCGATACCAGGTCTATACCTCGAGTAGTAATAACCCGTCCCACGCCAGGTGGGAAAGCCATGTTGTAAGAAGAAATCATATCTTTCTCGAGTGTCTGGAGTTTTGAGGATGTTTGCAACGACTCCTAGTCGGCCATACCTTTCGGTGGCTTGCTTGAGGAATTTCTGAAGTTCTCGATCGGAGGGACCCTTGGATACGTGAACACCTGGCTTCTTCTTGGAACCAGGTTTCGAGGCAGGCTTGGAGGTGGAACGGGAGGCAACGAAAGAGTGCTTGACTTTGTCGGGATGAAGAGCGCGGGATCGCTTGCGGAAAGCTTTGCTAATTTCTTCTACGGTTGAGGAGGGCTTGACACCAAGAAAGTCATAAAAGTCGACATCTGGTCCCTCGGAGGCATCCACCTCATCTTTGAGTTTGAATATCTCATAATCCTCCTTGGACCAGGCAAAGGCCAGACAGAGAAGGGTGCAGAGGACGAGCAAGTGTAGGATTCGTGGCCTCATCTTGACCCTCTACCCCTCCAAAAGTGGGATGGGGTTCGGTCGTCCAAGAGAAGTAAGATAGAATTCCGAGGCGGAAGAGTAGAGAATAATGAGGCACTGGCAGATGTAATGCGGGATGCGGATGCACAAAGCAGAAAGTCGAGTGTAATGGCTGCCCGAGAAAAAAAACGTGGCCCAATAATGGGCAGGACCAAACAGGGAGACGAATGGGCGACCAAGTTCGAGCATAGGAGCAGGACTCGGAGTGCAGTGGTGCCCACTGCCCACCCACTGGCACCCATTGCCCATCACCCACAATCCACAGGGCACCCGTGCACCTCAGCTGCCCGCACATTGAGATTCGGGGCACTGGAGTTTAGTGGAAGTAGGCGTGCGGAAACTCGTAATCAACTTTGTGAATTTGTACAGCAAGCAGGGTGGCTCCTTCACTTCCCCGCGGTTGGCTGGGCTGTCAAGTTTCGACCTTTTCTTCACCAGTTCTCTCGTCCCTCTTTTCTCTTCTTTCTTTTTCTTCCTTCCCTCAGGTGTCCGGACTTGATTGTCAGACCCGATGATAGTCACGAACCTTTGAGCCTGCAGAGGGCAGGTCGAGGGAACACAGTGTGGAGAAGGTTCTGTCCTTCTACCACGTCTGTGCTGACAGCGAGTCTGTGTCTGTGTCTCAGGCAGTTCTCGAGTCCCGCACTGGCAATATCCAAAATTGGGTGTGGGTGTGTGGCTGTGGACGATTTCCTTAGGCGAAACCAAGTACAACCACTCCCCTTATTTCAGATCCCAGGGCTGAGCTTTCTGACTGGTGCCTGCCAGATCGCCCAATTCCAACAGGGGCCAGGGGCGCTCTCCCCCCGGCAAACTCCGGAGAGGCATAGAGGCCAGGCAATCACCATTTCTTTCCACCAAGTCCGCCCATCAATCTGCTGCCCCCTAAAAGCCGCAAGCCAAAGGGGCAAAAGTAACCTAACCCACCCCATCCATCCATCTCAACCGATATTCGACTTCTCAGCTTCAAGAAAAATACCGTTGCCTATCCCCTTGTCCTGTCAACTTTTCCCACTTCATTGTTATATACCTGATCGCGTCTTTTGACACTTTGCATTCCTTCAACTCAAAGCACACTTTTACAACCTTCGCTGCAAAATCATTTCCACGACTTACCACGGTCTTCTTACGAGTATGTCATCCCTGACCTTTGAGTCGGCTGCGCAATCGCGTTGACAAGCCCACACGCGCGTCAACTTGGTCACTAACTCAGATCTAGAAATAAATCCTTCTTGACCATCTTTCTCAACCTCTTATATCTCAAACCGCCTCAACATCCTCCAAAATGGCCAGAATCAGCATTCCTCTTGACGCCATCACCTCGCGCCTCAACCTCTCCGATCGCTTCAGCAGCGTTCGTTCCCAGTCTATTGCCTCGAGATTTGCCAACATCAAACCCATCTCCGAGTTCCTGGACATCAAGAGACTTTCCAAGCCCAACAACTTTGTCGAGGTTCAGAGCCGTGTTAATTACAACCTATCTTACTTCTCCTCCAACTATGCCGTGGTCTTTGTCATGCTCAGTGTCTACAGCCTTCTCACCAACTTGAAACTTCTCTTCGCCATTCTTTTCGTCGTTGGTGGCATGTGGACCATTGGTAAACTAGGTGGAAATGATCTGGTCATTGGTACCTTCCACGCCACCACTTCCCAACTATACACCGGCCTGGTCTGTGTTGCTGTACCATGGGCTTTCATTGCTTCACCCATCACCACCTTTTTGTGGTTGATCGGCGCCACAGGCGTCACCATTCTCGGGCATGCTTCCCTCATGGATAGACCTATCGAGAATGCTTTTTCCGAGGAGGCGGTCTAGGTGGTCGGCCGCGAACTCCTTACGATATGCCCCCTTGGGGAAGACCACCAGGGGGACGACCGGGGAGGAGGAACGACAGACAACGCGATCTCCGCCGGTCATGGGCGTATGATGATCGTGTCGAAGAGCTTGATACCGATGATGATTTTTCACAAGGTGTCGAGCTTGAACAAGATTATGGCAACAAAAGATTTGTTTCAGATGAGCTTCGATTTACTGGTATAGACTTGGGTGGCGTTCGAAGCCACCGCGGGCGTTCAGGTGACAATTACGATGATTTTACTCCCTCCGATGATGAAGATGACTACGACCTGGACCCAAACTCATCTCTTATCCCTCGACAGGAATTGCAATTGATGTACAAGGAAAAGGAAGACATGCTTTTGGAGAGAGCTCGGGAGAGAATTGATCGTGCCAGGGCTCTGGGTAAGGCCAACGTCAAGTTGAGTCGCGCTGAAATTGATGCTTTGCAACGCGCAGCGCGAAATGAGGACTCTCGACGTCCCGTGGCACCCCCTTTGATGGCCGCTCCCAAGAGCAAAAAAGAAGGCCCCGTGAAGCGTAAGCCGGTTGAAGTCCGTAAAAAGGCAAGCAGGACCGACAACAAATCGGCCGGCAACTCTCCAAGACGGAAGCCTGTGGATAGTCGAGATCGTGGGCAAAGCATTGCCTCGAACGCCTCCAGTCGAGGAGCACGAGATGATGCATTGGCAGCATATCAGTCTTATCCTATCGATCAGGACTCTGGTCATGTTGGTCGCCGCATCCCTTACCCTCAAGACAATTATATTACTGGGTTACGCCAGGCAGTGTCCTCACGTCCAGGATCGCGAACCAATTCAACACATTCCCTTCGTCAACAGCAACAGGCACAGCAACTCCAGCAAGTCCCACAGTATCAAAACCCTTACCACGCGCCCCGTTATGCTTCAAACCCTGATCCTGGTTATTCTCAAAGACCTGGGTCCAATTCTTCACGAGCTTCACGACCTGATCCTTCGGAACCAGACTGGGAACCTCGTGCTCGGTCCACTTCCAGTCTGGTCAATATGCCTCTAGACCAATTACCTTACCAGACAAGCACGGGTAGAGCTCCTCGGTTTGATCCTGCGGACCCTCGTTATGCGTCTCCACAGCGACGTGTTGCCTCTGGACCTCACTTGGGCAATCAATACTCACCGACTGCCTATCGTCGCCCTCAAGATGAACTCTTCTTACCCAACGATCCCTCCACCATTTCGCGATATCGTGCTCCCAGTGACTCGGAGGAGGAAGATGACGACGACAGTGACTATGACGAAGGTGTTCAAGTTGATGTTTCTGAACGACCAGGCGGAGACTACGCCATACAAACTCGAAGTGCCACTGCGACAACACAGGGCAATCGAGGGAAGGCTGTGACAAGTAGAAACGTACCCGGCAAAGCCCGAAAGCGATGATGATGTTGAGGGATGTTGAGGCAGGGAAGGGATAGTATGGCTAATCCGGGTATGCTTTAATTCGCTTCTGTATAATCTTTAACAGTAATCCATCTTTTATTCCCACGCGTCTGTGCCTTGCCTTCCTTTGCCGATCCACCGTAGCAATGCCCCACCAGTTGTTATTATTATTGCTCATGGTCAGGTGCCAGACTCAGCCTTGCTGGGGTTGCACATGACCGAAGCCATCAGATGCTTGATCACATGACATTTACCAAATTTACAACATGAGCACTGGGATTCGAGATCGCCAGGAGTATTCGAGATGATGAATTGCTAATACCTGCACCACAAGGAGAGCTGAGTATTTTCTATTTGAAAGACCTGCAAAGTCAATACTCCGCGGCTTCGTCATCCACCATTGACAGAGATCAAAGTGATGCGTTTTAATCATGGGTATGCGGCTCTCATTCTTAATGGAATTCGGCCTTCGAGGTCCCCGCCCCGATGGACTGTCAACTACCTGGGTACTGGAACGGTGAAGATCTTCCCGGACATCTTGGATCATTGAGACGCGTACGAGATTATGTATTCTAGAATTGAGGGATATGGAAGCTCGGGCTCTCGCGATTAGAAATAAGGTTGTGTCGGGTCGCCGATCATGTCGTCTGGTGGCGAGATCAGCAGACTTTGGTAGTGAGGTTCCAAGTGCAGGTTTCATTCACTTGATGACCTCGCCAAGCCTCGCGAGGAACCGGAGCGGGATATGAAGTCGGTTCACAACTTCCGGTACCGAATCGAGTATGTCCCTACTATTTTCAAATCGGTTTATGCTAGAAACTTTAATGATTAGGGACAACTTAGTACGGAAAGACGACGCACCACAAACGCTATCCCCCCTTTCTTCAACCACACGTGATATCAGTGTCTTTCACGCAATTTCTCTCACTTCTCATGGATCGACAAGGGCCGACCATGACCATTCAAGGCCACTGCACCTCGCTAGACATGTCACCGAGTGCACGAGGTACTCATCTTTACGACACCGGCGGTTCGTACGGAAGGTCGAAGCCTAATGATCCACGTGGACACCATCTGCCCTCTGCTAAATCCTCTCAGAACCGGCCCTGTGCCGGTCTGGACTGAGCCTCGTTGAAATATGTTCCACATCCAGTGACGAGTATCTTCGATCCTGGTCAGGTTCCTTCTCCAGGATTCTGGAATCGTTATATTAATGGCTTGGTATAGCTGTCAAGGGACTTCTATCCGTAACCCCACCCCAGCTGTGCCTCATATTCGCTTAACTCCCCTCTTGCTCGAAGCACTTGACAGCCTTGTTACTTGTGCCTGGCACAAGTCCCTCTCCTAGTTTCACCTCTTCCCCCATGCAATATGCCCATCTGATTAACGTGAGATATCTCATGATTGAAGTGTTGTACCATTAAACGGTGGCGTTAGTCCACTTGTGGGAGGTGTTCCTCCATCTAAACACATTGACCATCATCAAAACCGATCCTATCGATTACTATTACTTTCGACATTCAACCATACATGTCATCTAATGATGACCTTCCTCTCGAGAGTGAGTCAGGGAGGGATGAGGAGAAGGATAATCGGCGAACCAACCCAGGCAGTCAAAAGCCCGCCAACATCATCGAGTTCGTCAACAGCGACGACCCAAATGTCAGGAGTACTATCCAGAGACACACGGCATACCATTCAGCAGCCCAAAGACGAGATGCACGATCACGACTGCTGCGCCGGTCCAGCCAAAGCAGATATCTGGAATGGGGGAGACGACTACCGCGGACCGATACCGATACAACGACATCTTCCACAAGCAGCGCCAGTATATCACCCGTGCGTTCGATGGGGACGCCACAGCCCAGTCGGACATCAAGCAATCCCACAGATCAAGGCTCAGAGACCTCTCAGAGCCGAACAGCCTCCATCACCGAGATAGACTCATCTCTGCTCCTCCCGCCAGTACCATCCGTACCGCAAGACAATCCGGTCATACAATTCTGTAAGTCTTACGGTGGGATCAGAAAATCACCATATTGTACGAAACCCTCGAGTTTCTCCCACCACCCCTTATCAAATCCCTCTTCAGATTGCAACCTACCCATACTAATCATCAATCCAGTCACAAACACAATCTGCCAGCACAACCGTAGCACCGGCCTCCTCGACCCTGCGATAAACCATATGCTCGAACACGAAGCCTCGCGCCATCTCCTCCTCGCATACGCATTCGCCATGCGTTGGAAACTGCACGCCAGTCCGGAAACCATCCAAGACCAAGTCGATGCGCAATCACACCTGAGCATCGGTACGAATGCATTGTGGAACCGGCTGCGGCTGGCGGGCCCCCACGCAAGCAGCGACTCCGTCATCCAAGCTGTGCTGTTGCTGCTCGTCTATACCGCGGATTTCGGCCAGCCCGCGGAAGTGCGTTTGCATGAGGATGCGCTGCGCACGATGCTGGCGCAGCGTGGCGGTATCGATGTCTTTGCGCATAATCCGACCCTGCAGGCCCAGTTGTGGGCTATTGAGTCTTCACGGGCTTTTCATCTTACTTTTGGTTGTGAGGTCGCTTGTTCCAGTCCGTTTAGGTTCCCTGGTGGGCTGAGTTTGAGGCCTACGGCTGCAATGGCGGCAGTGATGGACGCGTGAAGACTTTCCTTTTCCTTTGTTCCGAGCGAACAGCCTCGTTCGTTTCTTCTTTGAGTTTCGCTTTTGAATTTTAGGCGGCCGGAACAGTGATTTATTTGGGATTGGACATCTAACTGGCCTCTATGCAAACGTGTGGATTGATTGGGCAGCTCGGCCTTGTGGGAGCTCGCATTAAATTGGACATTTCGGCCATGCCATGGAAATTTGCTACTTATACCCAGGTCTCAAGGATAAGGATGGGACAGCTTGAAAGGCAAGCCTGTGGGAAACTATCGGTCCACGGAAACAGGTATCATGGTCAAAGTCACGGCGCCCTGTCGTGTGGATGAGGCAGGTTAGATACAGGCTACACGAGCACTGTATCTGGATTATGTCTCAAAGATGGACTCGCCAGGAACGGGATATGGAGGAGAAAGGCTACCTCGTACAATGAGTGTGGTGAAGCATCATTCGCATAGCATGGTTTTAGTGTGAAAAGGATATCTTCACCGTCAGGCCACGAAATATAAGTCTTGCAATGGACCTCAACTTACGAATACACAGAACCTACCATCGTAAGGCTGCACCACAGCCTCGTCTAGAGCAGTCCGCAACTATGTTAGTCAGCAACTCTTCCTCGGTGGAAGGCGCTCGTAATTCCGTAGCATGTGACGTTGGCCCACCAAAGCAGTGGCCAAAAGGCGACTACCGCCGCCCACCAACCACCCACCATCAATGCCAGTTGCGCCTGCCAACAATTTCACTCCCCCACGATCCCAGTTCGTTCATCCTTGGACCGCACCTTGCTACTCCTCTCTTCGTAAAGATACCACCACCACCACCACTGCCATCTACATCACCGTCCGGAATACCCTTGAACCTCGATCCAGTATAACCCCCCTCTACCTGCAATTGGCCACCTTGACCAAAGGACAGCTTGCTCTTCTTATCTACCTACCTATTTACTCTGGCTGGCAACATTGACACCTTTTCAACGTTCTCGATTCTTGACCGTTAAGCTCGTGGTTCCCTCCAACCTTGCAACCTAGAACCTGCCGAACGTCCCTCACCTGGATATATCCCTCCGCACATTCAACTAGCCCTTTTTCAACACCACCACCACTCCAAGTTCTGCCTGCAATCGCCAAACCCCCCACGAATTCTCAAACAATCTCTGTGTTCGGTCAAACCCTACCGTCAAGATGTCGGGCGAAGCGTGGTTATACCTGCTCGCTGTCCTTATAAATGCCGTCAACCTCTTCCTACAGGTCTTCTTCACCATCATGTACAGCGATTTGGAATGGTGGGTTGTCCGGTGTCATATTGCATCATCCGGGTACTAACCTTCCATCAATAGCGACTACATCAACCCTATCGACCTCTGCAACCGCCTCAACACCTATATTGTTCCCGAAGCCGCTGTTCACGCATTCTTGACGTTTCTCTTCCTCATCAATGGGTATTGGTTGGCTATTCTGTTGAATCTGCCTCTCCTAGCCTTCAACGGGAAAAAGTGAGTCCACACATTCCTCCTTAGTGCTAGAAACCATCGACGCAGGCACTGACAAGCATTCGCACTCCAGGATCTTTGATAACCAACATCTGCTTGATGCCACTGAGATCTTCCGAAAATTGAACGTGCACAAAAAGGTGTGAAACTCTTCAAAACACCCATAACCCTCAGAGCTCTCATGTTGACTTGACATGTGACAGGAATCATTTATCAAGCTTGGCTTCCACCTCATCATGTTCTTCTTTTACCTATATAGCATGATTGTCGCACTCATCCGAGACGAATCAAACTGACTGCGTGATCGAGTTTCACATGCAATGGAGCACGGAAGCTATGCTTAAGTGTGAGCACCAACTCTTGATGCGCCCAAAGTTCACTCTCCGCAGAAGACAACTCAT
This sequence comes from Exophiala bonariae, assembly GCF_035927105.1. Classification (NCBI taxonomy): domain Eukaryota; kingdom Fungi; phylum Ascomycota; class Eurotiomycetes; order Chaetothyriales; family Herpotrichiellaceae; genus Exophiala; species Exophiala bonariae. The sequence continues at coordinate 130,378 of NW_027042512.1, read as the reverse complement.
CCTTTGACTAGGTCGGAAGGAAGTGGGAGTACGCTGTGAAGTGCTACAGAGGCGGTTTCATTGTTGGGACACGAACGATAACCTTGACTTCGACACTGACGCTCGTCAAAGGGTGCAAGTATCAAAGATGAGGATGAAATGGTAGTATTGGGAGAGATTGGTCAAAAGCGAAGAGATGTTGGTCATGCGACCCATCACACTGTTCTCTTCATGGTCATCGTGGATGAAGAGAAGCAGCAATCGTCACTATCACATGACAATGGATGTCTGATATCGTCTTATTGGACTGTCCTCGGACCTGACTCAACGAGGAGGGGTTCATCGGCAAAGAGAGGTCCGAACTTTTGGCAAATGTTGATTGTCACGAAACCGACAGAAATGATTGATGTATTGAAGTTTGAATATCGCGTTTTGAAAGAGAAAGATATAAGCGGTATTTCGCAGTTAGAGTCCCATCCACAAAGGTCTGCCTCGGAAATATCCTGTGCAAGTCCTCACTGTGTCACAATAAATCTTAATGACTATGGATAATTTGACACCTCCGCCATTTACACAAATGGGGTTCTCTCATAAACCTCTGTTTCTTGACTTCCATACTAATTGAGCAGGAGAGGACAGTATAAGGTCCCGCGATTTATCCAACAGAATCACGATCATTACCTCGAACACGAGCATTGCAAGAGGACTACATTGCCTAGCTCTTCAAAGCTACATACATACATGGATACATACACAGTCCCAAAACAGCCACCCTAAACCCCCTATTCCACCACCACTCTGTCCAAAACGCCACCACCGTCAGCATTCAAAGTATCGATGATAACCTGTGTCGCGGAGCCACCGGGACCGAGCACGAACGACACGGCCGACGGAGCCTGGGGACGGTCGGTCTGGTCGTGGAACACGAAGACGTTGTTGTCCCAGTAGGTCAGGGGCCACGAGGACGAGGCGAAGGCCAGGGTGAGATTGCGGTTTGGAGAAGGCGAGCCGGGGTCGCTCACGGAGATGTTGACGCTGCCGACGTAGTCGTTGGTGTAGACGCCGGCGTAGACGGCGGGGCCGGACGGGGGCGGCGTGCCGTTGGCGGGCGACACGTCGAAGCCCGGGTCGATCGCGGAGCCCTGGGCGGCCAGCATGTCGAGCAGCGCGTTCCACGTCGCGATCCAGTCTTGCGTCGTCGTCGCGTTGCCGTTGAACACCCAGTCGAAGAACGTGTATGCGATCCCGTCGGGCACGCCCGTTGGGAAGCAGTTGGACAGCACGACGATGCCCAGCCCGTCCGCCATCGACAGCCGTGCGTAGCTCCGCGTCCCCTTGCTGAACGCCCCGGCGTGCCCGAGGAAGATGCGTCCCGAGTGTGGGTCGTAGTCCACGTTCCACCCCAGGCCGTAGTAGCCCAGTGTGCCCGAGGCCGGGTCGATGCCGCGCACGATGTGCGGTCGGTGCGTGTACAGGAGAGGGTCGGCTTGGATGATTTCCTCGCCGTCGAGCGTTCCGTTGCCGAGTTGCAGGCGGAGCCATTGGGCGAGGTCGACGACGTTGGAGGACACGCCGCCTGCCGGCGCCTGTGCGTCGGGGTTTCGCAGCGGTGCCTCAATGAATGGCGCGGAGGCGTTCGTCGCGTTACCTGCTCGGACGTGGAGTGATGCTCGGTTGGCTTCTCTCATGAAGTCGGCGTTGGAGTAGCTGGTTGAGCTCATGTTGCAGCGGTCGTACAGTCTCGACTTGGCCAGGTCGTCCCAAGACCCTCCAGCAGCCGACGCTGCGGCCACGGCTCCCGCGGTGATGCCATAGTTGCTGTACTGATACGCTACTCGGAATGCACCGGTGGGAGCGAGATATTTCAGCCTAGACAGGATCTCTGTGCGGTTGTCACCAAAGGGTTCCAGATCGTCACCCGCACCGCCGAACAGGCCACTGCGGTGACTGAAGAAGTCCTCAATTGTTACTTCTCGAGTGATCCATGGGTCGGACAATTCAATCAGTTGATCGAGTTCGTTGGCATGTGATGTCCAGTCCAGGTGTCCGTCACTCACAAGGGCGGCAACGAGCGTTGATGATATGGGTTTGGAGAGCGAGGCTATTTGATAGACCGTCTCGGGGGTGGCCGACTCATTGCCACCTAGAGTGCGGACACCAAAGGCATTGGAATAGACAACAGAGTCATTGTAGACCACGGCTGCGGCTATGCTTGGTACGCCTGTTTGGTTCAGGAGTGCTTGGATGAAATCATCTAGTCGGTCGACAGCATTTTGCACGTCTGTCTCGTTGATGGCTTGCACTGATTGAGCTGTGAATATGATGAAGCACACGAGGAGGAAAAGCAAGTGGCTTAATGCGATCATACTCCCCGTCATCTTTCAAGGGATCCAACTGCAGTTCTGACTTCGGAGAAGAAAGTAGGGAGCGGAAGACAAACTTGTACCCATGATTGCGGAGTCATATACTCTTGCTGCTCGCGCAAGAACATGACAGAGTTCGAGTCGTCCGATGTCCAGAGCACTTTACATTGGAGACATGACTTACCTCGGTGGTGATAAACTTCGTACGTCTTGACGAGTGGTCATAGCTTTCTCGTATTCGGCCCATCATGGTGTTGGAAAGCTCAGTGTGCCTGCCACCAGAGAGGGAATCTGGAACTTCCAAGACTCGATGGTTCACGAGCTGAGGTTTAAGTTTCCGAAAAGAGATGTCCCAAAAGGATGCTACATCTCGGGATGCAATAGCATCAGTGTGTGGCTGAGAGCAAACTCAGTTTCGCCCAATCGTAGCATTGTATCGACCAAGCTTCTTTACGTATTGATGTCCAAAGTATGAGACCTGGAGCTTGCCCGGGCTTGAGGCGAAGATTGTGGACCTGTGAGAGCAGATTTTGATGTCGAAGGTGAAGGAAGATAAATGTCCTCATGATAGAAGGACTGAAGGACGCAGTGGAGGGGTGCAAACAGTGCACATTACGTAATCAGAATCACGTGTCACCCGTTTTCACCAAATTTCTGAATATGCATGCAGCATCATAGCCTGGATTTGCATGCCTCTCAAGTAATGGTTTTATTTGGTATCCCTCAGAAACACCCGCCATCTTTCGCCTTACTATCACTACGCCGACATGTCGGGCCTCCTAGGGTCAGGATATGACTCTAGCGACGATGATGGTGTTTCCGCGAAATCTCCACCAGCACAAGCCAAACCTGTGCAGGCTGCTCCAGATGTGACAATAGAGGTTTGGTCTCTACATTTGGCGCATGACTTTGGTCAGTCTAACATCATGCAGGACTCGTCGCAACTCCAAATCGCACTTGCAAATCCTTCCAGTACCGCCCTGACATATAATGTTACTTATGACAACCTCGCTCGACCCACCGAGGGCCCAGTAAACCCATTCAAATCAACATCTGGGAATGTTCTCAAGCGCAAAAATGTCCTCACTGGCAATGCAGAGGAAACCAACATGTCGGAGGCAACTTTCAGGACACAACATAGGACCTTTCAGAGTCTAGGCTACACGAATGATCCCAGTGTCAATGGCGCATTGGTAGGGAATCAGGCCGCGATCGCAAAATACGGCGGTCGCGATGTTGTTCAACTCGGCCACTCCAAACAAGACAGCGCGGCCATTCGAGCGAAACGGCAAAAGAAGGGTGACAGTAGCATCGTTGATGGAGAAGGTGCGTATCTTGGACCTTGGGCAAAATATACAAGCGATGATGTTTCTTATGAGCAAGCAGAGGCTGCTGCAGACCAAGAGCTCGCTTCGGACGAAGAATGGGTGGAAGAAGGTATCGTGCCTACGATATTACCTGCGCCACCAAAAGAAGCCACTGGATATGGAGAAGACTCGAGCATTACAGAGACCACCGAATTTCATGGTGCTGCTGAATTCGACTACCAAGGACGAACCTACATGCATGTCCCGAGAGATCTCGACATCGATCTTCACAAAGAACCTGGTTCACAGCAAAACTTTGTGCCCAAGAAACTCATACACGTCTACAAGTACCACACGAAACCCATTACTTCTCTTCGCTTCATTCCAAATTCATCACATTTACTCTTGTCCTCTGCCGCTGATGGCAAGATCGCTCTGTGGGATGCCCATCATGACAGGACATTGTTGAGGACATTCTCTGGCCACAGTAAATCTGTCACTGACACGGATTTCCACCCTACTGGTCGCACATTCCTATCTGCATCCTATGATCGGCAGATGAAACTCTGGGATACGGAGACCGGAAAGTGCATATCACGATTCACCACGGGCAAAACGCCCCATACACTCCGATTTCATCCCGACGGCAATGAGTTCATTGCAGGAATGTCGGACAAGAAGATTGTACAATTTGATACTCGGAGTGGAGAGCTGACGCAGGAATACGATCATCATCTGGGCGCGATCAATACACTTACTTTTGTTGATGAAGGGAGAAGGTTCATTTCTACGTCAGACGACAAGTCTCTCCGAGCATGGGAATTTGGTATCCCAGTGCCTATCAAATTTATTGCGGACCCATCCATGTATGCGCTGGTCCGGTCAGCGCCACACCCCAGCGGGAAATATGTGGCATTCCAAAGCGCTGATAATCAGATCGTCGTCTATGCAGCGGGTGACAAATTCCGACAGAACCGCAAAAAGGGATTTCGTGGCATGAACACTTCGGGTTATGCTATTGACGTAGCCATAAGCCCTGATGGAGGTATCATTGCCTCGGGTGATACTGGTGGTTTCGTCTGCTTTTGGGATTGGAAGACTGGCAAGATGTGGCACAAAGTGCAGGCTGGAGGAGAAGGGTCTGGCGCTGTCACTTGTGTCGCTTGGCATAGCCAGGAGACGAGTAAAGTAGCCACTGGTGGGCTTGACGGCATTATCAGATACTGGGATTGATGAGAAAGGGCCACTTCCTCAATTATTGCGTATTATTGCGCTGGTTATTTACTTTCTCGCCATTCTCGCCAGGCTCCTACTGAGTGCTCAATTGCGTTGGGCATCTCCCAGCAACAAATGGACATCTCTGCTGCAACATTCACTGGGGTAGGCAGTTTACTCTTTCTGCCTCTCGATCAGAAACCCCCTTTGCCCCAGACACTTCTGCAGAGATGCAGAGATTTGATGGAGTCGCGCCATGGCAAGAGCAATAGACAGTCTGACGGTTCAGGCACCATGATGGCCACGCTTCAGCCCTTGCAGGTTTGAGTGAGCCAGGCCTCGGCACCACTTAGGTGTAGTCAGTCGACTATTTCTCTCTGGTATTGCCGATGTTCGCAGAAGCTGCCATTGCCCTGGGTACAGGGTAGGATGAACGTCTCGTGGCCACGGCAGCTCTTGACCGGCATTCGTGCCGTACGGTGCAAGACTGCAACCCTGTTGCCCATGTATCATTAGTAGGTAGGAAGCTCTACCAAGAGTCCAAAGGTGGGTTGAGTGAGCTCTTATAGTGATTACCTAGGTACCTTTCAGAGAATTACATGGCTGGAAACGTCAAGACTCACACAGTCACTCCCTTTCTCGGAGATCGATTATGTCCGTTCGTATGAATCAGCTAATGGATAGTGAGCTGTAATTTCTCTTAACCGTGGGTTCATCAATTGATCCATTAATGAGTATGTACTATGTTACATCTTTGTTGGTCTCGCTGGCGAGTCGTCCAAGTCCCCTCTTATATCATCGCCCGCTCTATTCATGATAGTTCTAGATGCTCCAACGTCTGAAGTGTAGTGTACAGAATGGAAGCTCCTCCTTAGAGTCTCCCTGCCACTAAGAAGGGCTGAGGGCTGGTCAGAGAGGGGGGCTCATGGCCGGAGAGGGGTGCGAAGATCTTGACTTAAGGACATCATTCGGAGTCCGTCCTTCGTGGCGAAGCGGTTCCTGTTTACGCCTGTCTTTTATACCACGGGGCGATCCTGTTGGAATCTGTTCATCAAGGGCTCATACTGCGACGGCCGCAGTCTCGAGTCATTGACCGGACCAGCAAGCGACAGCCGGTTCTCCACCACGCCCCAATCGATCGTGTCCCACCACGCGGTCAGGTAGTCCTTGCGCCCAAATAGCCCAAAGTCTGGGATCCACTGGTGCTGCCACAGATTGACGCACAGCAGCGGCTCGGCATCCAAATGGCCCTCGAAGAATCGTACGCGGTTGGCGCTGAAATCTCCGAACGAACCGGCCGTCCCCTGCGACACACCATTGCTGTAGGAGCCGGCGGTGCTGCGGCGTGGGTCCTGAAGCTCGTCAGCCAGCTGGCGGGCATCGATGTTGGCCATGTCGCGGTGGTCGCGGCGAGGGGCAGCGCCGGGCCAAGGGGAGCCGGCGTTGTAGGTGGCAAGGATGCCGAGGCCGCCGCCGTCGCGCAGCAGCATCAGCCAGACGAAGCCGTTGCCGAAGAGCGAGTCGGCCGTCTCGAGAAACTCGCTGCGCAGTTGATCTAGCGAGTCGAAGTGTGTTTCGATGGCTTTTTTCGTGTTGATCCCGGGGACGCGAGGGATGGCGGACGCTGGTGCGTGCGCTAATCCTTCGAAGAAAAACTGTGTGTGGATTGCCATGGCGGCATGATTGTACAGCGCCGCCTTGGAGGCGACATGGGCGTACCGTTTGTGTAGGTCGTCGGCGGAGGCGCCTTCGTCGGCGGTGCCTGGGGATGAGATATTATGTCAGCTGAGATTCTTCTTGATGAAGCTCCGGAATTACAGTAGGTAGTTGGTGGCTCATACCTGCTACAAACTCATTTAACCGACTGGCAAGATGCTCGATGTATTTCTGATAGGTCTCATGGAAAACCTTCTGTTCCAGGAACCCAGGTACACCATATTTGTCAAAGACTTCTTTTTTCGATTGATTCTGCCATGACGGACTCTTGAGGAGCTTCCAGTCTTTCGGGGCGGTATGTTCGCGGCGACATTGGAACTGCTTGAAGAAGGAGATCAGTCAGTTTGGGATTCATGATTGGAAGAATTTGGGCTGCTGGGGTCAAGTCCGGGTGCGTGCGTACAGATTGTCTAACGATGGCTCGCAGGAAAGACTGCGGCCTCGTCGGAGGTCGGATGTTCATCTGAGGAGGTTTAGGCAAGGGATTGACGGGGAGTAGTAGAGTTGTGGTGGTCTGGTCTGAGTGATGGCGATGGGCCTGTAACTCGAGGACTGGGAAATAATTCGACTGCGACACGGTCCGCTTTAGGACTAGCCTGGTATGGGAGAAGGCTGACCAATCAAAGATAAATATCAGGCTGCTGAGCCTCGTGTCTGAAACGAGATGAGCCACCTCCATCAAAGTCCATCAAGTTCATCAAAACCATCGCTTCATGTCCATTCATCTCGTATCTTTCGTTCCTTCATCAGTTTCAACCCTTCTCAACCACTCGTTCCATCGATTGCCACTCCTTTCATGCACTTCCGCGCCTGCTTCAGATCACAAGGTCAGAACAGATGCAGTCGTTCCACATTTCACTGGCTATCCTCCCACCTTTTCTCGCGCATCTTTCTCTCTTCCTCTACGACGTGAATACTATTCCTGCCCAACAGTGCCTGGTCCAGTGTCTTTCAGGCTATTTCCAGGCACCAATCTGACAACTATGCATTCTCAACAACGGCACTCTTTCTTTGTGAGATCTTAGAAGGTAGAAGACTCACTCTTCGTTTCCTTTGTCAATCCTCTAATTCTCTTCCTTTGTTTGTCTTCTACAAGCTCTTAATTTGGAAATTACGATCTGAGTGACTCGTCCTGGAGACATGGTCATTGTCTTGACAAACGAAACATTATAACTTGGCTTTCCATATCTTCCTCTCTGTGCGACTCTCCATTCATATCACTCTACATAATATTATACCCTTTTGCCTTACAGTTCCCCGGTTTACCTGCCAAGATGCAAAGAAAACGGCTGGTTCTTCTGCTCCTCACCTACATATCTTCCGCAAACGCCTTCCAATACATCGACCCCTCCAGTCCAGACTCAAGATCACTTCTCTTGCGACGAGACGATGTATCATGTAAAGCCGTCGACTCTCGGTTACCCGACAATTTCACATGTCCAGAAGGCTCCAATTGTATATCACTTGATAGCGGCTCCTCTGCTCTCTGCTGTCCTGACGGGAACACCTGCAGTAATATTGCACCAATTCCCTGCGATATCCAAGGACAGAACGCAACACGCAATCCAAATGCCAGTATATTTACAACAAAGTCAGGGGACAACTTACCGTCATGCGGTAGTAGCTGCTGTCCTTTTGGATATGCTTGCATCGATGCACCCAAAAACCAACAAGATGGGAAGCCAGTCTGCAGTTTGAATACCGGCTCCAGTAAGTCTGGAACTTCAGATACTTCTCCTGCTTCTTCCACTACTTCAAGCGCATCATCCACACAAAACTCAGGTTCGAGCTCTTCTTTGAAAACCTCCACGTCGAAGAGCCCAACTTCAAGTTCTACTTCCACCTCCACTGCCATATCTGGAGCAAGCTCTAACTCAGCTCAACTGGAAAATTCGTGCAACAAATTCCCAGTCACCGTCTTCCTTGCCGGACTATTTCCTGGAATGTTCATTGGTGCCTTCATGATGCTTGCATGGGTCATATGCTCCGGACGTCATCGAAAACCCCCCCAGAGAGACTCTGCGGGTTCATCATTCTATAAGCCCCAGATCTCCGATCCCATCCCTCTGCAACCTGGAGGACTAAGGACCGACTTCTTGCGAAGAACCACTGGACACGCCAGGTCAATGTTCTCTATGGCCAGCGGACAGAGTCCCACAACGGGCACCCGAGAAAACTGGAAGATGCCCACGCCTCCCGTGGTCAATAATATCCCTCCCACCACACGAGGCATCCCTGTTCCTGTGACTCCAGACCGCCGAGTTCCCCGGAGTCCCGACACGGAGAGCATCAAAATCTACACACCGCCCAGCGGCCCCAACATCCAACCCGCAATGCCAGCCTACCCACCGAACATCGCGCCTCTCCGCGGAATGAATGCCCAGCGATACATGGACCATGGCGGCAGCAGCAGCAAAGGCCCCAACCAAAATAATATAATGGGTAGTCCATTCGAGACACCTCCACACACCAAGTCAGCCGCTAACAACAAGCACAGCAGCTTTCGCGCCAGCCACCACCACGCGAACGAGAGGACGATGAGCGGCGCATATTCGACCGTGTCGTCCCTCCACGACCACGAGGTCCTCACACCCGCACGCTATGACGGGACTGGCGGTGGTGAATATACCACCATCACGAATCGCAATCGATCAGCCAGTGCTGGGGATAAGAGTCGCCCCACCACTGGCTTCACCGAGATGTTGCATGAGGCGGGATTTCCCGACACGTATGGCCAGGCGCCTGACGTGCCGAAGATACCTAATGGATATGAGTCTAGGCGGTGATGATGGTGATCACGATGATTATATTTTTGTACCCATAGCATAATAATAAATGACAACAGGCTGGGGAAAAGAGCCACTATTAAATCATATTCCTGTTGAGTAATAATCCACGGTCAAGAATTGAATAGCCAATCTTTCCCTGCTGCTTTGGTGCGCTATGGCACTTCGACGTGTGTTCACCAGGAAATTCTACCCACGTGGACCATGGAAACCAGATGTTGATAACCTACATTTAACTACACACCAGATATCACCAGCTAGAGTTGAGCAGCATCTACATCTTTTATATCTTCTGTTCAATCAGCCTGCTCCCATACGTACATAATCCTCGTTACAGTGGAGCCAAGTCTCCTCCCTCTCAGCCCAATAACTGCTGTTCACCAGGAACAATATCCCCAGATTGTTTCGCCGCGCCGTGTGCTCTGGCAACCACGCCGTAAGCGGGGAAGTACTGGGAAGAAGTTAGTATGAGTTTTCTGTTTGTTCGTAGTTGGGGCTATGAATCGAATAGGATCGTTTTGACGTACCTTATCCAAGTAGGGTAGCACCTCAGCCGTGCCGGGCGTGTTCCGCCAGTCCTTCATCAGGAACATCGCGATGCCGAACATGCCGGTCTAAGTCGACCATACTCAATCAGCCAACAGGTCCCAAACCAGCGGCGTAGCCAATGGAAAGCATCGAGAACCAAACTCACCAAATGTACGCCCGCACCCTCCATCCTACGGTTCGCATCCTCCGCCAACTTGGGCGTGGCGGTGCCACTGGCCTCGGTGTTCGCCCAGACGGTATAGCCGGCCTCACGCAGACTCAGGGCCAGGAACATGGTACAGACCTCGGTGACGATGCCACCGAGGATGATCTGTGTGCGGCCCGTCGCCTCCACGGCGGCGCGGAAATCCGGGTTGTCCCACGCGTTGACCTCGCCGTTGCGCTTGATCAGCGGTGCGTCCGGGTACATCTGCGTGATTTCCTTGGGGAGCGGGCCGTTGGGTCCTGTTTCCGCCGACGTGGTCATGATCACCGGTAGGTCGAAGAGTTTGCCGAGCTCGGCGTGCGCGAGCACGTTGTTGCGGAATTCGGCCGTTGTGTAGTCTTTCACCAGTTGGAGCAGGCCGAGTTGGTGGTCGACTATTAGGAGGACTGTTGTTCGGATTTTTGGTTAGGGGGTTTCTCTTTTGAGCTTGGGGTGATGTGGTTGTAGGCAGAAAGTGGAGGACCTCCTAGGGAGACGAACCTGCTTTGTCCTTGTCGAGTCTCTCGAATCGGTACTTTGCTAGGAGGGTGTCAGTATTGATTTAGTGCTGGTGTCCAATTTCCTGTCGAACTTACGCTGGACACTCATTTTCGTCGGTGTTTGGAGAGAGGCTATATGTAGCGGTTTGTTTCAAACTTGCCAGGTGATGTATACAGTCGATGAGTTTGACGGCAGGAGGGAGGTCCGAAAGGGCTGTTGTATATATATGTATACAAAGGAATATGACAATAGTTGCCCTGGGAGAGTTCGGTGCCCATCACCTTTGGGATAACGGATCCACTTTATTCGTGTAAGCCCACGAGTATTTCGTGGACAATGGACATACTCTCAACCCATGTCCCAAAGTGGTGACTGTCGTCGTCTCGCATTCCAATCAGTCTCCATTGATAGACACGAAGAAATGGTTGTGCTTGAGGTATCTTAGTAGGGTTACCGATGACTTAGTCAGAAGGCGCCCTCATACACGAGCAAGGGCCTTCAATCTCAACTCTCAGTGGTGAGGGCGAGTGGTCAAGCATCATCAAGCATCCGAGAGGCTGAAAGATGAGGAGTTAAGGGGCGTTAGGTAACGCGGGATCCGCTGACTAACACCTCCAACCTCGAAGGAGTCTGTGGGGTTAGCATTCATAACCACGCGCAGATGGATGCTTGGTTTTTGATATTGCTGCTGAGTCGGTGAGTCGAACTCGGTGTGCTGGGGAATAACCAGGACAAATTCTTGCAGTACCTCAGACCTACTGTTCAAATGCCACGGATCGATGTCACTGCCAACCCCGGGGATATGACTTAAAAAAGAGCACTATGAGTTGATGGTGGTTCTGTCTTCTGATTTATCAACATGAGTCAATGATTGCATGTCAAATCGCGAGTCTCTGGTTTCATAATTTCGAAGTTTCGATCAGAAGAAGTGCTATGGTTGTGATGAAGCGGCTTCGTAGGAGGTATCTCGCCATAGCAAGATGTCAACTGTAGCCTGCCTCTTGCGTGCCAGGTTTCTGACCACCATCGAAACATTCTGAGCGATGAAGTGCCAGTACAGAATGACTTCTGGCTCAAGTCATAGTATAGTGCCAAGTTTAGTGACCAAAAATGAATCCCACGATACAAAGGAGATCAAAAAATGAAGAAAAAAACACTACCAGACCTCAAGGTCCGGAATTGTGGGATCCACGTATTAAGGAGATGCTATCTCTCTTTTCTCGAGAGTTGAACCCAGATTTTTTTAGATCACAATCCCCGAAGTTGGATGAAGCATTAATTGCACACTTCCGTCTTGTTACTAGTTGTTAGGCCCTGTAACCAAGACATGATTTAAGTAGGCTGCTCCTGCCACGGTCTCGGGGGTTGTTGAGGGAATAGACTTTGCAATATATATGTGTCAAAAGGTGAAGTGACTTAGGTTAGATGTTTAGTTATGGCGGGTATCCGAGAGGTAAGATAGGAAGTTCGCGATGTCCTTCATTGCCTCATCCAATGCAATGTGAACTTCAGCCTTGTGTAAATGCTTGGCGCTCAGCCTTGCACTGACGTCTTTACAGATTCCAGCCCATCAAAGTTGTCTTCCCAAACTGTTGCATTAAACAGAAGCACACACCGCACCACAAGTACAGTTCCCTGATCGAGGAGCACTTAACATTCTATCACTCACATTCCAACAGTAACTTCTCGATACTCAGGGTATCCTCAATCGCTTCCTTCCCGCCAGCCCACTCCCACTCCCACAACCTCACTCCACATCCGCAGAAATGTCCCGCTCTCCCTCGCCCACACCATCCGAGCAGCGCCGCAAGGACGCGGAGCAGAAAGCACGGGAAGAGGAAGAACAATCAAAGCTACCATACAAATGGACGCAGACACTAGAGGAGGCCGACGTCATCATCCCCATACCCGGCAACTTGAAAGCACGCGATCTGATTGTCGAACTCAAGAAGACGCATCTCAAGGTCGCTATCAAGGGACAAGAACCCATCATTGATGTAAGTTTCTTTGAGTGCTGTCTATAGAAACGACGATACTGTTATCGAAACATGCATGTAAATCCAACGAGGAAGGAGACCGCATACCCTCCCTCCCTGGGCTTTCTCCCCCACCCATTAATTAATCCAACATCTAACATCTTCCCCCTCTCCACCACCAACAGGGCGATTTCCCATTCCCAATCCTCACCGACGACTCGACGTGGATAATCTCGACGAACGACGCCGACGGGACCAAATCCATCAACATCAACCTGGCGAAATCGCGCGGCACGAACTGGTGGGCGCACATCGTGACGTCGGCGCCCAAGATCGACGTGACCAAGATCCAGCCCGAGAACTCCAAGCTGTCGGAACTCGACGGCGAGACCCGCGGCATGGTCGAGAAGATGATGTACGACCAGGAGATGAAGAGGCAGGGGAAGCCCAGCAGTGATGAGCAGCAGAAGCAGGATTTGCTCAAGAAGTTCATGAAAGAGCATCCGGAGATGGATTTTAGTGGGGCGAAGATCGGTTGAGGTTGAGGTTGAGGACGAGGGTGAATAGGATGGAAATGACGTCGGCCGTGTGAGTCAGACTGAGGAGGGAGGTTGCAGACGGCATTGATCGTCTGGTCGAACGTGGCTGTATTGCACACTCGTGGTGTATGAGTGCAACTGCCCAATGATTTATGATTACGCATGGACGAGAACAACATCCCATGGCATTGACCCAATAGACCTCGACTGTAAGAGGCTTATATCACCAAATGGTAGATATTTACAGATTTACAAGGATTGCTTTTCAAACATTGAACATTTCATGCGATTCGACGCTCAGTCGGTCCATTTTCCCACCTCATCACAACTCATCTCTCTTCCGCGAACCCGCCCCCTGTTCCCTCAACCTCCACATCTGAATGCCATGCCTTGGAACCTCTGCGGATAAACTGCCTCCAGCCTCAACCGAGCCGACAGGTGTGCCCAGCAAGAGCGCCTCACTCTGATTCAACCCCTGAGCCCAACTCGTTGCACTTGCATTATACTAGCCTGTGGCGTTTCCGACAGCAAGCGTGCCATTCAACACCTGGCTGGCCACGTCATTGGCCATGACAGTTTCATTTCCCCAGACATCAAACAGATCCCAGCTCTTCTGAGCATTTTCGGTGGTTCTGATTCCACCAAAGACGTCGACGAGCGAGAACGTCATCGTGCGCGACGCGTTGGCGACGTTGAGAAACGCGACGACCTGGTCGCTGTTATTCAGAGAGCCAGACCAGACCTGAACTTCGCCAAAGCCATATTCATCCGTGTCGTCAACCTGCCTGACGAGTCTCCGCTGGATGGCACTCCCGCTGGGGTCCTGGCTGATGGCCAGGACGGCCGGGTTGAGCAGGATGGCGTAGTCTTCGGGGCTGAGCTTGTCGAGCTTGTTGCCCATGATCAACGGGCTCTTGATCGCCGCCCACATGCTGAAGTGCAGCTTGTTCTCCTCGTAGTCCATCCCGCCGTTGCCCACCTCCAGCATGTCTAGGTCGTTCCAGTACCCTGGTTGGTTCTTGCTTGTGATGTGGCTTGCCTTTCCCAGGATGTTGACCACGCTGCATCCGTATCCCGGTAGCTGGCAGTAGTATTCATCCGGGCCGCAGGGGCAGCTGGACGTAGGCATGTCGAAGGTGTCGGCGATGTCGCCGCTCATTCGCGCCGAATTTGAGATTGTCGATGCCCACTCCCATGGCTTGTCGTCCCCCCAGTTGCAGAGACTGTAGGTGATCTGGCGGCTGGTCGAATTCAAAGCATTCGACATGGCGGCGTAGCGGTCTTGACTCAGCTTCGGCGTGCCGGATAGACCCTCATTGTAGCAGTTGTCGTACTTCAGATAGTCAGCCCCTAGACTGCTCCACCATTCTGCATCGATTGTTTCGTATCCCAGGCTTCCCGGATACCCTCCGCACGTAAATCGTCCAGCTGAGCTGTAGACGCCGAAATAGAGGCCGTCACGATGGAGCGTGTCGACAATAGTGGCTAGACCTGAGGGGAACTTGGCGGCATTTTCGATGAGAGAGCCATTTTCACTTCGATTGCGTTCCGTCATAGCATCGTCGAAGATGACCACGTTGTAGCCCAAGTCTCGAAAGCCTAGGTTTACCAAATTCTCGGCGTTCGTTGCAATGATGGTTTCGTTGTAATCGAGGCCGTAAGCATTATATGTGTCCTGTATGACAGAGCTCTTGATTAGATACAGTCCTTCAGAATGTTTCTGCCTCAGCGATGTATGGGAATGGCTTCGCAGGCTCTTCAACTTTCTTTGGCTCAATTCAAAGTGGTAATCAATGCTCTCCTACTTACCCAACCCATCTGGGGTGTTTGTGCCAGGACATTATAGCTAAGTCCTGGAGCTGCACAGGCGAACCGCAACGACCCAAAGAGACTCAGCAGCCCTACCATCGATGATGAAATCATCGCCATCTCTGGGACTTTCTTTTTGTCCAGTGATATCACAAAGATTCAATTGGATTGAACTTGAGGAAATAGAATCTCTACTCAGGTTTGATTTGATTGTGAACACAGGCGAGGCAGATATCATTCAAGCACAAGTGAAGTGAGTTTATATGCATGCTCAACACCGTATATAATTTACATTTGCGCATCGTCACATCTGTCATGTAGATCACGTAGGGCGGTGGATTTCTCACCATCGCAAAGCTTCAATGAAATGCAATCATTCCCCGCATTTGACTGTGGGAGGTGGTAGTCCGCCGACGATCTCTCAGATGTATGACGCTACAACCTTTGTTGGCTTTGTACCTTGCTGATCAATTGGCGGAAAACCAAGCAATTCTCTAAGCAGTTTCCCGCGAGCTGCTTGTCTGTTGGTTATAATTGTGTTCCCAATAAACAAGTTCAATTGCCGACCGGGAACACTTCCGTAGCTGGATTTTCGAGGCGATTGAAATGCTACCTGATATTTCAGCCTGAAATGCCACGCCAGGCTGTCAAGAACGTGGGTCTTCTCACGCAAGTAGCCTGTCGTGTAGCCGCAGATCTTCTTTGGGTCGACAATTTTGAAGAGTGATACCCATTCCTGAGCGATGTCGCTCAAGTAGGTCTTTTGAAGCCTATCATTGCCATGTTGAGGTCGCGTGGAGATTTCCGGTTGTTCTGCGAGTTGACTGATTCCATACCTAGGCCATCACCGTCTTGGTCGGCTTGATCCTCCTCATATATGCTGATAGGCTCATTGGAACTGAAGAAGCCATCCCAGATGCCCTTTTTGCAGACCAAGGCACCAACCAGCACAAGAGGAAGCTGCCAGACACTTGCCCAGAAGAGACCTCTTGCACTACCACCGGCACCTTGCTTCCTCCAGAATCGAATGGCTTCACGGGTCATCCAAACATTGCAGGCTGTACTGATAGCCAAGAACCCTGGGTTGACATAACCCGACCAGTACAAAAAGCCACAGATTGGGAACATGGCTATGGAGTAACGGAGAGCAACACGAGCATTGCGTGCCGGATTTGTCCATGCCAACATTTTATGGCCCGCATTACGATAGTCGTCGCGAATAAGGTGAGATAAAGACATGAAATGGGGAAATTGCCAGGCAAACAGCAAGGCGGCCAGTCCCCAGCCACCCAAAGCGTCTTCAGATAGGAGCAAATCCTGCCATGAGTGATGTTCCGAGGTGGCGGCTTGGCCAGCTGCAGCACACCAGCCCATCAAAGGAGGAATTCCACCAACTAAGGCTCCAACCCAGGTATTCGCGGGTGACAAACGCTTCATTGGAGTGTAGACGCCGGCATAGAGGAAAATGTTAAGGGCCGAGAGACCAGCCACGGTAGGGTTGGTCCCCAAGCCTAGCAGAAGCAAGCCGGAAGATCCACAGAGAATGGCGAAAGCGACGGCGGCTCGCGGAGTGATGAGTTTCCGTACCAGGGGTCTATTTCGTGTCCGAGTCATCAAGGCATCGTATTTGGGTTCGAAGAGCATATTAAAGGTATTGGCACAGGCGCATGATAGAAAGGTGCCGGTGGTAAGGAAGAGAAGGGTCAAGGTGGAAGTAGAGAAAGAAGTTTCGACGGAGGAAGCCGTGGTTGAGAGAATGTCTGGTATAGGGTACAAGGAATAAGCGGAAGTGGTGGTGAGGAGGATCAAGAAGGACAAGCGAGGCTTGGTGAGGGATAAATAAGTGGCAGCTCTCCTTCGAAGTGTAGCTGAGGTGGGTAAAGAGGTGGCAGCAGTTGTGAGTTGAGATGAGGCATCGAGTGGTAGAGACTCCTCTGGGGTGGTTGCTGTTGCTGTGTCTGGTTCTTGTGTTTCTGCCTGCGAGGGCGTTTGTCCATCGGCTAACATCCTCCTGCGCTGTCGTCTCCGATGAGGCAAATCTTGGGGATTTTCGAGGGAGGACTGCGACGGCTCGGACCTGGACTCTCCAGCCAAGGAGGTGGACTGTGACATAGTCGACTCGGTTTCCTGTTGGTTGTGAACCCGAAGACGATGTGCAACATTGGAACCCGAGTCAGAGTCGGATTGGGACTGCTTAGTGAAAGTACGGACAGTGGCCAACATGCCATTATTGAGCCAATTTTGATCGATGGATGTGTTTGCGGAGAAGTAATCTTTCATGGTCCCGGAATCAGAGTGGAAAGACGCCTTTGAAGCCCGGGGCGGAAGGTGACGCGGAGGGACAACATGGTGAAAGTACCTTGCCCTCTTGATCAGTGGAGTGCTCCTAATCCTCAACGTAGGTACCAGACAAGATGTGCAGAAGCCAGAGCTTGAGAAGCGGACGGCTACGGGAGCAGCCATTGAAGGGAGTGCCTACGAAGGCGAGTTGTATTGGGTGCGCATTCGGGCAACGAGTTACCCTGGCTCTGTGGGCTCGTAGTACGAAGGAGGGATTGAGATAGAGTAGAGTTGTCGTCAGTAACAAATCTGGTGATGCGTTGCAGCAATAGAGTGAGTGGTGTTTTAGATTTAGAGCTTGGAGGGCAGGTGCGATTCACGAATCACGACTGGGCAGATGCAGCATGATTCGGTGACTGCGGAGTTCGGGAAGGTGCAACCAACCCTCAGGATAAATATTTGGAGAAGGAACAACCCTCACCTGCAGTGCCAGGAAATCGCGACTTACTCGTACTCTCCAACACCACCATCCTCATCTTCTTCTCTCCTCATCAACCATGACTACTCTCGACTCCGACCAGGTTCGCTCTCTTGACCAGACACGCCAGCTTCTCCTCTCCCTTCATACTTCCCTGGTCGCACTTCGATCAGACATCTCTCAGAATCCCCAACTCCCCTCATGGTATGCACTGGTCGACATGGGCCTTTCATCTTTCTGCTAACTTACTCCCTAGGCCTGCTCTACAAACTCATGCCAACCTCATATCCAACAACTTACAGACCATTACTGACAGTCTGTCCAAACACCGCGAAACCTTTTCTTCTGCTGTTGTCAACCCTCTACCACAGTTCCCAGGCAAGGAACGTGCTTTCATTCTCGAGACCCTCTTGCGCACAAAACTCGAGCCCAGTGTGGAGGAATGGATTGAGGAAGGCGAAACTGTAGCCACACAGCAACAAAAGTCTGCTCACCGTGGTCTCTCTACTGCTGATAGGGATGCTTTATGGCAGTGGGCTCCAGGCGCCGCCAATGCTGAAGCAAGGAAGCAGAAATGGGGTGCGGATTACACGTTACAAGAGATCCAGAATGGCATCGAGAATGTCAAGACCGGTCTTCTCAGAGAGCTCGTCGAACCCCCCGAAGATGACGACGTTGACGACGACGACGAAGACGAGTACGACGAAGTCACCGATGATGAGACAGGACCAGTAGACAAAATGGATATTGAACCTCTCAACCCTGACCCCAAATCAACATCTCCCGCCCAAAACCCACCTCTTCTGCCACGGGCCCCTCAAATGTCTATGGAAAGCATGCATAAATTCATGACAACTGGCCGGTAAGCCCAATCACCTTCAGTATTTACGCTTTCACCCAGGGTGGGCCCGGCAGACAACTGTTGATCCAGAAGAGATCCGTCCATTCATATACTTCGAGGCGGGGCTCTGATTTCTGTTGCTCGACCCATTTGACTTGGACCATGCACGTTTCTGGGACTAATCCTCGGATCCTTTCTTTGAACACGCTCCTATGCCATGGTAACATTCTGGTTGCCACTACTGAGCTCATCTTCAATTCAATATCAATCGTCTCAAGAGCTCTCAGGCAAACCAGGCCATCTATCATCCATGACTTGTGCGAAGGACCTTCATGATCTCCCTGTGACTTTGCCAATGCTGGTCTGATTGCCAAAAGATGCCGCAATCCAGATATAGATACCGCTTCGGACATCGAAACATCATCCGTCCTAATCCGCAATTTCAAGATTCGCAAGCCAAACTGCTTGTCATGAGGAGAATCGAAACGACTACCCCAGATCAACTTGTCGCTGGCATGAGCCACTGTTCGCAATATCTCACCCAGTCTCCAACTCTCAGTTGGGTTGGCTATCAAATCAAGCTCCAAGCTTCGAATTCCACTTAGCTGGATGAGAGTCAATTTCTCCAAGAGTTGCATCGTTGCCGAGACATTGGAGCCATATGGTGCTCTAAGCCTCACAGAATTAACTTGGAAAGCCAAGCTGCGAGTCTCTTGATAGATCTGACGGCAGACAAGCGGTATATCAACATAAAGATTTCTCTCTGAGCCATACCCTTTCCATTCAGCTCCTACTGTTGATCCTGTGGATAACACATCTGTTTGTTCGCACAGCCATGATCTGATAACACTCAGAGTCCCATCTTGCGCTTGAGGAGGAAATGGTTCTTCAACAGCCATTTGTAGAAGAAGTGCGAAAATGCGACGGCGAACTTCAGGTGGCAGTAACAAAAAATTAATCTCAGGCTCAGCACCACCATCAAATTTGAGATTCATCCCGGCTGGGGGAGGATTCTGCTTTGGGTGTTCAATTGGCCGCCTTGCACTGATTTTGTGCATCGTATTGGATAAGTCTTTTGGAAAGCATCAATGGCGACCACCAGTCAAGACTTGAATGGGACGGTGCGAGATCTCAGATCTTTCCAGCTGTGATGGTTCCACGAACCAGTATCACTGTTGGCGCTCATTCACAAACATATAGCTCAGGCTAGGAGCTCTTCAACATGGAAAGTCAACCTCGGGCCCAATACAGAAAGGGCTATTATCGCGCGATAGAACCGAAGAAGGGCAAGATGTCTGTGGTGGAAAGGCCTTGGAATGACAAGCCGCCATGACTGCCACGCCTCCTTCCACAAACCAAATGAGCAACCTCCAGCCTTCATGCATTTCTCGGGCGTAAGCATGTCAAACATGGTTATTTTGTTTTTTGGACAGTGATGAAATGGGAAGCAAGCCTCGAGAATCAGCTGATTCTCCCAGTGGTTCGAGAGGCTGAAAAGCAACATCCTTGTTCGATTACCTATTCGACCAGTCGGTGGTGCCGACGGGTGTTTGGATGACCGAATGACAGCACTTGAAGTATCATTCGTCTTTAACATTCGAGAAAAGCAAGATTTGATTATGCGCTTCGCATGAAATCAGCCAATTCTTCCTTATATTTGCGGACGAATCGATCATGCGACGGTTCTCCTCACCGTAAGGCCACTTTCCTCAAAGGCTACTCGCTTTTGTTAACTTGAGTATTTGTCAAGAGATCGTAACTAGACATTGGAGAATCTATCTTGATTGGACTCTTGCTATGTACTCTCGACTACGATAAGCACGAGTCTTGGACATGCGTAGTACACCTACCGAGTTTAGGTCATACAACCACCTTTGAAGACGGCCATCTCATCCAAGTCCCGCAATTGGGAAGCTCTTTCTCCATATAGTGGCCCCGTCTATAGCTCTGGCACAAAGTAGGAAGCATGAAGTTTTGTCTACTACGAGCCGGTTGACAAGTCTTCGCCGCCAATAACCCAAGGTCATTCCCGATGATAACAAGGTGGTGAGCCCGCACTTGTGTCGCGTCGCTCGTCAAATGGTGCCGAATGCGGAAGATCTAATTGCTTTCTGTGGCGTTCCAGGTCTCGAAAAACATGTAAACAGTTAAGCCCATCCCCTGTAAGTTTGACGACCTGAACCATTAATGTCGCAACAGCCAGAGACCTCGTGATCCTTCCACTCTGCTCAAAATCAAAGCATCGCCTTGGGCATAAACTTCATGGCCTGCCGAACTCCCAGATCCGCCAGGATTTCCTCGGTGCCACCCAGGATGGCATCGAATTTGTACGTGCGGTGGAACTGCTCGACGACTCTGCCCATTCCAGACTGAGTAATGCCTCGGCCGCCGAAGATGTTGACTGCGTCATCAGCCACGTCGTGCGCGCATCTCGTCGCGTAGGACTTGAGCAGGCCGATCGGCCCGCCGAGTAATTTGGATTGAGTCGGGTAGTCCATGTTGTTCATCTGATAGGTGATGGTCTCGAGCCACGACTGACACGCCTCGGTGAGGGAGATCATCTTGGCCAGCTTTTGACGGATTACGGGCTGTGAGATCAGTGGTTTCCCGAACACGATGCGTTGGTTCGTCCATTTTAGGCATTCTTCCACGACGGTGCGCATCCACCGGATCACCGCGCACGCCATTGCCCACCGTTCGTGGTTGAAGTTGCTCATGATGACGATGAACCCGTTGTGTTCTTTGCCTAGCAGGTGGTTCACCGGTACCTTGACGTTGTTGTACTGGATGAACGTGGTGGCTGCCGCGGTCGAGTAGGCTGTCTTGATGCGTTTGGTTTCGATGTTGTCGTCTCGAGGGACGAGAATCACCGAGAAACCTTTCTCGGTCTTGCAACCTGTCACGAAATAGTCGGCGAACATGCCATTGGTGATCCATTTCTTGGTTCCTGGGTTGATTCACAACGTCAGTATAGTTCCCCGACTCATTCTCGCGGGTTGGAAAGAGAACTTACCATTGATGATATAATGCTTCCCATCAGGAGTCTTTGTCGCCGTGGTCCTGATACCCGCGACATCAGAACCAGCAAAAGCCTCTGTGATAGCCAGACACATGAACTTCTTTCCCGAAAGACACTCCTCCGTGACCTTATCCCTTAACTCGGCGTCATTCAACCATTGCCTAACGGCGGTCAAGGAAATCATCATGCCGGACATATTCCCGTCCTGAAACCCTCTCGCGACGGCCCTCGACAACTCTTGCGCGGTGATCATATCATGGAAATAATCGAAATCTTCGCCCTTGACACCACCCAACAACTCGCGGCCATGCAAATGCTTTCCTGGCCCCAAGCGCATGGCCAGGGTGTTGTTCTGGGCCATCTTATCCGTCAGCTCCTGCGAGATATAGGTGCCGTCGGCCTCCTTCTCCTGGGCCTCGGGGTAGACATCGCGATCGACGAACTCGCGCAGCGCCTTCTGCAGCTTGCGGTGGCTGTCGTTGTAGTACGGCGACGAGTACGCGGGCGTCAGCCAGAGGGGCTCCGCATAGGGCACTTGACTCAGGTCGCCGGGCTGCGGGTCAATCACCTCGGGCTTCTCACCCGCCACGGTCCCGATCTTTAGTGATCGGTACTTCTGCAGCACCTCGTGTCGGTGCAGGTTGTAGAACGCCTCGGTCGCATCCGTGCCACCGATCTGCTCCAGCACGACATTGCCGCCTGGGTGTGCGTCGACGAAGTCGGTCAGGTCGTATACCTGGTGGTCGATGATGCACCATAGGCTGTCATCGCTGTTATTCTTGGCCACTTCCTCCCGCGTGTAGGTTTTGGATTGCTCTTGTGCCATGGTTGGAGATGGAGATTGTGTTCTGTGCGTATCTTGTCTTCTCTTGTCTTGCTTCGACCCTTCTGCTCTTCTCTAGTGCTCGACTAAGAGTAATGACTGATACGGTTCTGTAGCTGAGGATCCTAGTATCGATGTCGAAAGTTCGCCTGCCACGAGAAACGGAGCTGCAAGGGATGTATATAGTGTGTATGGTCCGACGATCAAGAGGGGGAACGTCCACTTCCAGCAACCGCGGAGCCGATGAATAAGATAATTTGTTGATTAATTATCTCTATTTCTGTCAGGGTTTCTGGTCAACAAACTTCAACAATCCGTCGTCGATGCAGAACGAACGATCCAGTAAGGCCTGAGGGATATCCCGTTGACTTGGAATTCGTTCAACAGGTAAGCGAGAAGTTTTATGGTCTCGTCGTCACCACAACAGATGTAGCAGAGAGAATAATAGAGAAAAGACAGATAGATGTAGAAAGTATCTCAGACCCGAACCCAAAACGACTGTTGTTGTCCCAGCTTTGTCCTCCCCTCCAGAGCCATCAACCGCCCCCAGATATTCAACCTCGGCACACCAACAATCAAAAGACGATTACTTTGCCTTAGTCTGCCTTCCCGTTAAGCTTCTTCCAGGCGCAAAACACTCCGCAAGCTGGGCGCAGTGGGGAAAATACTCCCCGAGCTTTGAATTCGCGGCTGTCTGATTCGTGGATTGATTGCTGCGAATCAGGCACTCGCCATTAAATCACGACCAAGGATATTGTTCGGTTATGTTTTACTCTTAACGGGCCCCGACATCCACGGATGATAATGGTCGGTGGTGTGATGATTCTTGCCGTGGCCCGTACAGCCTACAGGAGGGCTAGGTAGGTATGAACTGGATCATTGTTCGGAGTTTTCGCGGGCGAAAGATCATTGCTCTACCTGCATGCCTCCTTGCTTACCTACATGCCTTCAGTCTAGAACCTACCTATCTTGGACTGGATGTTGGCATGGGTTTCACCTCAGAGTCCTGGACTATTCTCTAGGTCTAAGTGTGAACACCTCAGGTAAGTGCATACAAGCGACAGTGTACAGGTCACCGGGAGGGTGAAGGATGCCTCATCTGCCGTCAACAGTAGGGGTGTTCAGTTGAAAACTTCTTTCAACAACTAATGATCCTCATGCTGCAAATGTTATTATACACTCCAGAACCCTCTTCGTCCGCTCAATGACGAAGCAATGTATCAACGTGGTAAATAATGCTTTGTATGGCAGTCCTTAAATTATACTCTAACTCGTAGTCAACTCACGATCTCCCCTTCCAAGCATCAACTAGAAACTCCTCAACACCCAGCAGTGGAATCTCCTCTCTCCACCGATCCGACAATCTATTCTCCTTCGGCATGCACAAGACACCAGCAAGGTAAAGCCTGCTGAACAGCGCACAGGTACTTTCAGCCTGACCATTCATGTGAGACGGATCAACTTCCTTCTCCCCAGGCAGAGGCAAGACGGTCGCCCTTCCGCTCTCGAGCATCTCAATCGTATCATGCGTGACCTGGAACTTGATTCCCCCTCTCACGCGCTCCGCGATCTTCAGGATGTCGATGAAGCTGATGTCCTCGCCGACGACGATGCTCCATTCATCCCATTCTCCGCCATTCTGCGCCACGTCCAGTAGTTTGACCAAGTACCGCCCCACATCCACCGTGTGCGTCAGGCTGATCTGCTGTGTGCCGTCGCCGGGGATGGCTGCCCGACGTCCGTAGATGTCCAGTACCCATGTGAAGGGATCCATATTTGTCTCGACATACGGCATGCCTAGGTAGTCGACGAAGAAGCCGTTCGCGACACGGGTGTATTGGAGTGGACTGGATGCGAGGAGTGAGGCCGCGGATATCCAGTGTTGTACAGATGCATCGAGGGAGAGGATCCTGGAAAGTTGGGGAAGGTGTGTTAGTGTCAGCTCAGCTCCTTTAGCCTCCTCGTGGTCGCGTTGAGTGCGGCTAGTAGGTTGGCTGGTGATGTCGACCCGGCTGCAAAGGCAACAAAGTAGGGAGATAAGGGCAGGCTCACTCCTTGACGTTAACATAACCAAACTCGCTCGGGATAAACCACTGTAGAACCCCATCTTCACTCTCGTTTGCCTTGATCGCCGCACGAATGAGATTCATCTGCGCCTCGCTCGTCTTCTCATTGATGGTAATCGTCGAGATCACTGTGTTGACACGATGGCTCACCAGCAAGTCCCTGAGACCATCGATCTTGGCTGTCGAGTAGTCTGCTTGTATATGTTCAGTCCCGTGCTCATTGATACGCGGGCTCTGTTCCTGTCGGATGTCGTCAGTCGATCCATATCTTGAGTAGACGCTGTAGATAGCCGAGTTGAAGGAGGATTGGAAAGCACGCGATCCTTGCTTTGCGCCCGTACTAATGACTAACGGAAGGCTGTACCCTAATGCCAATGCTTCTCTAGAAACAATATGAAAGCGCGGTAAGGATCAGAATCTCAAACACCTGAGCAACTCGACTTGCTGAGCCCACGTAGCTAGAATCGCATCGACAGGCAATGAAGATCGAGAAAACACTGATCCTCCTCCAGAAGTGTTGGCCAACGACTCGAGCGAAGGGTACAGGCAGCCGCTTGAAGACCACACCGTGCCCAAGATATCAAGCATCATGCCACTTACAGATCTCGTCAGCACAATGACCTTGAAGCGTTCGCGATGCAACTGCAGTTGCTGCACAATCGTCTTGCCGACCCCACCGGTCCCGCCTGCCACGGCCACGACCATGGGTTGTGGTTGTGCCATGGTGAGTCCGCTGTCGAAACACAGCGCTGCACGTTGAAAGAGATCGGATATGTTTGATCCTTGTCGCGGTGAGGGAATGCTTGGACACTCGATTTGTACGAGGATGGCCAAGTCTGAGTGATGGAAGAGCGTCTTTTGGTCTAATTACGAGCCAAATACGGGGCGGGACTAAGGTTGCGCCCTTTAGCATTACCTAACCAATTTATGCGATGGAGCCAGTCCTCTGTGAGGATACGTTATATTACTATCTCGATCCCCGAGCCATGTTCATTCCATGTTCATTCCATGTGACCCGAGAAGGTTGCTTTTGAACCTTCGCATGGACTTTGGAAACTCCCCTGATAATGTATACCTATTTCACTCCCGTACTCTATTCTTCCTCGCGTTGATGATATCGACCAACTCGGTGGTGGGCTGGATGTATGGTATTATTGTATTTCTAACCAGCGTTCTTTGCTCAAATGCATAGGCAAGACCAATCAACAATTCCTCGCTGAAGTGGGCGCCCAGGAAACTGATTCCGAACGGGATGTTTGGTGCTGTTACATTCAAATTCCCGAAAGAGTTGGTGATGACTTCCGTGTTGGCAGGATATGACCCCAATGGAACACTGATGGCAGGTGATCCGATCAACGCAGGGAAATGCGAGGCAAATCCTGTGGGTAAGACGAGTGCATCGAGTGAGTAGTTTGTCAAAGCCCCTGTCACGCCTAGTGGACCTGCCAGGTATCTGTTGAGAGTGTAGTTCGACCAAAATTCGGGAGATGTGTTGTCGAAACCCAGCTCGATTGCTTCATCCCAGATCATAGTATCCCGCTCAGGAAAGTCCTCAAGAGAGAACGATTGGGTAAAATTGCGGAGATCAGCCACTGAGTATATCTTGTTGGGATTTGAAGACAGCTGGGAAAGATATTCCTTTGGGAGATCACTTATGAAATCCGCTTCAAGCACGACGCTGCTGAATGGATTTTCAATTGCCGCTTGATATCCCGTGAAGTTCGTGTTCTCAACTATTATAGCGCCGGCTGATCGTAGGATATTGAGAGCATCATCAAATGCAGCAACAATTGGTGCAGAAGAGTTATCGCTCGAGAGGTCGATAACATTGCGCGGAACTCCAATGCGTTTCCCACGAAGTGCCGAGAAACTGCAGGCTGCCACATAGTTTGGTATGCTGTCAAAAGGTATAGCATCGGTATAATTGTCATAGGAAGACTTTCCCGCAATCGCTGACAGTATATAAGCAGCATCCAAGACTGTACGTGCCATAGGCCCTACAGTGTCTTGGTGCTCCGAGATAGGAACGACGAGGTCTCTTGAGGTTAATCCGACGGTGGGTTTGATTCCCACAAGGTTGTTAACGTCTGAGGGTGAAAGAATTGATCCATCAGTTTCCGTGCCCAGACATGCAAGAGCAAGACCTATTGAACTGGCCACACCACTTCCTGAAGATGAACCTGAAGGATCCTGACCAGGATAGTATGCACCTTGGGTTTGTCCTCCTAAGGCAGACCAGCCGTTGCTTGTATTGAAACTTCTGTAATTAGCCCATTGGGACAGATTTGTTTTGCCCAAAAGTATAGCTCCCGCTTGTCGGAGTTTCGCCGCCATAGTACTATCCCTAGGAGCTTTCGCTCCAGATAAAGCATAAGATCCAGCTGTGTTGTCCATCTTGTCTGCTGTGGCGATATTGTTTTTGATCAGTATGGGGATTCCATGCAACGGACCAAGAATCTCTCCTTGCGCTCTTTGAGCATCTAGCTCTTTAGCGATTGAAAGAGCATCCGGATTGAGCTGGGTCACTACATGCAACGTTTCATTGACCTCCATTATTCTTGAGATGTAAGCCTTGACCTATTAGCAAATGAATACATTTGTAGAAATCAGATTATTACTTGGACCACATCCACACTCGTAAACCAAGATGACTCATAACCAAGAATAAGATCTTCCGTTGTCGCTTCTATCAATGGTGGAAAAACATTGCCGTCAATGGCAGTGGTTGCATTCCAACCACTTGGAGAAGGTCGTGCAGCAACAAGTTGATTGAATAAGTGACAAGCAAAAGTGCTCACTTTCCATAGATTTATCCGTGATATTGCCATCGTGCTGGGTGTACACAGTCCTGCTGGGAGCGTTGGAAGCAGCAGCTTGATTGAAAGCATTGTAACAATAGACGGAAAGCTGCATTATTTCTCTTCAGTGATATCACATAGAACAATGATGTCGTCTGTGAATGGTGTTTAGATTGTAGATCACACTTTCCCAGGTCGGGAAGGTGAGAACATCCCAGGCTGTGGCAGATGCTTGCAAGCCCTGCCGTGATTTGTAGATCTCTATGGGTTGCTTGTTGGTTGGAGGACAAACAGGGAAGGAGGAAAGGTCGAAGGGTGGGGTTCCACGCTAGATCCTGTCCCCACTTTAAAGCTTTATCATTTGAGTCCAAACCGATTGTCAAGGAGCCTCGCGAGACTCGGACACAATCGTTGACAGCTGTCGAGACATCGAAATGGGCTCATATAAGGGCTGAGCCCTGCTGGCATATCGCATTGGATCCCACAGTGTGACAGAAGCAGATTAAAACATCTTTGCACGGGTATTTTGTGGTTCTAGGTGGCAATACCTCTTCGTCGTGTCGCGAGGCGTTTCACTTCTTTTATAAGTCCGACAAGAAGCGGGAAACCAATAGGACCTAAGAAAGGTAAATACACAGCAACTTTATGCTCGTCCGGGAAGTAGACTTGGCCGACCATGGATTTGTCGAAAAATGCTTTCTCGCTATCAATATATGCCGACTTCGCGTGACCCAATGCTGCTTGCCAGTGGCTGCCCAGAAAAGCATGGCTACAAGCAGTGAGATTGCCAATAGTATCGTCGACCAATTGTGCGACATTTTTGGGAATGGGGATGTTGCTGAGATGTTGAGCGAGGCGTGAAAGAGAACCCAAACCTGAAGCCGCCCTCAGGTACAAAGTCAGGGCGGATAGTCTCGTATAGGCATCTAGACGAAGATGAAGAGGTAAGGTGCTCCCAATATCGTCGACCATTGAGATTCCTAGCAAAGACAGCAGTTGTGCTGCAAAGAGTTCAAATGGCCTATCAAGAACATTGCCGCTCAAATGATGCGGCAAAGTCGTATCACCGTGATCTGGATGAGGAACCAGCGCGGGGTTCAAAATCTGTATTCCTCCCCATTGAGGAATCAACCATGATGTCGTGTCGAGTCCTGCAATACCTAGAGGTACCTGGTCTCGAGAAGGGACATATAGAATGAAATTAATAGTTGGGCCATCCCCAATTGATGGAGCCAAAGGCCACTCTGCAGCATTGACAAAGGCTGTTAGATCATGTTGCTGGAGTAAAGTGGCGTTTCGGACAGCATCAACAGCTGGGTGTATAGCAGGTGAATAAGCAGAGTATAACTGGATCTGAGTGGTAATCTCGAAGTTTGCAGTTTTGGAAAGTGCACGGACGAGAGGGTGGATGTGATCATGTAAAGCCACCTGTATGTCCCAGCTGGAGGGTAAACCGCTTGCGGTAAATAGTGAAAAGGTCAGGTGGAACTCCGGGGACGACTTGTAGGCGCGATTGATCTGCTTTTCGATACTCGTGACAAGATCGTAGGGCTGTGATTTGAGAAATGCTTGAGCGTTCTGATTCTGAGTTGTGGATGCCACGGTGTGAAGCGCAGAAGCAATTTGTTCAAAACGGAAAGTTTGATACAGTGCCGTTGCAAGATCTCTGGTAGCACCAGTAACAGAATGGGATGGAATATAAGCAACTGCGGTGGTTGTAGGAGTATCCAGGTCAAATTTGAAGGCTGTAGACGGCTCGACAAGGAGCTTCAAGGCAGGTTCCCCCAGATCCTGGTTTTTGATGTCACCACCACACCGTTGACTCGTCGTACCCTCTTTTTTACCAGGAGAAGCGGGCAATGGGTCAACCAAATGCAGACGCTGATGGAGAGTGGGATATTCATTCAGGTCGTCTAGAATCTTCTGCGTTTCGTGTACAATGAGCTGCGCTTCTGCACAAGAAAATTCAGGAGCGCTGATCCAGATATGCAATGGATAGGCAGAAGGAGCATTCTATTGGAACAGTTAGCGTCACCGAATTTTGGCAGTAGCAGAGGCCAACGCACTGAACCCTCTGCCCACTTGAGCATTTCCTGCAGAGGCAACTCTGCTCTGTATATCGAGGTGGTCTTCCACCATGTTGGCAGGCCGAGGAAGAGGATAACAGCCCAGAATGAGAAAATGACTTGGGTCCGCAGTCGGATTGCTTCAGGCTTCTCTGGTGGAGGTTGCTTAGGAGTTGTGCCGGCCGCGGTGGCATCGGAAGAGGACCCCATGTTTCAAAACTCTCACAGACGGTGGTGGAAATGATGAAGCGTAGCCTTCATTTTATGTGAGTACTATGATGGAAGGTTACCATATATAGTCAAAGGACACGGGGATTCATGTTCCATGCGGAGGAGTTATTTCAACATGGCCTTGGCGAGTCATGCCTTGCCAGGAACGTGGATGCATGACTCGGCATATCTAAGTTTGATGACTAAGACGATCTCGACTTTGACGATCGTCATCAGTACCTCGTAGAATCGAACCGTAATGACTACTACATCTTGATCAATATTGGTCCACTATGATATTGCAATAGCACTTCGTTGGTTGCCTGCAGCAATCAAAGTCCGGATATGATTGTGAGGCGAGTCTCATCGATTGGAACACACCAGTCCTCTTTAACTCCTTACTCGAGAGCGGCATTGAAAATCTCAAGCACCAGCTCTTATTATGGGCAAAGGTCATTCTTTGATTCTCTACTGAGTTCAGCTCTTGGACCGTGTCCCTTGAGGTCTGTAACACATACCAAACATCTGCCTTATCCTTCAACGACAATCTTCAAAGCTGTGTCAGATGTCTCGGGTTATCCGACATTTCTTCCCTTCACCATATCTTCCAATGTCACGACTAGAGACCAACAAGGCTATCCAACTCGTGCGAAGCTGAAAGTTGGCTATGCAAAGCTCGGCCTCGAGGAGGATTGGGACAGTGTTGTTCGTTGTGATCCCAAGGCCGGGGTCATCGAGGCCAAAAGCAGCGAAGAGAACAGTAATGGTCTGTTTGAAGTGCTCAACACCAAATGGGATATCAACCCATCGACAAAAGCTGGAGATGATCAAACATCTGTTTGTTTGACGGTTGATGTCAAATTCCGCAATCCTGTGTACGACCAAATGTTTTCTCAGGTGGAAGGCAAGGTTGCCAGCTCCATGATCGTCGCTTTTGAGAAACGGGTTGAAGAGCTACAAAGACGAAGGTGATCAAGCCATGTCGGTAATCGAGGCCAGACCACTTGGATACAACTGCTCCTCCCTCACTCGGTCTAGCCACAATCTTGTGACGTCCAAGGTGCACCATGAACACCAGAACCCGACAATGAAGATAGGGGAAGCTGTAGCCAAGAAGGCGCAAAAGGAGAAACGATCATCACGAGATAAATACGGCATCTGTGAGGTAAAAATGTCAGGACTTGAAAAAGTATTCAAATTTGAGAGCGAGTATGGCAATATCAAGGTCGAGCATCACACCACCAGCTCACCCTGCAGGTCGATCAGATCTGCATTGCATCAGCTTCAAGCTTTACTACGGAGTGTTCGGTATATTGTAATTTTATCCATTAGATCTAGAGACTCGACTATGACATATTTTGTATGGTGCATTGCTCGTAGCGCTCGCTTTGTGTCTGAAGACATCACCCTGATATCACAGCAAGTCTGGTGCGATTGTTTCAATAGTATCAATGGCTGGCGCATAGTGAAATGGTGTTGACCAAAGGGTTGTGTATGTGGTGCAGGACTGAGCACTGCATTCGCGGTTGGCTCGATATGGAATCTCGGTTTGTGGCGAGCATGGCATCTGCATAAGGCGGTGACATCTGGGTGTGTCACAAAAATGCTGGCTAGTGAGAGGAGGAGTTGGCCTCCAGGTCTCCTCTTAGGCTCGTTCCGGGGCTCGAACCAGGAGCCCAGAGGGATGGTGCGGGGCTCTCGGGGCTTTCGGGGGCATATTGGCACCGGGAGTCTAACTGCCTAGGTGGGGGTTCTAGTTAAACTAATAGGCAGGGGTTGGAGCCATTAACTCTCTTTTGTGTAGGCCAAGGATGCCCTTCGCCAATCATCAATCCAAACCGACCTGATCACACCTTGTATCCAATCAGTGTGCGTTGCTGCAACCTCACTTATGTATGCTGACTGGCAGATAACTGACCTGTAGCCGCCCACGTTCTGGTAAACCATCCTAGCTGGGCAATCGAAACATGCAGATTCGGTGCGCCGTCAACTCAAAGTCCACCTGGACTCGGACATGGACTCTGACTCCTGGTCTTATCCAACTCACACTGCACCTCTTGTGCTGGCCTTAAATTGCTTGCCTGCAATACAAGAGCAATCGTAATCTTCCTACCCGACCTCTGTGTCTGTGTTGCGTCGTTTCATATGTCGCTGCCTCACCGTCTATGTCATGGCCAACTGGCATGACCGCCCTGCGACCGCCGCTCTCTACCTGGCGATTTGTCTGCTGACAGTCGCCCTTCGTCTCACCTCCGCCCTGCCCACAGTCGCTGGTTCACCTTGCGAATCGGTCTGCGTTAACGCTGGTGACCCAGTGGAAGATGTAGTCTGCCTCAATGCAGACTATCAGAACCTCGAGAATGGCCGCGCTTTCCAGAAATGCGTTTCTTGCCAGCTAAATTCGACGGCCGTGGATACTGCGAAGAATGAGACGGACGTGGAATTTGGATTGCGTACGTGGAAAGACAGAACATGGGCGTAATGATAACATGCAATGGCTAAACATGTCCCAGTGGCTCTCCGATACACCCTTGCAGGATGCATGTTTGCAATTCCCATCCCGCATATCTCCATAAGCAGTCCTTGTCAAGTGAGCTGTGCCACGCTCAACGACTCCATCGGCTATCAGATTACGAACGACAGTTCTATTCTAAGCCCCAGTAACGACGAATTTTGCCATGCAGGGCGATTTCCGGACAACGTTATCAACACATGTGCCTTTTGTTACAGCTTCATCCCTCAGCAACTGTTTCTGGCAAATTGTTAGTATCCATATAGTAAATTCGTGTGATGAAATCATGTTGCTGATGATCGTGCAGTCCTGCAAGCTCTTCACATCAACTGCGTGCAGCCACACATTGCTGGGCGGCCATTCTTCCCCGACGCGAATGCCTTATTCAACGAGACTTTGATTGCTGGACCAGCACCAGTGACGAGTGGGTCATCCTCTGGTGGTGGTCTGCATGGTTACCAGCTCGCTCTGGCGATAGCATTACCCATCGTTGGAGGTATTCTGATCATAGGCAGCACGTGCTGGTGCTGCTTCATCTTTACACGGAAGCGGCGCCAGAAAATGGCTGCGACAGGACGCATGAGCAAAGTCCACGATGCAAATGCCGATCAGATGTATACACCTGTGTCACCAAGCATGAAGAATGTCGAGGCATGGGGACAAGGAGAGCCACCACGCGAGATGCACGTCATCAGTCCAACCTTGTTGCATGCCAAACATCCCAGCCCTGGCCTTGCACAAGGAAGATGGAGTCATAATACCGGAGGTTCTGAGCAAGGCACTCCTCTGAGAAATAGTTTCCAACAGGAAGATATTGGCCCGGGATCGAATCAGGTTCGGGACCCAAACCTCCATGACCTATACTTTGGTGTGGACCAGGAGCCACCAGAGGCCTCTGGCCCCAGCACCACCAACGGTCAGTATTACGACCAGCAGGCGCGTATGCACCACCCAGAGGATGAGACCAGAGGCCGCTTCATCTGAAATGCAGTTTTAATCAGTGTCGGAAGCTGCCGGATGGACCACTATTCATCCAACGCGTGGAGGAATAGTTCTTCTGAAGAGGTTTCGTTATCGGTTTCTCGGGCTCACTATTTATTGTCCCTCATAGAAGAAGCCAGCGCTTTATCTTCGCGTATGATTTGTACTATATGATGGCGCTTCTCTGTGCCACGATCTACCTACTGGCCATGTATATGCAGAACCGCAGTCCACGATAGATCCACCAAACAAATGTGGAATCCACAAACAGCGAGTGCAAACTTGAGTGTGGAGTTGTAATCTTGACCTTTGCAGTCAACTTTCCAGCCTGAGTGTCTTTCTGTCAGACGCGGTGACAAAGTCTTGGCAAAGCTCGGATCAGACTTCAGGTTCATATGGCATCGGACTTGAAGTTCATCGCTAAAGTTCGCCTTCTACCACCACAGTCTTGACATTCCAGACCCTCAATCAGCCCCCTTTGCTTGATCTTTTCTCTGCTCTTCTCTTCTGATATCTGTCTTCACCTCAATGCCTTGAGCCACACTTCCCTTTAATTTTTCAACTTCTCCCAACCAAAGTTTCATTCCCATCTACGACAATGGCATCAGCTTCCTGGCTCAATCAGGATTTCGGAGATGATGACGAAGAGTCTGACAATGAATTCAATCCCGCGGCTGACGGTGGCTCTGATGATGAGGACGCAAAAGACTCAAAGCCTGCTGCGCTCAAACAACGCTCTTCCTCCTCCCCTCGTCGTTCCGCCTCTCCAAGAAAACACAAGCGAAACATTGAAGAAGACGATGACGATGATGTGAACCCTTCCGGAAATGGAGCCCGCGACCTGAATGATGATGACGATGGGAAGGAAGACATCGATGACGCGCTGCGCGATGACGAAGACGAAGAAGACGAGGAGGAAGACGAAGATGAGGAAGTCATAAATCGACCTCGAAAGCGCAGGCGGAAGGGTCTCAACCAATTTTTTGAAGAAGAGGCTGAAGTTGACGAAGATGATGATGAGCTGGAAGCCGACGAAGAAGATCTTGGCCCCGAGTTCATTCAAGATACCCACCCTGATGATGATCTGCCACCCGAAGCTGATCAAGATGACCGAAGACATCGAGAATTGGATCGCCAGCGACAATTGGAAGCTTCCATGGATGCAGAGAAGCAGGCTGCAGCTTACAGAGAAAGATATGGTCGCAGAACAACTACCGCACTCAGTACCAGCTCTTTTGTCCCACAGAACCTTCTCATGCCCGATGTTAATGACCCAAGTATTTGGGGCGTCAAGTGCAAGCCTGGCAAGGAAAAGGAGATCATCATTCGGCTCATGAAGAAGTACAGCGACTCGCTGAAGAGTCGAAATCCGATGCGAGTGTGCTCATTCTTTGAACGAGGTGACGGACCAATGGCTGGATACATTTTTGTTGAAGCTCGAAGGAAGCTTGATGTCGACGACGCACTTAATGGCGTGGCAGATGTCTACCCTCGTTCCAAAGTGAACCTCGTCCCAGTCAAGGAGATGCCGGATTTGTTGAGAGTCAACAAGACAAAAGAATTAGAGGTCGGAGGTTATGTTCGTATCAAGAGAGGCATTTATACCGGCGACCTGGCAATGATTGAAGATGTCGAATCCAACGGTCTCGATGTCAATGTTCGACTGGTACCCCGATTGACCTACGGTATGGAGGAAGATCAAGGACGTCCAAATGCTGATCCCAAACGCAAACGTCCCAACGGCTTCGGCGCACCACCCATCAATCTTGCCAATCGACCTCCTCAACGTCTCTTCAATGAAAACGAAGCCAAGAAACGCCATGAACGATTTCTATCACAAAATCGAGGCTTGAGCAAGAGAAGTTGGGTCTACAGGGGTGACACCTACATAGACGGCTTCTTGGTGAAAGAATTTAAATTACAGCATCTCATCACAGCAGATGTCAATCCCCGACTTGACGAAATCACCAAACTTACCAGGACGGCAGACGATGGTTCGGAGCACCTTGATCTGGAAACCTTGGCTCACAGCTTGCGGAATGGCAATATAGAGGGTAGCTATCTTCCCGGTGATGAGATTGAGGTATATGAGGGTGAACAGAGAGGTATTGTCGGTCGGATTGAAGCAGTGACCGGCAACATCATCGCCATTATGGTTTCTGAGGGTGAACTCACTGGTCAGCTTGTTGAAGTACCCGTCAAAGGTGTGCGGAAACGCTTTAGTGAGGGCGACAACGTTAAGATCGTTGGCGGCAGCAAATATCGCGATGAAGTCGGCATGGTTCTGCGGATCAAAGACGACAAGGTCACGGTACTCACCAATACAAGCAATGAAGAGATCACCGTGTTCAGCAAGGATTTGCGAGAAGCTACGGATGCTGGTGGAGGTGGAGCGGGTGCCAGCAAGTTTGACGTGCAGGAATTGGTCCAAATTGAGTATGTGTCTCCCATTCTCATGATTAATAACAGGTCTGACAACATGATAGTCCAACAACTGCCGGTATCGTGATTCGAGCGGATCGCGAATCCATTCGTATACTCGATCAGAATGGTTCAGTCACAACAAGAATTCCTTCTCAAATCTCGACGATCGAGCCTCGCAAGAACACAGTTGCAACTGACAAGAACGGTGCAGAGATTCGTGTTGGTGATGTGGTGAAGGAATCCGGTGGCGAGGCGAAAAGTGGTTCAATCCTTCACCTTCATCGAGGATATGTTTTTGCTCACAACAAATTGGGGATTGAGAACTCTGGCCTGTGG
This sequence comes from Exophiala bonariae, assembly GCF_035927105.1. Classification (NCBI taxonomy): domain Eukaryota; kingdom Fungi; phylum Ascomycota; class Eurotiomycetes; order Chaetothyriales; family Herpotrichiellaceae; genus Exophiala; species Exophiala bonariae. Next base: position 94,620 of record NW_027042512.1, on the reverse strand, counting down.
GTAAATCGAAGCAGTAACGTCATTACCACCGCCGCCAAAGGTGGCCGTATAAACGCGCCAGCAACAGACCTTTCCAAGATGAATCCTGCCTTGCAAATGCGAAATCGACCTGATCAGTCTATGGCTCCTCCTCAACGCCCTGGACGTGATCCGCTCCAAGATCGCTTAGTTCACATCAACAAGGGTATTTATAAGGGCACACGTGCTATCGTCAAGGATACCACGGTTTCAGATGCCAGATTGGAGCTACAGACAAAGAACAAGGTTATCCAACTTCCCAAGGACCACCTTTCCATCATCGAGTAAGTTATGCTTCTATTGCAGTCGAATATCAAACTAACAAGTCTACAGTGCCAACACCAATAACAAAACCAAATACGAGGAATGGATTAGGATGAGAGGTGGTGTACCAGCCATGCGTTCAGGGCAAGGAGCTCCAGGTTCTCGTGTTCCAGATGGTGGATTTAGCGGATTTGGTGGACGAACACCCATGCCGATGGGAGATGGCGGTAGAACACCAGCTTGGGGATCGACATCTCGAACTCCAGCTTGGAATGGACCAGGTGGCTCAGGACTCGATTCCAGTCGCACACCATCCTGGAAGGCACCATCAGGTTCCCAGACCTCATATGGTGGTGGAGGCATGACCTCTTATGGAGGCGCTGGAAATATTGGTACTACCGGAAGTCGTACTCCAGCTTGGAATTCCGGAGCAAAGACACCTTATGGCGCAGGTGGTGACGGCTTCGGTAACACGAATTCTGGGTTTGATGCCTTTGGCGCAGGTTCAAGGACACCAGCATACAATCCATCATCATCACGTACGCCAGCGTGGAATGGTCCTGGTAATGCAGCATCAGCGCCCACGCCTGGTGCACGACCATACGACGCTCCCACCCCGGCAATATCTGCACCTACCCCGGCCCGATTTGACGACGATGCATACACTCCTTATCTTGCAGCACCTACTCCCGGAGCCGCTCAAGATGCACCGACCCCAGCTCCGAACTTTACAAAGAACGCAAACAAGGAGCCGCTAAAGCATAACCGCCTGCAGGCATTCGATGCACCAACACCGGCTGCGAGCGCTCCCACTCCATATGCTTCTGGTGCATTTGACGCTCCAACGCCAGCAGCCGGTGGACCTAGATACGTCGACGATGACGACGAGGATTAGACCAGCATCTCTTTTTCTAACTATCAACCTCGAAGTCTTGAACAAAAAGCTTACTCATCCTTTCACCTACCTGTATGCTTACACCTTCACCATGTTTATCATCGCGCCCAATCTGTTCAAGCCCCGTGCTCAGAACGAACTCGTGACAAGGGTTGGGTCAGCTACTGCACAGCAAAGTACACTTTGGCACGGGCGAAACAAAACAATCTCTGTAGTTTTAAAAAGCATTTAGCCGACCTACCTACATTTCTGGCTATTTTCTCAGGGCAGCCGGATTACATCGCATCCCAATTGCCATCAAAGTGTACACAAACATCCAACCATGACTCTGTCGCAGACCCAAAATGTATCCTCAGAAGATGCCAGTGATTTGAGTGACCGTGATCTCCTTGCGAATTAACTCGTACACAACTTGCTAGGCTAGCCGTGCACGCGCTCCCTATTCCCATTGACCCGGAAAAACTTCACATGCCACGCATTGAACCATCCTCTCTAGTTACCTGCTATACTTCTCATGCCTTACACTTCCATCGATCTATGTTGTTCATGCAACATGCAGGTCCCACAGGTAGTCCCATTCGACGTCATACTCGTTTCCAGGACGGTCGATGTCCATGGTCCCTCCGTCCATCCATCAAAACAACCTCAACCTTAATCCCAAGAAAACTATGCTGCCTATCTCTACTCCGTAGCCGAGGAGGCAGCTGGAGAATATCCGTTCAAGGCCGCGAATCTCGTTCGTAAAAATGGAGAGTTCCTCACCGCGACTTGCGTGTTGTGTGCCTTCTCCAGCCGACAAACAGACAGACGGACATAGTTTGGGACCCTGAGTTACCGAGAAACAAATTTCTCTTCTTGGTCTTGGGAAGAATACGATTGGGCCGCGGCTGGAAAGGATAGGGTCAGGTTTACCCGTTGCTGTATATCTACCCACCTGGTCGTGATCTTGATCCTAGAACCTTGTCTGTTGATATTTGTACGAGATAGTCTGTTCGCCTCGTGAGTAAGTGAGTCAGGGAATCACGGTCCGCCACGCCACGCCAGGCATCCTCACTTCACTTCCCGTATCAGGGCCGCGGATTCGACACCTACACAGTACGAGTAAGTAGTGCATGTGCATGCTACCGCTGGCTGACCTCGTTGGGATGTGATCCGTAGTGGCCCCAGGCTGGGATTCGGGAGGTAGGATAAGGTCATTCACACCTCGGACCCTTGAGATTATTTTTTTTGGAGCATGGCATGGCATGGCATGGGTCCTGACTCTTGAGGGTTGAGTCGCGTCCTGGCATGTCACCAAGTAGGTATATAGTGCGGGTATCAGGTAGGCAGGCAGGGGGAAAACCAGGGAATTTCTTCGTGACTTGTCTTGAGCATTGTTTCTCGTATAACTTACCAGGCAGGGGATAGACACAGGGTATGTTCGGAGCACGAGAAAGAAACGATATCTCGTGAGATAGACGTGGGAAAAAGGGAACGGTGGCCCATTGACGGGTATTTTCCCGTCCGTGCCTTGCGAGTCGCGAAAGTCGCTCTCAAGGAGACTGGGATACGGATACTAGCATGTGCAGAGAGGTAGGCAGGGTCTCAGATCCTACACAAGCGATCGAGTACGGGCAGGGGAGGGGAGGCCAGGGGAGGGCTCAGTGAGTCTAGACGGAGTTCGAGTTCCCTGGTTTATCATAAGGCATTCCACCACCGGTCAACTGAGAAGGGAATTGAACCTGAGGCCCTGTCGGGGATTAAAAAAGCCCCCCAAAAGACCTCGGTAGGAATAACGGATCGCGGGACCTCGACTTTCCTTCCAAGCTCGTGGTGCCTGTTTCGCGTAGAGGCGAGATCAATCATGGATCTCTTGGGGGCTTAAAATTTGCCCGATGGAAATTTTCTTCATAATTGCCTGTGGAACTTGTCCTGTCTGAAGTGAAGTTCAGATGAGTGACAGGTAGCCTGATAGATATGGGTGGGTAGTACTCGTAGGAACACATGAATGTGAGTAGGCAGGTATTGTTAGGGTCGAAGCACCAATAACCCTGGATGTAAATGGCGGCCGCCCATCAACGACATGCCTGTACTTCGTAGCTGGTATATCGTATCTGCATATTTCGGATCGGGGAAAAGGAAAGTGGATGTGGTTCGTCTAGTTGTTTTCTTCGGGCAATAATTTAGTTCGTTTATAAGCCTGGTAGAGGAATCCTGGGTTACGGTTCTAAACCATTGCTTTGGGTGTTCAACAAGCCCACTAACTGACTACGAGTAGGTTCAGTATCTACGGTGTCGCATCTTGGTGTGTTCTTCGATTTTCGTTGTTGAATGTTTGTTCCCCTGGCTTCCCTTGTCATGTAATTCAAGGAGCGGGTATGGTCTGCCCCCAATTTATGGATACCTCACGAAGAGAAAGATCTACGCGAGACATTCCATCCGTATGCAGTAAGAGGGGCCTTTCGCGAACTCTGCTGTTGTCTTTCCGAGCGGTTCGTTAATGAGTTTGTTGTTGAATTCGAGTTGAAAAGTTGGAAGATTTGTTAGTTCCGAGTCCACCATACCATGGTACGAGTACGGATCGAGGTTCAGAAATAAAAATAAAAAAATCCCCGATCTCGAAAAGGGAATATCTCCGAAAGGCGTTGAAGTCCAGGTCTTTCGTGGATCTCGGATTTACGTTGTCCGTCTCTTCTACCATCGTGACGGGTTTTGTGGAATTTCGATTTACAAGAGTGGACAGCAACAAACAAAGTTCGACCTGATTTTCCAGTCTACGGAAATTTTTGATCTCTCGCTTCGAATTAAGCGTGTTGAATGCGTGTTGAATGGGACTGCTCGTGAGTCGTGAGTGATCTACAAGTACGACAGTTCACGAACGGGACACGACTACTGAATCAGACGTCATGCAGGCCGTGACTTCATGAGTCGCTAGCCTAAGCCTCGTTTCCAACCCTCATTGAACTGCAGTGCCCACCAACAGTGACAATCAGGCTCCGCCTCGCAGTATCCATTCGACAACCACAACCAGTACAACGTCGACCGTGCCAATGGCCACAATTACGGGAACTAAAGCGATTGCTAACACTACTACACCGCTCCGAGTTCTTGTGACCGGAGGACTCGGCTTTGTGGGTTCTGCGATCATTCGAGCATTCACAGAGCAACATCCCGAATGGGACTTGTATATCCTCGACAAGGCGCTACGTACGGAGCCTGAGCCTGACGAAGACGACCCGCTCGATCTACTTGGAAGTTGTAAGTTCGTCTACTTGCAGGCTGACATCACAGATGAAGAGCAGGTGAGAAGGACGCTCGAAGAGGTGCAACCTCAGGTGGTTGTGCATACGGCAGGCATGATTCCTGGCCTAAGTGAGCGGTAGGTATTCCATTTCTTCTGCTCGTATTTGATTCTCTGGGTTTTTGCACCAGCTATGCCATTCGTGATGAAGCTGGAAAATAGTTCCGGTCATCACCCCCTCTTTCTGTCAAAGCCTTAAGGCTGCGCCCACAAAAAAGCTCGCTCGGTTCGATTAGGTCGCTACAGCCGAAAAATTGCCCACGAATGGATTGTGGATTGCTGACGATACTCATGTGATAGATATCTGCGACGTCTCGAGGGTGTAGTGCGCAGGGTCAACGTTGATGGCACCCGACATGTGGTGGATGCAGCAAGAAATAATGGATGTAGAGCATTAGTCTACACGAGTAGCTGCACTGTTGTGACTGATGATCTGGACGGAACATTCCCGAATATCGATGAACGTTGGCCAGTATCGAAGAAATCATCCATCTACGGTGAGAGCAAAGCGGAGGCAGAGCAGATTGTTCTGAGCGCAAACACCCCACCAACAACTGCTCAGATGAACCAGTACCAAAGTGTTGGTAATCATGGTGGCCTTCAGGAACATTCAATGTCCACTTGTGTGCTCAGACCATCGGTGATTTTCGGAGAGGGTGACAATCAGCTCATACCATCAATCCACGCCTGTATCCAGAAAGGGGAAACTCGTTACAGAATCGGAGACGGGAACAACATGTGGGACACGGTCTACGTGGGCAACGTGGCCGATGCACATGTGCTTGCCGTTGAGAATCTGTTGCTCCATCAGCCAAGCTCGGGCTCGGAGGAGAGTAACCATACTCGACGAGTGGACAATTTGGGAAGTGGTGGCGGTGAGAGTGGTAGTGCCGCAGGCGAGACATTCTTTATCCAGAACAACCAGCCGATTCCATTTCGAGACTTCAGCCTTGCCATTTGGAGGGAGTTTGGACACATCCCACCAGGGTTGGAGATTCCCATCCCAGAGGGATTGGCGTGGATACTGGGCCTTGTCGCGGAAGCCTTCACGCGAGTCTCTGGGCAAGCGACCACCCTGTGTCGTGGTAGCGTACGGGACGCTTGTGCGGTACGGTATGCCTCTGGTGACAAGGCTCGAAAGATACTCGGTTATCGTCCTCGAATAGGGCTGGAAGCGGGCCTGAAGAGAAGTTGTCGGGTGAGTCCACTTTCAGAGTCGTACGATGGTGATCATGTTCCATGTTTTTATTTTTCGGTGGACCGTTGTTCAGAACGGGTGCATGTGACCATGCAAGGCTGCGTTTCGGGGTACTAAATTTGGACATTTTGCACTAATTAATGCAACGCTGATCAGGATTATGAACGACGTTACCACAGGCAAAAATCTGGTCAAGCATAAAATGTGTCGCAGGAAACCCAAGTTGTCGGAGATTGTCATAACGGGGATCCAGCTAGTGTTTCCAGTGTGCAGTCTACTAACTAATGGAGACGAGGTTGTTTTAGTAGGGCGCCGTGAGCTGCCGGCGCACGGCAATCTTTGCAATGGGGACTTACTCCATATGGAGTATCCGTAATTACTCTCCGATAGAGATGGCTCGTGCGAGCAAAGGAAGAAATCATCAATGACAACGACAACTCGTGTGAATGCTTCAGTGCACGCGATAATGCTGCTGCCTGAACAACCTTTAATTCTCCATGGACCGGGGAAGATGAGGAAGAATCCGCAAAGGGAAGGATGAGTGAGAAACAGGATTTCGTGCATAGCTCTGACTCCAATGGAAATGGTTGAGATTCGTGGACTGGATGAAAAAGATTGATTTTAACAAGCGTAATGCTTGCTGGTTGATCAGAAGAGTTTCCAGCAATTGGGGGCCATACTCAACTGCATGGAGTAGTACATGGCAGTTGGGATTGATTATCCATGGGCACGAGTCATTAGCACCTCCTGAGTGCTGGCTCCTGGCTCCTGGCTCCTGCCACGTAAGTCTTTGTAAAGTGAAGGGCCGGCGACGGAGTAACCAGCTCCATGAAGTTGATATGATGGCGAGATGGAGTCAGTAAGAGCATCAGCCTATCTACCGACTCCGTCTCGTACTCCGTATCACTCTTCTGGTACGAGGGAGTCTCACTTGAGCTGAGTATGTACCTCGTAGACAAGTATTCATGTCAAGCTTCAATCCACATGGTTCTGTGGCACAGTGGCTGATGACGGCATTGGATAAGAGAGTCGTGGAGGGTCAAGGTAAGGAGGAGGTCTGAAGTGGGAAATGGAATGGTCGTCTCAAGTTTGGGCAGGATGACGTCGATATGGCTTGGCACGCCAATAGGATGGCCAGATGGGCCTCCCAAAGTGGATTTATACCCTCCCGACACGCTCCTTGTATCACCCCTTTTCCTGAATTTCCGGCTGCTTTGCTATTTCGCACTTCTTCCTGAGCTCCCTCCCCTCTACTTTCGCTCTCCCCGGTTCCTGTTTGGTGATGCTGGTTGTTCTGGTTCCTCTGTCGTCTCTGTCAGAGTCTCTGTGTGCCGAATCCGATCCACTTGGTCGTCTTCTGCCGCCTTCTTTCGAGCTTCCTTCGCTCTCGCTAGCCCCATCCTCACTCGCTTCACTTCATCGATCTCTCTCAGTCAATCATTCATCGTCAATTGTGACCCATCGCACCACCACCGCCTCTCTCCAGTCCATCGTATCCATGAGGCGCAACCCTGCTCTCCAATCTACAGATTGTCCAATTTGGGCGACGTACCCCAATGGTCTATCTCAGTCTGGATCCCTCTCATGCACTTTCCTCCAACGCCTCCAGTCAGACCTTCCAAGATCTCTCTTCCCCGAAACTCATTTCGCAAACTTCATGCTTGTACCTCTCATCTGACCTCGCCAGAGTTGTGACCGTACATACTTACACCAACTCCAACTCTGGGATCTCATCCGTGATTCCCCGTCCTTAAGCGATTCAAGGTCTACCTTGCTTCCATCACTCTTGGTAGCATCATGGATGTCAGTATACTCGTCCGAGCAATCCCAGCATAGACTCTGTTTTTCCACAATTACCGCCTTGACGCCTCACCAAGCCTCAAAGCCTGTGTAGATCGTGCAATGATCGGCGAACTGCCATTCTTTCGGATTGGGCATCGACCTGAACCCAATGAGCTTCCTCCAAATCCTGGTCCATGGTACCTGACCTGGAATCCCGTGCTTCAGCATCTTCACCCCACTATTCTGCTCCTGGTCGACTTTAGTAACGGGAACAACTGCCTAGTCAACGGCTAAACTCTGTTCTCACTCGATGCTTTGCTCCATCACCGTCTGGTTCAAAAGCAAAATCCAAGTGCTGATCGTGGCTGAGCAAAACCGACGCCTGGGGGAGTTACAATATCCTTCCAAGTTTGAGAGGAGATTATACTGCTAATGAGGTATCCTCATACAAATCTCGAGACACTATTCAGTAAGACTACTCTCCGGGCAAGCTTCGTTGCTGTTGGTCAGAATTCCAAAGCCTGCCACCCGAACTCGCTAGGAACGCCTCATACGCTCATCACCCGTCCTGACCCACACCTACCAATGAATTGGTGTGGTGCTCTCGAAACGGTACCCTACTCAAAAAAGCATACTCAGCAGTCAAGCCTAGACCTCTACAGAATGCCACTTTATTAGCATTTTGTTGACCTACCGACCGCAGTAGGTTCGCGACCGCATCGCAAAAAGAAGCACAAGGAAATTGGCGCTTGTTGACGCCGTACATGGATGTCTTGTTGGAAACCTCGTGATCAACAATGTCTGCACTTCATTTCCAGACTAGAAGGACCGTGCCCATTCATCGACCTTTGGGCAGAAATCATACGTACCGGCGACCCTTTGACGTGGATCTCATCGGCTCAGTGACGTGCCGCCGGCCGTGACGTGCGCAAACATCCTAGAAGAAATTAAACACCTTCTAGAAAAACTTGGTTCTGCGCCATCAGAACTCCATCGAGTCCATCCGTGTCCATCTTGCTTGTGGCGCTGGTTGTCAGGGTCTAAACGAACTTGACAATCTGCCAAAATGGTGCAAGGTGCATGGCAGAAGCCTTACCAATTCATCCTCGGTGTCGGCAACAGTCCCGGGGCCAAACGTCAGGAACTTCTGTTTCAGCCCCTGTACTAAGTGTGGGCCCTCTGTAAGAAACTAGTAACCTACCCCCGGGATGCGGAATGGGTGGGCATCAAACAACTTCCAGAATAGCGCTTTTCTGGGCTCAGAGGGCCAAAATCGTTTTCTGTTAACTCCATCTGCCCACATGACGAATGCAGTATCATTATTGGATTGTACCTGGCTGCTCATCTCTGTGATCTGTCTGGTATTAAATATCAATGCCCAATACTTAATGTGGTGCCTGACGCAAAGCCCCTGCAACCCGACCATTTCCTCTCCTATCAGATCTCAGGCTCAAGGCAAGCGACACTCATACCATTTTGTGACGCTTCTGTGTCCTTTGCCTTCTCTCCAACCTGTCCAGCACTTTGGCCAAACCTGAACATGTTGGCATTGACCTCTCCGATCAGCAATCTACATTCATCGTACTCTGCCGGACTTGCTCCTGGAGTACAGTTTGCCCTCGACTTGACCGACAATAATATGGGCATGTCGGATCACGAAGATTTCCTTTTATCCAGGCCACCAGACACCGCCACTTTGAGACCCGTCGTGGGTAGTTCATCTCCATTCTCTCTTCAAAGGCAAGTTCAATGTCTGCTGATGACATGTGACCGTCGTCGCTAATACTCCACCCGTAGCAGATTTCAACCGTGGACTACCGCTGCATACGATCCTTTCGCCGGTGATCCAATGGCTGGGCGCATCTCTCCTGAAGTGGCAGACAGACTACGGGGGCGACTGCCTCCCGAGATTCACAGTGCAAGTCGTGGCCCAACATCGGCGGTGGGCGAACCCTTCCGTCCACTATCATTTGGGTCCCAATCTTCAGCCTTCACTTCAGATACCGGCTCGTATCAGTATGGACCGCCACCTAGGTCGAACCCTGACGCAGAGACCATGGCAATCCGAAGACAGAGCCAGGACAGTTTCGTCCTTCAGACTGGATCACCAACAAGTCAAGGATATGCAGACTACGACTTGGAGACGCAAAATCGAAGAGGCGCCGAGATGGGCAGAGCTACACGCTACCACACTCGACGGAGGCCTTTCAATCAAGATGAATTTGATGGCCCATCACAACTACTCCCTCTCCCAGTGCCGCAACAAGAGCACGCCCGATCCCAGACGCTTCCGACGCTTCCTGTCCATCTGGAAGCGGATGAGCAGGACGAGATCATTCTGCACGTCAACGACATTCTTTCCCGTTGTGCATTTCATTTTGTAGCAAAATATCAATTTCCCATCCCTCTGGAACGAGATAAACCCAGAGTGAGAACGGCCGCAGATCGTGAATGGACAGAATGGGCATATCTTTTGAAGAGACTCGCAACCAAGCGAAGGATTCCAGCCAGAGTTCTCTTCGACAACCAGATTAAGCAGTTTGTTACGACTTTAGAGAACTCGATTGCTGTCAGACAAAGCACAAGGGGAGACCAGCAAACCAGAACCCTCAAAGACGACCGTTACATGTTGCAACTTATCAGTGCGGGCACGCAAGTTGCAAGAATTTTGATGGATTCTTTGTCTATGGAACAACTCGATGCTCTGTATAGACAGACTGAGAATGTGATCCTCGAAAGGAGAGCCAGACTCAGAGGGCTTGGATTCCAGTGAGACATTTTTACGCACCAATTTTCTATGGGTTATCATTGCAGCTATGATGTCGGAGGACTTGACCTCGTCTTGATGATTATTCTTGACTATATTACTCTACTCGTGGAATTTTATCCATTGCTCTTTAATTGCGCAGATGGATGCTTATATGCCACTTTATTTTGCGGAGCGATACGAGTACTCAACAATTGCATGTATTCATTCATCCAGACCCATTCAGGTTCAAAAGAATGGTGAATCTACTGACGGCTGAGGGTCCATGGGCCTGCCAACAAACTCTCGACCTATTACTGCGAGGTATGCTCAATTAGTCGGCCCTAGCCTCACTTTCAGACCGCTCCTCCCTCCTCAACTACCAATTCAATTGCCGCAGTTCTACTCAGGTAGATCAGGAAGCTGGACTTCCTTGCTCAGAATCAAGTTTCTGGGTGGCATAGAGCCATAAACGTTTGGAGATCCCCACTACAACGGGCGCAATTACTCCCAATTCACAACTCAATTGTCCCATTAAGAACTTGGGCGTTTCATGCGGCCACTCATATGGCAAACATCAACAACGAAGTGAGCGCACTGTCATAAATTGGGCCATTTTATTTACTTGGGGAGCCATGGGTCCGCTGGCTGCCCGGTCGCCTGGTCTTGCCTCGTACTCGACAGCTTTCCGTGGCTAGCCTTTGCTTTCGTAAAGGAAACAAGGAAGACATCATCTATGAAAAAGCACTCGCATTGCCCCAAACCAACTTCAGACAAAGAATGGCAGGAGCATTGGCTAGATCTCCTGCCAGTGGGGTGTTGCCTACTGCTCACTAACCAGACGACAGTCCCCCAGACCAACGGTTCTGAAAGAAAGACCATTTCTTTTCCAAGATTGCCTCTTAGAGCCGCCGTATGATTGTGGTTTGCTATGATCAGAGATTCGAAATCTGACGAGTCTCCTCTATCCGCAACGTCGAGCCGAGACCTTCCCTCATGCCTTGTTCTCACCCGAATACTCCTTAACCCTACTGTGAAGAGCATAAATCAAGAGCATGGATGCGGAAGGAGATATGAAGACGAATACTTGCGACAAGAAAGCGATACAATGGGCATGTTTTAAGTTTCTCGAGGATGGCGAACGTCACCCTGAATGAACCACAATCCAAGGTTGGCAGTCAATGTCCCTCCGCTCATTGGGCAGACGTTACGAAGCGCCTTGTTATACGCCAAAATACATTTACGAGTTCCTCGTCGAGGAAATAGACTGGCGTGCTGGCATGCTCAATTTTATGACGCTATGATCTTATATTAGATAGTCATCGCGGGGGGAAATGAGCGTGAGTGAGAGCTTGCATTTGCGACAGCAAGGTCGTGTTGTCATCTAGTGTGCCCGAAATCATAACTACATTTTACCATGAAAGATCTCTTTGCCAAAGCCTTGGAGACTTTGTGACCATACTTGGAAAAGGATCGACAATTTTGTAGCCTCACTCAGCCCTGCTATGTCAATGCAGATCACCGCAAACCTAATGTCTGCCTTATGCTATGTACTTTCTATAGGTGAACATCTCTGCCAACTATCCGTACTACATCCGACAAAAGGATTACGTGCAGGACACATCAGCATTGAACTTTGCACTGCAAGTAGTGGAGTCTACGTGGTGTAGACTTGTTGCAAGGTCTGGGCAGAGACAGCGGCAGTGCCCGATGACCTGCCTAAAGGTACCTTCAGCGCTGTGAGAGGGGCTTAGAACGCACGCCTGCCCAACATGGCACCGCCCAAAGTAGCATATGGATCGAGCAGTCGTGACCGTATCCTTCCGTTGAGAGCCACATCCGAAGTCTCTGCGTGGTCGATGGCTGGGTTCTCCCTCTCCATCGACGGACCTCGAGTTAGCACACGCATACACCTCTTCCGATGCCTGTTGGACTCTGTTGCTCGCTTATCCCTCACAAGTCGTCATCACCAAACTGCCATCCGAGAAGATCGGAGCATCGAGACACACGCTACGGCTCTTTAACAGCTGTGAAATACTGGCAGCAATCACGTAAAAGCCTAAATGCGCCACTCTGGTCTTGTTTGGAGACAGACCTGTCAGAACCAAGGACCGGTCCTTTCCACTCAGCCGAACTTTGCTGTCGATTTTTATGCTAAATTCAGTTCACCCCTTCCACATGAAGCCGACTGGACTGGAGGAGGCGAAATATGTAGGATTAAGGAGAAGGTGCAAGAAAATGCAAACCAAATGCTGAAAATGTGTAGCGAGCTTCGGTTTACTATTCTCAGGATCCGTGCCTTTCCGAGTTAGGGAATTTTATGCTTTTGGGCCGGACGAAAGTTGGCGCAATTGCGAAGAATTTCTCACATCGTGGATGTATTGTATTCAGGAAATCTAACCAACTACCAATACTTTCCTTCACAGGCGATTATTGGCAATTGGAAGTCACCTGTTTCATGTTCTTCAAACAATGTAATTCCGCGTTCGCGTTTGCAGGCACGCCAATGCCACACTCGGCATGTTTCCGAACCTGAAACACTTTAGTAAATGAAACCTCGTTCGCATCGGATAATCGATCTCAGAATCTGAAATCTTGAATCAGCCAAAGTCCCCAGATCTTGCTCCAGGCTACTAGCGTCATTAAGCTAAAAGAATGTGATCAGATTTGAGACTTCCAGGGTAGCGTGTGCCTACAAGGGTCGTGATATCAGATCCATCCGAGTAGACAATCTGTGCCCATCTACCAAGGAAAATCCAAAACCATTTTCTAAAATCGCAGTATCAAAGCACTGTCAAATCAGACGACGAGCTGGCAATATCAATGCGCAGCTGAGCAGAACAAAACCGTAAGCGAGGTGAGAACACACTGGCATCCCGGTCCTTAAATCAGGGCTAGTGCTGGGTATTTCCCCTCAGAGCGATGACCAGAGAGGCCGTTGAGCTCTTGACATTGGTTGAATTCGCAATTGACGGTGTGCAAAATTTCCTCGCTTCCATCATGTTGTCTCTCGCTCTGCCAGTGAGCACATCGAACATGCTTTTCCCTCCCTTTTCGAATCAGGCCCAGCCACAAGCAGCCAGTGGATGGCTTCTTTTCCCCTGTTTCTCTATTTACTGGTGAATCTCACGAATATGAAAATGGACTATTCTAGCGGACCAATTGAAATCTACTGCTGATGCCTTGACGTTGGATGCATACCATTACATTGGCCTCTTCAGATTGTGCAAACACTCGTGTGTTGGACTGTGTCTTGATGCAGAACAACTCAATCACACAGTAGGATTTTTCTCCAGGCCTTTGCACCATGCGATCGTCACTCCCTTCGATGCATCCTGTCGTAGAGACAGGCGGTTCGCCCTTGCGAGACCTAAAATTTCGGAACAACCTCGTAACCAGATTCAGCAGCCGTTCCAGGCTCTCTTTCTTACTCAAACTTCAAACAGAGCCATGGAGACTTTGCAATTGCCAGCGAATCTCGCAGGACGTCTTCCATAATCCCAATGCAACATCAAGGCCTCTGCCTGGATGATCCTTCGTCAAGATGCGTGAGCAACCGCCCATCAGTGAGAATCTGCCAAAGGTCTCAATGCCTCAATATGCAATAGATAAATATGCAATAGATTCATATTCAGACGAGCCGGTGAACCAAGAGGGAGACTTCATACCTGTTCAATCCTAGCTTCTGAGTTCTAGAGGACTTTCTCTATGGAAGGTAAGTCTGCCCTTGCCTTCAATGACATTCGTGACATAGCCTTGCAACAGAATATTGTGTCTATAACAGCAAGTAGGTTGACGAGGTCGTCAAATCTATCTACATGGATACGAGAAGACTATACTATACCTTGCTACTCCCCTCCAGCCGTTCGGAATCAATACGAACCCATCACGAAACCCTCGCAATCGATGGTCGATATCTTTCAGAACCACAGTACAGCGGAAGAGAGAGGACAATTGATCATGGTGTGAAGATGAACTAAGTATAGCCACAAGGACTGTACTTATAACACATTCGTCAAGGTAGTTCTCAAGATGACTGACGGTTGATTGGCGATCTATAAGCTCATCGGCATTAGCAGCACCCTCTCATCGCATGCATTAGCTCTATTCAATTGTGCACAATGATGACAAAGTATAAGCCAACGCTTGGGCTTCTTGTTTCCTATTCTTCATCATTGACTATCACTAATCCACTGATTTGGGACTTCGGAAAAGCAGACCCAGCACTCGAAAATGGAGCAGAAGTATGATTCCAACTTCACTATTACATTTCCAAAAGAATTAACGCGGATCGATTATCTACTTTGGTGTCTTATTCCCAAACCTACCACTGCCACACGACCATTGAGAATCTCGGCGATCGATTTTGACCAAGTTCCCCTGCAGATTGATTTGAATGTCAAACAAAATGATACTCTGCTTCTCCATGTATCAGCAATGAGAACACCAAGAAACGAATGAGATAGACATCATTATACGAGGATACTGTGTATAAACTATGCTTTCACGATGAGATTGACACAGTTGTGACCCGCTTTCATGGACCGCAGAGGTTGCGCCCAAAATGCGAATCACACATCAATATCGCGTCGACTATACATTTGCGGAAAGAAGGGCACGGAAAGTGTGTCACTGAGCTTCGATGTATCATTGAATGGCACAATTTAGTGGAAGGCGTACACGAGACTCTTCGGGAGAAACCCCATTTTTCGAACAAGGAGTTACGTCAAAGTCTTGACCTGCACCATACTCGTACAGTCGTCAGTAAAGCATGGTCACCGCCAGTCTAGGATAGAGTATCACCAATCCAGAGATAGATAGCAGTGGAACTGGGCATTACCAATGACGGATCAACAGCTGGTCTAGAAATCGGAAAGATTGGCACACTCTGGATACTCAGCGATACGTTGCTGTCCACGAGAGGATTGTTATCGCTAGCGATAGCTGGATGCGTGTGAATGGAGGTATGTATGACGCACGCAAGAATTCTCTAGCCCAAGATATGGACGCAGGCTGGCCGTTGGTTTCTCATCCACTGTGGCTTGCGAACTCGAAATTTTTTTGCTCACTGACAAGTGCCGAGCATTGCTTCCGAACAACAAGAACTCAACGGCCGCAACGGCGCCGTGATACGAAGTGTACACGACACTACTCGGAACTACTCGAGACTACACAGACAACAGCACTCCAATCGACAGTCAAAGGCACATGAAATTCGGAGAATCACGGAGCAAAGCCAAAAATCAACCCACAACAAAAAGCAATCCCGAGAAGATACCTATGATGGACCCCATCGGTGAGGCACGGGCAATGGGGCCAAGGCTGCGAGAATAAAGGGGCAAGCTGCAAAGCCTAAAAAGAGACACGGGTGACGAAAGAACTAACTAGCTAGTTAACGAACCCCTGCATGCACAACATGCACGGTATCCAAACTTCTTTTTCTCCACTAACGTTGCTTCGTTAGTTTACCGACCTGCAGGCCCGAGAGAAGATGAGCGCGTCATCCAGCCTCGCAGGCCGGCTGAGGAAAGGAAATGCGTGTGCCTTATTTCGATAGCTGTCCGCAGCCTCGCGCCCGCGGAAAGGCACTTACTTGCACCTAACCTATGAGTCTGCATTGACTCCGGATGGGCGTCTCATCGATCAAGTTGAGGCAGGAATAGATTGAAGACTCAAAGACAACACGCTAGTCAAAGGGAGCTATTGCCCACGGCGAGTGCATCACTTTCCACGAACGCGCAATAGGTATAATTCCAGAGCCCGCGTCCGGTGCGCCTCATCAGCAGCAGCGTACCGCAGGTATGATATTCCAACCAGGACATTTCCACCAGCCATCGTCCTCCAGCAGCAGCAGCGCCAGCAATGCACAAGCACCTGGAAAGGTCGTAAGTCAAAAAGACTTCGCCGTCAAAAGCTTCCTTTCCTGTTCCGCGTTTCACCCCCCAGTCATTACTACCTACTCCAGAGCTCTAGGCACGAGTAGTGGCACACACGGACTACCTGGGGCAAGGGCAGCGTGATCATGCGGTCAGATGGCCTTGATGGTCTGCGTACTGTTCATACGGCCATAGTGTGCTTGGAGTTTGCCTATCGTATGTGTTGGCATATCATTCTTACATTTTTGTGAGCTTTTCGAAGTGCTCTACATGCTGTCCGTTGCGGGGCCGGGAGCTTGCTTTTGCTGATCTTGAAGGTCGGTCGGACTGTAAGGATTATCGTCCGTCATGGCCGGGTGGGCTATATGGCTTTGGAAATGAGATACCTGAACTTCGTACAGGTTTGGTTTCTTAGATACCTAGGTATATAACTATGTACATGGCCTTCTACGCTGATGCTAAGTGAATAACAAAACACTGCAGATATATGCTTTTCGGCAATGTATCGCTACTTTTACGTCTTGATTCCAGCGAGTACCTTATAACGGGTATCTTGCAGCTCCATGAGTCGTCTTCGATAGCATGTTGTACATATTCTCCTTTGCTAGCCCTTCGGAGGGGAACGCCAGCCACAGGATGCTGAGATAAATATGCGACAGATGTGCATGTCGAATGTGGCTCCAGATGCAAGCCGTTCGAACCGTGGAGATTGAAGGAACGAGCGCTCTGTTCTCCTGTGAGACGGACGACTCGAAGACCACGTGCGTCCAAATCCCCGGCGCATCGCTAGAGTCTCAGATGTCTCACAAGTCCACGTTATTCCAAGCGTCGGACCGGAGAACTGGGGGTTTGTTTTGTTCGAGTTGTGATCTGGCCTGTGCTCACGTGGGGCCAGCTCAACGGCATCCGTTGATCAGAAGCCTTTCTCGGTGTTTCCCTCGCCCATACTCTTGCTTCCGCTGCTGCCACTTTGGATGGCACCAATAATGCCATCAATATACCCGGCACCACTCCACTTCTGGTGGGTGAGCACATCAACACCAAGCGCCTTCTCGCGACTTTGCACCAGATTGACATAGGCAAGCATGCCATCTTCCTTGAAGCCTCGTGACAACTCGGCGCTGATTGTGGCAGTTGAATGAAGACCAGCAAGGGAGATGAGTTGAAGAACAAAGCCTTCCTTAGCAAGATCCCAGACAAAAGATTTCAAGGAGGCATCATCAAAGCCTTGACCCATCCAATTGAAAGATGGGCTTAGATTGTAGACCAGCTTCTTACCAGGGTATTGTTCACGGATTTCTTTGGCGAAACCAGCAGCCTTTGAGACACTTGGATCGGCTGTCTCGAGCCATAGTAGATCGGCATAGGGTGCAAATTCGATGGCTCGCTTGGTAGCAGCAGGAAGACCGGCACGATAATGGTAGAAACCTTCTCGAGTTCGAGGAATATCACAAGACCACACAACAGGGGACTTGGTGTACTGATGGGACAGGATGCGACGTTTCGACAAGGATGTGTTTGGGTTGGCTTTTGTTTTGGCGAGATACTCAGTAGCGTCACCACCCTCGGCTTTGATATGAGCCTCGACAGCTTCGTCGAAAGTGACCAGCTTGTGCTTCTTTACCCAAGTGGACTCGAATTGATCTATTTCCGGTCCAGGCGCACCGTCCAATTCCATTTCTTGTAGAACCTCGGCCAAAGGCTCAGTCTCCTCAGCAATACCGAGAATGAATTCATGATCTCTAACGTCAATCGCGCTCGAGAGAAGTTTCCCGCTTTCCGAATCGGTTCGAGCAAGAATGAGGTTCTCGGAGCCCATGAGATCCCACTGAAATCTAGCAGCAACAAGACGGTTGATGTGATCTCCCACAGGGACCAGAACTTTACCAGCAAGATGGCCGCATTTCTTGCCTCCGTGCAGTTGATCTTCAAAGTGCACGGCAGCCGCGCCATTTTCCGCGAAAAGCTTGGCTAACTTGATGACCGCTGAAAGACCGCCGTGGCCAGTATCACCATCAGCAACAATAGGTCGAAGATAATCGATGTATGGGGTTTTCTGCCTCTCTTCGGGGCTGAGTTTCTGCCTGTTATCAAAGTGCTTGCGGTCGTGTAATTGTTGGGCCTTGAACAATCTCTGTACCTGGTTGGGGACCGTATTATATGGGTAATCACCAAAATCGGCGGAAACTTCATTTGTGCTTGTCAGGACGGAAGAACATGCCCAACCTGAAACATATAGAATCTCCTGGTTCTGGGCTTGTTGAGTCATCTGTACAGGGTCGATGGCACCCATAGTGTGGACAGGCTTGCCTTCAGCAGCTCTTTCATTGAGAAGGTTGAATAGCTTCCGAGCCATGAGAGAGCTGGGGTACGTCTGTTGTAAGGTCCCCCTCTTACTGACGACATCTTGGGGAGTATACGGTCTTTTGATACCCTCATATCGTGGTGATGCCCACCATTTCTTCACATCCTCCACCTGCTGTTGGAAAAGTACATCCTCGGCATCCCCAACTTTTGACTCGGTAGATAGCAGTTGGAAGGAATCTGTGGGTAATGTGGCGGACACTGGAGGCTCGACGGAAGGTAGAGAGGAAAGGGTTCGGGCCATAACAGCAACTAGAGGCTTTGAGGGAAGAGATCGCACGACGTGCCGGGCTGTTAGCCTTGGGATAGCTTTTGGTAGTTGTCGGATCATGATTGATGGGGTTGTCGAGTGTGGGTTGGCACAGGAAAGAAGCCAAACTGCCGGGTAACAGAAGGGTTCTTTTTAATAGCCACAACAGGGGCAAAGATTACAGTGATCAAGGGAGAAGTCAATAGAAAAAACGACTCAGAAAGACATTACCGTTGGATGAATAATATCAAGTCCACGCCCTGGCCCTATGTGTATTTGGACGGCGAGACAGATATTTGGTATTTTTAGCGGGGAGCAGCAATAATGGCGTCGCAATGACATGAGGGCGAGTAACAGTGAAGCTGGCGACCAGAATGAGTTTAGTGGATGAACGTTGGGGAAGGGACAGAAAGTCGCGCACAGAAGGAGAGCCGATTTCGGACCGACTGGGCTTTGGGTGACAGCATTGGATGCTGAGAGTTGCCGAGGATGTCGGTTATTCCGGGCAGGCTCTTGTCATCGTGCTCGGCCTTCTTGGTGGGCGGGCATGGGCGGGCGGAGGGGTTCTGAGCGCGCTTCTGGGGTCGTTACTGGTGGTTCGGGGCACTCCCTAAGCTCCCCTGGCTCTCTCCCACACATTGCCCGAGGAATCTCCAACTCCAGGGCAAGGGCAAGGGCAACCACGGTCCAACGTTCGTTGTTCCTGCATGCCCGGTAGTGTCAGTGCTTGTGATTAATCCTCAGCTGTTGCTAAAATTTCTGCTTGCTATCAACTGAGAAATAACTTGACCACTGCTGTTACTGCGTCACTCTCTCCTCTCCGGTCTCTGGTCACCTTCTTCACATTGCTGTCGAGCTGCTGGTAGTGTTACTGGCGGTCATTCTACCCCGCAAACATATAATTTACCCTGACAGCCGTGGTTAACAACTCCTAACCACCGCTCAAACATGGCTACCACTACAAGAACCACCCAGCACGCTCTGAGAGCTCTACGTACATCCTCCACCCGGCCATATGCTTCATTTGTCTACCGTACCTATGCTTCGGCTGCGGAGCCTGATCTCAAGGCCACCCTTCAATCGGTCATCCCAGAGAAGCGTAAGCTGTTGAAGCAGGTCAAGGCTCATGCAGACAAAAAGATTGGCGATATCACAGTTGGTCAGGTCATCGGTGGAATGAGAACCATGAAGTCAATGGTCTGGGAAGGCTCTGTTCTCGATGCCAACGAGGGTATCCGTTTCCATGGCCGAACAATCGCCGATTGCCAGCAAGAGCTTCCCAAGGGTACTTCTGGCACTGAGATGCTACCAGAGTCCATGTTCTGGCTCCTTTTGACCGGTCAAGTCCCTTCCACAAATCAGGTTCGAGCCTTCTCTCGTGAGCTTGCTGAGAAGTCCGACTTGCCTGCTCATGTTGTCAGCATCCTACGAGGCATGGACAAGAATGTTCATCCCATGACCCAATTGGCTATTGCCGTGGCCGCCTTGAACACCGAGTCCAAGTTTGCAACCAAGTATGCCGAGGGTCTCAACAAGGCTGAATATTGGGAGCCCACCTTTGATGATTCTGTCAATCTCTTGGCCAAGCTGCCTCGTGTTGCCGCTGCCATCTTTGACAAGGCTGCCCTAGATATCGAGATTGACAAAGATCAGGACTGGGCCTACAACTTTGCTCACCTCTTGGGTAAGCCTGGAAAGGAAAACGAGGGTTTCCAAGATTTACTCCGTCTCTACCTGGCTCTCCATGGCGACCACGAAGGTGGCAACGTTTCAGCCCATGCCACTCACCTGGTCGGCTCTGCCCTCTCCGACCCCTACTTGTCTTACTCAGCTGGTCTCCTTGGTTTGGCTGGACCTCTCCACGGTCTTGCTGCCCAGGAAGTCCTCCGGTGGATCCTGAAGATGCAATCTCAAATTGGAGAAAACTTCTCTGACAAGGATGTCAGTGACTATCTCTGGTCTACTTTGAAATCCGGCCAAGTGGTCCCTGGCTACGGTCATGGTGTGCTGCGCAAGCCTGATCCACGCTTCAAGGCCCTGATCGATTTCGGCGATGCTCGTCCAGATATTGCCAACAATCCTGTCTATCGCCTAGTCAAGAAGAACAGTGAAATCGCCCCAGGTGTCTTGACTGAACATGGAAAGACCAAGAACCCTCACCCCAATGTCGATAGTGCCTCAGGTGTTCTATTTCATCACTACGGCTTCCGTGACCCCCTGTACTACACTGTCACCTTCGGCGTCAGCAGAGGTCTTGGTCCTCTTGCTCAATTGATCTGGGATCGTGCCCTGGGCATGCCAATTGAGAGACCCAAGAGCATCAACCTTGAAGGCCTCTTGAAACTGGTGTAAAAGTAGAGAAAGTCGGCCAAGAGCCTGTTGTACATAGATCTGCAAGTCTTCCGCAATGGTGGAAAAGCATTGATACCTGAGTAGCCATGTACGGCGTTTCTGTTGGAAGCGCTAGTATGACGAATTCCAACACGTTTCTTTCATTCAGGGCCCGACCGTACTCATTGATGTTTACTGCTGACCTGCTGCACAGCTATTCCCATGACGCACGTCGAATTTTTTGAATTTCGGCCCGAGATCGCTACGGATGTATTTCAATTCGCGACCCCTTCCGAATATATGCAGCTAGCTAAATAGTCCTTTCTATTCGCATGTGGTAACTTCTCCAGTGTACGCCATGCGAGGCTTGATGTATGATAGTACACCCCCAATTATGAGTTGCTCCATTCCTCCGAGCTAATTACAATGATTGAAAAAACACCATCCTCACTACCTAGGCAAGCAGATACTCGTACAGCAACTGGTGTGTGGTTCGATGGCTGTCGGGTGCGTATTTCCGAATCCGTCCGCATTACGTCACAGAACGCGTCAACACGCGAGCCCTTTACATGTTGAGACGCGTCCCATTCATTTTCGACCAACTCGTCAGAGAACATGTCCTTTATCACATCCATTGTATCCTTGTTGCTGCCATATCTTGACGCTCTTGATTACCATCTCACCACCGTCCTTCCATGTGGGTAGCCATGTGTCTTGAGCTTTCCAGAAGTCTTTCTTGGCCGTTGGACTTCCATCAACCCATGGTTTGCCTTTCTTACCATCTGAAAACCAACCGTTTGTTCCCCCAACGGCGACATTCAATATCAGATAGAAGTCTTGGTCGAATGGCGTGGCGGCATTACCAGTCTGCGACCAAGGATCAAACAGTCGAGTTCCATTGTAGTCAGATAATGGAAAGCTCCCACGCTCCCAGAGTGGCTCCTTGAAGTTGGTGTACAGAACTTGCAAAAGTCTGGTGTCAATGTAGGTGAAGATGTACTTTTCAGACCATTCGAGACCAAATATGTGGAACTTTTTGGCATATGTGGTATGCAGTGCTTTTCTCTTCACATTTGTTCGCCACCACGCATCATTGGCGGCATTGGGTCCCCAATGCAATGCACTCGAGACAATGTTGTTACCTCCAGAAGGGTAAGTGTAGTTGTTTCCTCGAGACTCAACAATATCAATTTCACCCGACTGTGGCCATTGGCCGTATTTCGAGTCGACAGGTAAGAGCCAGATTGCGGGCCACAGCCAGTCTCCCTCAGACAATTTGGCCTCGATTTCGATGCGACCATATTTGATTTTCGCTCCTTTCTTCGTGTTGATACGACCAGACTTGACAGGATTCACAATAGTCCCATTGGTCACGTTTGTGCTCGTAACACAATTGCTCCACAACGACGATGAGCAGATTCCTGCTGCAGTCAGGTCAATGACACTGTTTGAATCAATCAATGCAGGATCTTGAAGAGTTGGCTTGATACGGAGCATTCCGTCTTTGACAAAAACATTCTCATCAGTCACGGTTGTTTGTTCAAATTGACCATTGCCGAACCCTCCAACCTCCGCCTCCTTTGTCCAGATGTTCAAGTCGAGCCCATTCGAGAAATCGTCGAAGTGTACAGGGCAGTATTTGTGGTTGACGACAGTACGAAGGCCATCCCAGACAAGGAAACCAGCAATTCCAAACCCAATAAGGAGTCCAATGATAGGTATGATTGTCACCCATTTCTCCCTGGGATCCTTGACTTTGGTCCACGGTCGTCCAATTTCACCCTTCTTCACACGCCTGGAATGAAAGTATCGTTGTTTGACCACAGGCTGACCCAGAGCTGCAGAGGACGCCGTCCTTGAAGGCTGTTGTGAAGCATATGGTGTCAAGAATGGGTTGACTAATTTCTCTCGATTTTGTTCGCCACCTGTGATCAATGACTCCGGAGTGGCCCCTCGAGGTGTAGCGTCAATGCTCAAAGACAAATCTTTAGGACCTGAATTATTGGGTCGTTGAGCGGTCATGGTGGGTGTGATGTCTGTCTCCAATAGGGTTTGCAACTGTTAGATCTGAAGGGATTGTACCATCAAAACTCTCAGATGAGATGGTGAGAACAGGTGGAAGAGAACTGACATTATTTAGAGGCCAGGAGTTCCGAGTTTTCTTGTGCCTGGCCGAACTCAGATTGCATTCGTCCAAAACTTCTCAGGGAAAGCATGACTCCGCAACAGTGTGAGGCTGAGACCGGCTCCTGGTCGAGCACAAATTCTCATGAAGGATTACACCAAGGTAGAACTCTACTTGCCTCTTCGGACAACCTATGTCGCACGGTTCCAATAGTTGGATCACGTTTCAATTATACAAGCTATATCTGCTCTCTGCTGGCCTACCACACACCGCTACCTCGACTGTGGGAATAGCCACAGCTCATTTCCATCTACTTGGAGTAGATATTTTCTTAAACAATGTCTAATCACCTACCTCCTGGTTTCCAATCTTGATTGTCAACGTCTGTTGGCTGACTGCTCGAAGTTCTCAACACGCTGTAAACGATATATCCCATATCGTCATTAGTGCCACAGTATGTTAACTCGAATCATCCAGCATAACAGGCTCGAAAATGATGCCCCCTCCTTCCAGCGCTTTCAATCAAGGCACCCAACCAAGACAGTCCAGTTTCTCGCTCCCATGTACAATCGAGAACAGCAAAATCTCAAGTTACGTTGTTGGTGAATTTGCAATCGGCCTACTCCACTTTCGAGAGCTGTGAAACCTGGAGCTTCGTCGGTCATTGGAAGCTGCCACCACAACTGGATTGAAAATGGATCACACCGTGGCAAATTGAATATTGCAACCTCTTAATTAATCCTTTGAGGAAGATAGCCTTGTACAGCCCTATGGTGATCACTACGATATTGGTCTTTTCCATAGACGGTACGACAATCATGGCCACTTCGTTCTTCTCGTGGTTCTACCAAATTCGCCACCACCATTCATTACACCTTCCTTGATCTTGCGATCTGGGGATTAGGAAAGCCTGCACTTTTGTATTCCTGTTACGACCACTCTTCATCCGCTTATAGCGCTGGTAGAGCTGCACACGACTTTCACCACAAGACGACCTATTTTTAGCTCAGACATCCACTAGAAGACGTTTTTCTCTCCATCATAACCGGTCAACCACCTCACGTTGGTTTACGCTATCCTCTGCTGGACTATCTCAGGCTCCTGCTGCTTACAAGGCATTGGACCATGGACAGTCAATCAGCTGTTCCTCGCCCTGCGGAATCCACTGCTCTACGAAAGCTTCCCCCGCTGGGAGATATTAGGAGGGCCACATCAAATCCGTTCGTGGATCACCATGATCCTTTTCAAGATAGCTCAAACACCTCGGACTTTTCCTCCTTCATGAGCAGACGTCGCTCAGCGAGTGGCAAGTCTACCCGCAGCAGTCGAAGTGTACTCCTCGATGACATCAAACACGAGATCATGGTCAATCACATTTATCAGCAACAGTGTTCACATCTTTGGGTGAGCGATAGCAGTGGAGAGTGTGAGGGTGTGCTATTGCGGAAATCCCGAGGTCAATACCTAGCATGTCCACCCCCCCTTTTGCATTCGACTCTAGCTCGAACGTGTACCCAACTAAATGTTCCAGTAAGAAATACGTCCATTTCGATCGCTTCAGGCAGCTAATCCATGTCAGGTCGTCGTCACGGTGAATTCAAGAGTTATCAAGACCTTCCTTGCTTGGGCCCCAGAAGCAAGGGATGTCCCTTTAATGAATGGACTTCGAGTCCAGATTCTCTCCAACATAAATGATCTTTCTCAAGCACGGAAATACCAATTTGCTGCTTTCATCACTTCGGAATCTCTACTGGTTGTGTGGGACGATGATCCAAGTAACGTGATCGAAAGAGCAGCGAAGATTGAAGCAGAGCTCATGCAACTTGTTTGGCAAACAGAGAAAATCAACAACGATGACGATACTCCCATGGAGAAAGTCGGTCAGTCCGAAGATGGTGTTGATAAGGGATCATTGGAGACCATGATCGAGCACCGATCTACAAATCTTATGAATACGAATCTTGTCGCTTGCACTTTGGTGATCGTCGTGGTCCTGCTCGGATTGGCTTGCCGGAGTTTGGCAACAGAAATTGCTGTTGACGGGGCATATGCTCGTCTGGCATTCTTGTCTCTCGTGCCAGTGCAAATCTTCTTCACCTTGGTAAGCACGCTCATCATCTTCGGACTCGGAACTCAGACTGAGCTTTGCAGTTTTTTGCACAAGTCATCGTTGGCTGTATCGCTCAATGTGTTGGGCCAGTTCGTCAGATGCAGCTCAACTCAAAATACTACTCAGCAAAATGCTCGCCACGCCTCAACTCAGATTTACCGCATGTCACAATCCAATGCCCTGTCTACAAGGAAGGCTTGTCTTCTGTCATCGCACCTACTGTGACCTCGATCAAACAAGCAATTTCAACATATGAGCTTCAAGGCGGTTCAGCAAACATGTTTGTTAATGATGATGGACTTCAGATCATTGGGGAAGAAGAACGTAAAGCTCGCATTGAGTTCTATCAAGATCATAACATTGGCTGGACCGCAAGACCCAAGCATGGAAGCGACGGTTTCGTACGTCGAGGAAAGTTCAAGAAGGCATCCAATATGAACTATGGACTTATGCTTTCTTGTCAGGTCGAAGAGAAACTTCGGGCCTACCAAAGAGCGCCTTCTTGGTCCGAAGTTGACGAGTCAGCTTCGTACGAAGCCTCCTTAAAGGAGGTCTTGGCAGAAAATCCACGAGCTTGGGCAGATGGGAACATACGTGTTGGAGATTACATCTTACTGATTGACAGTGATACACGAGTTCCCATTGATTGTCTTCTTGATGCTGTCAGCGAGATGGAGGTGTCGCCCGATGTGGGAATCATGCAATTCGCATCAGGAGTGATGCAGGTGGTCCACACCTTCTTTGAGAATGGTATCACTTTCTTCACCAACCTCATCTACACTGCAATCGAATATACTGTGGCCAACGGAGATGTTGCTCCGTTTGTTGGTCACAATGCCATTCTCCGGTGGAGTGCCATTCAGCAAGTCTCCTACACCGATGAGGATGGCTACGAGAAGTTCTGGTCCGAGTCTCATGTCAGTGAGGACTTTGATATGTCTCTAAGATTGCAGTGCGATGGCTATATCATCAGACTAGCCTCTTGGGCTCATGGTGAATTCAAAGAAGGTGTCAGCCTCACAGTCTACGACGAACTCGCACGCTGGGAAAAATATGCCTACGGCTGCAATGAGCTTCTTTTCCACCCAATGCGCAAATGGATCTACAGGGGTCCTTTCACTCCACTCTTTCGTCGATTTCTTTTCTCAAACATCCGTTTCACGTCCAAAATCACCATTATCAGCTATATAGGCACCTACTATGCTATCGGTGCAGCATGGATCATGACACTGGCAAACTACTTCGCCATCGGGTGGTTCAACGGATACTTGGATAAATACTACATCGACAGCTGGAAAGTGTGGTTCAGCATCGTCATAGTCTTCAACGGCCTCGGCAACATCGCCCTGGCGCTAATGCGTTACCGCATCGGCCAGAAATCCTTCTTCGCGGCCCTCATTGAGAACCTCAAATGGATCTTCCTACTCTCCATCTTCCTGGGTGGCTTGTCTCTGCACGTCTCCCAAGCTCTTCTCGCGCACATGTTCGAAGTCGACATGACATGGGGCGCCACGAGCAAGGAGGCTGAGTTCAGCAATTTCTTCATCGAGGTGCCGAAAGTCATTCGCAAGTTCAAGTTCAGTATCGCGTTTGCGCTGATTGGCACTGTTGCGATGGTCGTGCTGGCGACTAACCCTGGTGGGCTTGTGCCTGACGATTGGTTGATTAAGGACTTCATCGCCATCTTGCCGATGAGTACGGTCACCACGAGCCATTTGCTATTGCCGATTGCGCTGAACCCGGCTCTGATGACTTTCTCTTGGTGAAAGACAGGGGCATCTGTGGAATATCAGGGGCGGCTACGTTGAAGTTGCTCCCTAAGTTACTGTCGTGAGATTTAGAAAGTGTGCCTGGACTATCATATGAACCGAGAACCATTTTCTTGATCAAGATGTTGTTTTGAAATTATGGGAATTGCTAATCGTAGTGGGTATCGTATAATAATCTAGTCATCGAAGGTCAAGTCATAGCTCATAAGTCGTAAGCCATCCACGTTGTTGATACGGTCACGTCGCCGTTGCCCATCTGCTACCAAATTTGTTGCTGTGTCTACCAACGGCAAGACAGCACCAACCGTCGTCACCTGAGCCATGCCACATGTCCAGCGCCATTACCAGTACCACCCTACCTACCAACCACTCAACTAGGAATATCTCGCCCACCCACGCTCACCAGGGACGTCGCCATACGAAGCCATCGCTATATGACCTGTCGTCATGCAGACGGCGATCCCCACTCGAGCTCCTGCGCCTCCAGCTATACGGGTCATCCCGTGCATAGTCGCTCTGGGAGTGGGTGTGGCCACGGTCGATAATGGAGCCGATGCGCGAACATCGGAGCGAGAGCGAGAGCGGAAGGGCGAAAGAAGAGGAGAACGTATTCGGGAAGGGGAGCGAAAACGTGACAGAAGAGGAGAACGTTGTCGAGAGCGCGAAGGCGAGAGCGAGGGTGAATATGGACGAGTGGCCGTCGTCGTCGGACGTCCGCGATCGAAGGATCTGGCGCGCCGTAAAGTGCCAGTCCCGCTGTCGAGCCAGTCGCGCAGGCGGCTGTCGGCGAACTGGTCCATCTCCATGTCTTCGTGGTAGCGGCGGCGGCGCTCCGAGGACGTGGAGCGATGCGACAGGGCCGATGAGTTCGAATGGTACACGCCCTCGTTACGTTCCCTGTACAGGTCTGACGACCCGCGGGTCGGGGAGAACGCCCAGGAGCCCACTAGCGATCTCGATCTCGAGCCTCTGTCGTCGTCCATCTCGGCTCGGGCCCGCGCTAAGAGGGCGGCGGTGCTGGACGAGTTGTTTGTGGTGGTGTACGGGGTGGTGTAGGTGGTGGTGCGGGCGGGGCTGAATAGAGCATAGTTCGACCCGGTCGAGGAAGAATGAAACGTCCTGCTCCCATAATCGAGGTCTCTGCCATTGCGGTCGCTCATGTGGCCGGTACAGTTCTCGGAAGGGTGGTGTTCAGCTGGGAGCAGCGAAGGGGATATTTCCGACTGGCGATCCGGTGTGGTGGGGTGGCTTTCACAAAGACGGCGCGACAGTCTTCTCTTATCAAGGGGATCTTGAGTCCGGACTAGGCTTTCCAGATACCGTGTGATTTATACTTGTTTTGGAGGTGGTGGAACAGGAGACTTGAAGATTGAGAGCCATACGGCATATTTATGGTCTTTGGATCTTTCAATAGCTCCTGTTTGTTTCTTGCAGAGCGACGACACGGTGTGCGGGCCAGGTGATTCCGATTTATCGTTGAAGTTGTTGCACAACGACATGGGCGTGAAATCCAAGCGGTTTGCAGATGTTGCGCATCTCCATCCTGCTCGATTGAGTAGAGTTTCGTCGACAGGGGTATTGTGCGTTTTGTAGATGACAGGTCCTGGTCTTCAGGGGGTTGAACAATGGAGACGAAATGACATGGACGGATCAATTCAGTCGCATTTGCGTGCTTGTTGGCCTTCAGCCTTGTCTCGAGGCTGCAATTCATTCATCTACCAGATTGAATCCAAAATCATCGTCCAGCATCATGTTGGCGACACCATCGTATCAGTGAATTGCATAGCGATACCTAGGACGCCAACACTACCCGAGAAGCACTATTCTTCTGATTGCACATGTCCGATTCCCGGAGTTTCTTCTAGCAGTTTCTCGGATTCGAGAAAAAGATATGTCCACTTCTTTTGTCCTCCCTGTGACGAGAGCCAAACGATCATCACACAAGGCTGCACAGTTAAGGAGCGTCTGACTGTTCACTATTAACAGACTCTTTGAAGAACAACCAGGGTCTGGAGCATAATACCCATTCAAGTAGTCTTCAGTACCTCGATACTACTTTTCAGCTCCTTTTTGACGCTATTCGTTGAATTAGCGAATGTTAAAAGTGAGAATAACGTGGCAAGAGATCCACGTAGTCGGTCTTCCGAAGCCGTTTGGTTTATTCTTTCGGCGCGCGTAAGTAACTACCTAGGTAAGGTCGATAGGAGTTCTTACCACCATTCGTACCTTCCTTATTTTCAAGACTCAGAAGTCAACCGGTGATGATACCATCTCATCCATTTCTTCGAAGAAGGGGTGAAGACGAGTTAAGTGAAGAGTTCTACACTCGTTTTCTCGGCGTAGCTGTACTGGCAACACGGATCCTTGGATAGTGACAATTTATCGCTCACTAGTCAATGCTGCTAGTTGATCGGCGTATAGCCATCTCGCTGTCATACTCGCAAAACTGAACGAAGTGATCGGTCTTATGTGTGAATGGTGCTCATGACTGTTCGTTAGTTCCAAACGAAATGCAGCGGGATCAAAATCAGTTGCTGCAATCAAAATGAAACTCATGGCTCGGCACGTGCCTATGCTGTTTGTATCGACTGGGTGGCTGGGTGATTTGGCGCACCGCTCAAGGTCTTCCGTGCCTGAAGAGGGTAGAAGTGGGGAAGTTGGAAGGAGCTGGCTACTGAGCCTGTTGTGTCATGCCATCTCAAGTCAGAAGTTTGGAGGAAGCATTAGCCGACTCGTCATCTCAAACCAGAGTAACTGAGGTCATGTCGTGTCGGCAGGGGTAGTTGAAACCGTAGACCACCACTGGCAGCTGCAAGCGAATATTCACCCTAAGGACGGTCTGAAAGGCGAGGTATATGCGAGATTGGCGGAGTCAAAGAAACGTCACATATTGTAATGTCGATCGTTGAATCATAGTTGTCAGGATTTCATGTTCTATTCTTGATATCAAGCACTTATGACACCTTTAGTACAGCTCTACCTGCGAGCTTACCGGCAATCATCAGATCCATATACTTATCCACATCTTCAATTGTTCCCTTTGTCAAGATGGGCTGTTTCATAGTCAGTATCTGAATTTGAAGGGCCTGGAAAGGTTTCATGAACTTACATGCACTAGACCCCGTGCTGTGAAGTCAAGAGCTTCTTCTACATCCTTCAATGTACCGACGACGCTGCCCACAATGTTTAACTTCTTCAGGCACAACATAATCGGCGGTGCGCCTGCAAGAACAGTAGGGTCTTTTGGCAGACCGACCGCAACAACGGTACCACCAGGTCTGAGGAATGTTGGTGCACTGGCATAAGCTTCTTTTGTGGCCGCGGTGACAATGACTCCATGGGCACCATATGTCGTGATACGCGTGATTTCGGATGCAATGTCTTGAGTTTTGGTGAAGTCGATAAACTCCTCTGCTCCTAATTTCTTGCAGAGGTCTCGTTTCTCGTCACCGCCATCTATGGCGATAATCCGCATGCCCTTGAAGTTGTTAGTGGTGACCAGAGATTGTTTCATGAACTTACCATGGCCTTTGCATACTGTACAGCAAAATGGCCGAGCCCGCCTCCAGCACCTGGGAGAACCTAGTTATGGAGTCAGTGGTTGGCATCTCTCGTAGTACTTATCAGCAACATACAATCCATTGGCCAGGTTTGACAGCACTCCTCTTGCAAGCGACATATGCTGTTACACCACCGCACATGATAGGTCCAGCTTCCTCATCAGCAACACCCTCGGGGATGCGGGTAGTGTATCTGCCATCGCTGATAGCATACTGCTGGAAAGTTCCTGCAGCAGTGAAACCTGAGTTCTTCTGGTTCGGGCAGTGGAGCTCGTCGCTACCGTTTGTGCAAAACTCGCACTCTCCGCAGACCCCCCACACCCATTTGATTCCAGCACGGTCCCCAACTTTCCATTTATGATGCATATCATCACCTACGGCGACGACAACGCCAGCGCCCTCGTGGCCGGCAATTCCCTTGGTGGCGGGCTGCATGGCAACTCCGAATGATGCCCATTCATCATGAATCAGAGATTTGTCTGAAGCACAGAGACCAGTCCTTGCATCTGTTAGATGTGGATCAAGTATAAAGGGATAGTAGCGACCTGCCAATTGATCTTGACCAAAACCTCGGTAGGGCCAGGAGATTGAACATCGACTTGCTGCACAGGAGCTTTGGCATCAGTACCCTCGCCGACCTTCACGGCGGCTTTTTGCTGTTTGGGGATGTCCACGGTGGCCATATTGAAGTCAAGAGATGGATTTGGTCTGTGCTGATAGTATGTCTACTGAGTAGTGGTCACAGTTCTAAGAGCGAAGACATGAACTATCCACGGCCAGCGACTGGTTTAATACTTAGCTCTTGGGTACCCATCTAACCGACACTGCGCGGAGCCGATACTGGACTGGCAACATTCCAGGGCAGTCTGCTCATACCAGATGGCCCCCGGTTTAACATAGCTTCCCCGCAATTCCATGTCATCAAACTGTAACAGGACTGGACGAAACATGATAAGGCGGGGTGGGGTCGAGTCGAGGGAGTTGCTATCAACTGAGACGCCAATCGTCATCATGCAAGGCGACCACAGACTGGAGGAGGAGTTACGTGTGCCCGCCTCGCATTTCACGTTACAAGTCTCCGTACCCACACGCGGAGGAGGTCCGTGGTGGGTTGTTTTGAACCGAGGTTTATGCAAGGGTGAATGAGTAATTCTTCGCAGGTTATCAATAGACGTGCAGCATCCCTGGCATCAAACGCGAGCGTGGCCACAGAAGCAACATGCCAAGATCTTGTTTGGGGAAGGTCGGCCGAACCTTCCTTCCACCCCTCACTGTATCGAATCGTCTGCACTCAGTCGAGGCTCGAGACTCGAGAGTCAACACAACACCACTCCTCCCCGCCCCGCGTCTCGCCCTTGGACCAGTCGGATGACCGGGACTTCAAAAATAGCAAAAGTCTGGGACTGTGTATCAGATCTTCATTGATCGACTCGACTGCAACCGAAACCACGACGCGTCGCTTAGCACAATGGTTCTCGCTGTATGCCACCACCAAGTTGGCTCATATGGCTTCACACCATGGCTAAGATTATTGATGTAGGCTGTGGGCCAGATCTGCTCAACGGCCTCGATGAGCCACAACCTTGCACAATGTCAGACACTTGTGCGAAAGGCTGTGATGGCCGGTGCAAAGGTAGGCTCGCTTTGATTCAGTCCAATTGCCGCTGTCGAGGTTCCTCGTACTCGGCATTAATTCAGTTCCTCACGCAGAAGAACGACATCTAGGCCCTCTTCCTCCCTGAAGCCTCCGACTACATTGCTTCATCCCCATCCGAATCCATAGGCTTATGTCAACATGCGTCGAAAAGTCCATTCGTCCACGGCTTACAAGAGGCCGCAAAGGACAATTCTCTTGCGATCAATGTTGGAATACACGAACCCACCGATCCACCCTCTGATAGAATAAAGAATACCCTGATATGGATCAATCAAAGGGGGGACATCGTGCATCGATACCAGAAGCTTCATGTATTTGATATAGACCTGCGGCCCAATGGACCCAAGTTGAAAGAGAGCGACTCTACGGAGCCTGGTCGTGAGATTGTCCCACCCTACCAGACACCACTAGGCGACGTTGGCAGTCTGATTTGCTTCGATTTACGCTTTCCTGAGCCAGCTTTGAGGCTACGCCGGCTGGGCGCAGAAATCATTACATATCCCTCAGCCTTTACTGTTCCCACGGGCAAATTGCACTGGGAGATCTTACTACGAGCTCGGGCCATTGAGACGCAAAGCTGGGTTATTGCCGCTGCTCAATGTGGTCGTCACAACGAGAAACGTGTTAGTTATGGCGATACCATCGCAATATCGCCAAATGGCGAGGTTACCGGCAGATTGGATCGTGTGCTTGATATTGAGACTGAGAAGGAAGGATCCCGTCAACCCGACCTCCTCACTGTCGACATTGACTTGCAAGCCTTACGAGACGTGAGGCGAATGATACCTCTCATTCGGCGGACAGACGTATACCCCGAGGTTTGAAGCGTGAGTATGTCTCACACTTATACAACAGAGACGACTCTTGGTGACGCCCCAAGCCTCATATCTTTTTATGCTCCATTGTTAAGCATCATGCCAGGCGAGCCATTATTCCAGAGTAGTTAGAACAATCAGCTATTTTTCTGACAAGGTCACGTCCTTCAAGCTATTTGGTGTTTCTCGTGCTGTCAGAACACAAAAGCTGATCCTGCCTGCCACATGCGCTTTTCTCAGATTCTTCAGCACCTTTCTCAGGGTCTGGGGGAACGCCCGAACATGTCACAGTCGGCAGTCGTCTCTGAATGCTCCTTACCGCTCCCACGTCTCCTCAATTGCGAGCTCCTTGTGGAACCCGATCCAAACACCTCCACATTGAAGGATCCTGCAATCTTCTTAGAATGATTGGTACAAAGGTAAGCTTTGAGCTTGAACTAAGAGCTAATACCCCGTTCCTCAAAGCATGAACTGCCACAAATTGGAAATGCAAAGAACATGGAGAGTCTATCAGATTCCTCTTTGGGAGCGGCGCTTTCATTCTCCCGTGCTGAAAAAAGCACTAGCTCCGTGTTGAGATTGAATATCTTTGACCTCCAACTACCTGTCTCGCAAGCCTAACAGTCAACAAAGAAGATGCTCGACTTTAGGTCAAGTCAAAGTACGAGATCCATGTCATGAGGCCAATACGAATGAATCTGGCGTGTTGAAGCAAGCAATCAATGGGGCATGCGGCACGCTTGCTGCCGATAATGAGCCTTGTGCTGTGAGACTCCGGTGTGGAAAACTCCTGATATGTCTATCCATGTGGTACCTTCGATGCTCAGAAACACTGTCTGGCCACTTATGCCCCCCACATGCCCGTCATATACTAGTCGCCAATCTTTGCAGCATTACGCCGTGTTATCGTCTCCACTTGTACCCTAACCCTGTTCCCACCCATCGTCAAACCAGGAGTTTCTTCCCAAGAAGGGCCCCCACCTTGAACGACAGCCCCAGTCATGAATCTTTTGTGTCTTGAGTCACGTAATGAAGCATGGTCCTCAGCGCTTTGGGACAGTCCCCTTGACTATTTTGAGCACGGAACTTTGACTTCCTTTCCCTTTCCCTCCACTTTCTATATTGCATGGTATAAAAGCATGAAAAGAGCGTTGACACAGGTCTTGTCAACGAGGAGACCTTCATACAGAGACTCTTCTCAAGATGTCGTTCGAAAAACCAATCACAGAGACCGTCGAGCCCATGTCGGCTATTGACAGCCGCAAGGTATCTTCTACTCCTCTATGTCACATGCTGTGGCGCTAATAAGCCCTTGACAGCTCGATGTGGCAGAGGTCAGAGTGGTCAAAGGTAGTGAGGCCTATAACGAGGCACTCATTGCCGAGAAACCTCCCATATTACACCCGACATCACTCCGGCTCCTGCTGTGTGTGTTGCTTGGTTTCTTCTGTCAGACCATGAATGGGTTTGATGGATCGCTCTTTGGAGGCTTGACTGCGAACAAGACGTTTCTCGAATTCTTCGATGGCGCAAACAAGGGTTTATGGGCTGGCCTTATCTCGTCGATGTATCAGATTGGAGGGGTCTGTGCACTTCCCTTTGTAGGACCAGCGATAGACACCTGGGGCCGAAGGGCTGGTATGTTCATCGGCAGTATTCTGATCATCCTTGGTGCTGTCATCACGGGCACTACTATCCACAACGCCAGCGTTCATCAGTTCATGGGTGGTCGTTTCCTGCTTGGCTTTGGTGTTTCCATCGCCTCGGCTGCTGGGCCGATCTATGTCGTGGAGACAACACACCCAGCCTTTCGAGGCATTGCAACCGCATACTGTAACACCTTTTGGTTCACCGGCTCCATCCTTTCGAGTGGGGCCATTCGAGGCGGGCTTAATTTGAGTGGGAATATCTCGTGGCAACTGCCCGTTTGGCTCCAACTCCTGTTCCCCGGTTTGATTTGCATGTTCTGTTTCCTCATTCCCGAGTCTCCACGGTGGCTATATGTCAATAACAAAAGAGAGAGTGCGGTTAACATGCTAACCAAATGGCATGGATACGGAAATCGTGACAATCCTTGGGTGAAGTTGCAACTAGATGAGTATGAGGAATTCTTGAATCTGGACGGCGGTGTGAGTCGTCCTGTTTGTTTGTGTCTTTTTCCGCTTGTCAACTGAATATGGCAGGACAAACGCTGGTGGGATTACCGTGCATTGTTCAACAAACGATCAAGTGTCTATCGGCTAGCATGTAATTGCTGCTTCTCCATCTTTGCACAATGGGCAGGTAAGAGCATGTCGAGTTTGGTTGGTGCATTCCAGCCACCCTAACTAAAGACATCCATAGGAAACGGCCCCCTGAGTTATTTCCTCCCAGCTGTGTTGGATACCGCCGGTTACACAGAAAGCATCACACAGGCCAATATCTTACTGGGCTATGCGGGCTTCCAGTTTTTCTTTGCGCTCCTGGGTGCTCGATTTGTTGACCGCATTGGGCGCCGGCCACTGATGCTTTTTTCCATGGCCGGTTGCTGTGTAGTCTGGATCGCAGTTACAGCGTCCACTGGAATATTCGCAGGCTCGGGAAAGACGAACGACGACGCTGCCAGATCGACAGTTGCGTTCATTTTCCTGTTTGGAGCGGTCTACTCTTTCGGCATTACGCCATTGCAAGCGCTTTATCCAGTTGAAGTCTTATCATTCGAAATGAGAGCCAAGGGGATGGCATTTTCCAGTCTGGCAGTGAACGCTGGTGGTATGTTGAATCAGTTTGCGTGGCCCGTGGCCCTGGACGATATTGGTTGGAAGACCTACATTGTGTTCATTATCTGGTGTGGGATTCAGACGGTTGTTTGGTACTTCTTTCTTCCAGAGACTCGAAAGAGAACGGTGAGTGTTGCACATTTTTCCCTGGGCGTCTGGTGTGAGCTGTCCTGATCGGTCTCTAGTTGGAGGAACTCGACAAAATCTTCGAGGCGCCAAATCCTGTCAGGTTCTCTCTCAAGGCTCACAAACTTGCTATCAATCATGACAACCAGGTTATTGCTACTGACGAAGCCTAATCCACGATGCAAAAAAGATCTTCCCGGTAGGGTTACGCGAGGTCATAAGCACGGGCGATGGACCATGGATTCTACGTCCCAATACTCTCTCAGGAAGGACCCTCTGATTTGGTTTTGACTCCAAGACGCTTGTCAAACCTTGTTCAGGCGGTTCAATCCCAGGCGGCTAAGGAAAGGTCCGACCAGAACGCAGCCGTCCTTGGATACTATCAAGGGGCGAGTGAGTCGGTGATTAGTACTTAGTATTTCATTGGACTTTGGAAGTAAGTTACATATTCGGAACAACGGAGTAGAATTACAGTGAGCAAGTATTTAGGTTGGCTGCCCTGAATTTACGTAAGTCATCAAGGAGTTGCTTTTGAGTTTTGGCGGCTGAGCTTAGCCTATGCTTTTTACGTTGTACCTGTTGGCATTTAGAAAGAACAATGACTCTCATACTACCTAGGCACCCTCGTACTTAGCGACGTGATAGGAACAAAGCTCATCCTTCCCCAACAAGTATCGTTCTGTAAGTCAGTGTAGTGTTTTCATCACTTCCCCAATGCTTACCCTCCAGGATAGGATGCCACTCTAATTACCGACCAACACTGTTTGAGACAAAGTCCAGTTGTTCCCAACGGCCTCGGCGCCAGCCTCACCTCCAAAGTCATTCAGTGGCATTTGCCTTCCGCCCTCATCGACCTTCAAACCACCAACTTGAAATATGAAGTCATTCCTCATTACTCACAGTTGCTTCATTCTCATCGGTCAGATACCAAAACCTAGCTGTCCCAATAGCAAGTGTGACCCAGCCACGATGACCCTCTCCTCACAATCCCAAGAAGCTAGACGCTACCTTCCCCCAACGCTAGTTGGCCCCAGATTCGGGGAATTTCACAGGGATTGCTTCGAGGCTGTGGGGAAATGAATCACGCATGAGGAAACCGTGAGGCTTGCTAGCGAATCCTAGTATACCATCTCACCATTAGTCCCCTGATCCTGACTTCTCTCACCTACGAAGTACATTTCTCCAATTTTTAGCGGTGAACAGTACCAAGTATCAACGGCATCAGGGATAGACATTCTCATAGCCTATTCGGAGCACCGACAACTCCTGCGAGCCTCTTGTCATGTTTGGGGTAGGAAGACAAGCGCCACTTTTCCCACGAGCTCAATCATGGGCTGGCTAGTTCTGGCATAAAGGAGAGCTCCTCGTCGAATCACCCATCTTCGGAAAACTGGCATTGCACCTTCAAGGACTCAAATCGTCCAATATGGCCATCGTCAATAATTACAACTTTCTAGTTGTTTTCTTCGTTACCTTTGGGTCGCTAACTTATGGGTACAACTCCGCGATCATCGGCGCCGTGATTGGGCTGCCTTCCTTTTTCGAGTACTTCAGTATCGACATCAAGTCTGACGAAGGGTCTCGAATCACAGGAGGTGAGTTCTTGCTATACTATCTATCCGCTGATGATTCATGGACCTGAAAACTGATAATTTTCACCAGCTACCAATGGGTTGTTTGCTGGTGGAGGCCTTATTGGGTGCTTCTTGATCACGTATCTGGCTGACAAGATCGGACGAAAGAAATCCATCCAAGCTACAGCAGTTCTGTGCATTGTTGCTGGTGCACTGCAAGCAGGATCAGTGCATATAGCAATGTTCCTCGTCGCTAGATTCATGATGGGTGTGGGTGTCGGCATGGTTAATGTCATCACCCCACTCTACCAATCCGAAGTATCTCCTGCAAAGTCAAGAGGTCGTTTGGTGGGCTCCCATGGTTTCATCCTCTGCGTCGGCTATGTACGTGAAGAGTTCTCCCAGAACATCACTTGAGTGAAGCAAAAACTGATGATTCTCTAGGGCCTGGCCGGTTGGACGGGCTATGGGTGCTACTTCTTGAAGAGTCAAGTCGCACAATGGCGTCTGTGCCTGGCTCTTCAAATCGTGCCTCCTCTTTGCCTCTTGATCGGCTCACCCTGGCTACCAGAATCTCCTCGACATCTTCTTGCCAATGATAGACAAGAAGAAGGATTCGAAATATTGAAGCGACTTCATCACACCCTGGAAGATGTCGACTTCATCACTGCAAGAGAAGAACTCTACCAGATCCGTCAGCAGCTGGACCTTGAAAAGCGTGAGGGCTGGAGGCAAGGTTACATACGCGGCTGGGTGTTGCTTTTCTCCAAGAAGTCCTACAGAAAGCGATTACTGTTTGGGTTTTTATTGCTGTGAGTTAACTCGCTGCCGAACCCCACTAGCTCAAGATCTATTGCTAAATTGTTTCAGAGGACTGGTTCAGTCGACAGGTTGTCTAGGTAAAAGCTCCTTTATCCTTCTCCAAGTGGCTTTGAATTCGAATCACTGACCACAAACTCTCTTAGTTATCAATAATTATCAAGTGTTGCTCTACAATGGCCTGAACCTGTATGGAGCAATGCCTCTCATGTTGTATGCAATCTGGGACACATGGGCCGCATTCATGAACTTCATCAACGCAATGCTGCTCGATAAAGTGGGTCGCATACCGATCATGGTTGTTGGACAGGTATGGTAGCATCAAGCTCTTCTTTCGACGCCCATATTTGCTGACATTGTGGTGCTTAGCTTGGCTGCTCGGTTTCTGTCGCAGGGTTTGCCGCTTGTCTTGCTCGTTATGGCGGGACTGATAATAAGATTGGCAACGGCTTCGGGGTCTTCTTTCTATATCTCTTCGTGACCTTCTTCGGAGGCAGCATGGACGCAAGCTCATACGTCTACGCCAGCGAGCTATTCCCCACATCGATCAGGGCGCAGGGGGCAGGCTTCAGCGTGTCAGGGTTGTTCGCATTCAGCCTGATCTACACAATGTGTGCTCCTGTCGCATTCAACACAATTGGGTGGAAGTATTACCTCATTTTCGTCATCATACCACTTTTCGGCGCGATGGGAATGTATTTGTTCTATCCTGAGACCAAGGGGTTGGCGCTGGAAGAAATCGCAGCCAAGTTTGGCGATGAAGTCGCTGTCGACCTGACGAATCTCTCTGCTGAGGAAAGACTTCACCTAGACAAGACCCTGGTGAATAGCGAGATCATGGAATTCGATCACAAGGTGTGATGATGGCCGTTACAAGCTTTCCTAGTGAAATCTTCAGGCGAAGAGTGAATGAAATGGAACTATCGAAACTTAGGTTGCTAGCCAAAAGCACTTAGTAGTAAGTATTTGTTAGGAAAGTATTAGTACTAGCTAAGTACTATGCAGTGCTTATACTCCTAAGTAGGTAGTACTCAATACTTGTAATACTAGTATCGATGCGAAGTACTAAGCAGAAAAACTAAGCTCTGATATTCAAGTAATACGTGTCAGCGAAGAGTCAAGCTCAAGATCATATTTTCCATCTGCTATTCAATACAGTGAAGTGCGACTCTGTACTACTTACTTATGTATGATCCTAGACTACACGAGGTTTGAAGCATCCCACGAATCCAGCTCGAACGCGTTTAGCTCGCTCCCCACCTCGACTTGGCGAGCGGAGCCCAGGCAAGTGCGGACTGGAGCCGAATTGAAATCCGGGTCAGGTTAGTCCATGGTCTATAGTTGAAAACCGGTAGTTTGGACCGCGTGTTAGGAAATACGGCTGTCAGCAGCTCAAAAGAAGAAAATACTAGTAATAGTAGGTACTTAGTGCTCATCAATAAATGCGGACTATGTGGCTAAATCAAACCCAGGAAGAGGACCGTAACTGAGCCCGAGAATGAACGCGCACGGCCTTTCATGGAAGCGGGAAATACGACCTTTGAGACAATTCAACAGCCCAGTGCAGTACACGGCTTAGTAAGTGAACAAGTACTTGTGATGGACGCGGTTACTATAAGCAGTTTTCCATCTTTCTTGATTTGAGGGTGCTGCTGCTTCAAGCTGCAAGTTCTTGGTGTTTTCTGTCACCACTACTATTTATTCCCGTTTCGCGAATATAGAATCTAGACGATTTGATGAATAAAAGTAGTACTTCTAAGTATTCAGATATCGTCTACTCACCTTTGGCTGGTAAACCATAGCTCTACTAGTACTTAGTAGCTTAGGTAAGTTCACCTGGTTCCTCTGCCCTCCTCTTTAGCTTTCATACATTCCCAAGCGCTACTAAGCGGTAAGGTGTGCACCAGAACTCCAAGTCCAACACGCCTAAGATACAGCCTCTTTGCTTCAGGGACTAAGTACCTCTGGAACTAGGGACACAACCGTTAACGCGAATGCAGTGAGTGGTAGTAGAATATATAAATACTATGTACTAAGTATCATTTTCACGTCTGCGAATGTAGGGACTTTAGCCGAAAAGCTCAGCAGGTCTTTCTACACCTACTTATACCTCTCGTATAGTATTTATATCTACTCAGTGTACTGTCAAGGCTTACTCCTTCCTTACGAACTTGGTACTTACTACTTATATCACACTACTCTAGTACTGTAGTTGCTTCAAGGCCAATATTAGCACCATAAATTACGTATACGATGGAGTAATCACCAACAGCACTACTAACTTAGCTTTTTGAGGTAGATTTAACTAAGCTCTGAGCCTGCATGGGTGAAAAAGCTTTTCCTCACCGCCGACACCGGAAGGATAAGAGAGGCAGGCCGTGGCCCATGAGGGAGAGGAGCACAGGTGGAGCAATAATACCCATGAGGAGATGTATTTGAACTCAACCTGGCCTGTTGCTTGGATTTACCTTATCTGACGTTATTGTAATTATTAGCTACTGAAAACGAACCCCACTGCAGAGCTCGTTGTTATTGAACGCAGAGCTCTGTCTTGCGGTCTCACAAACCCATTCGAACTTCCTCGGAACTGCAATGAGTGCCGACACATCAAGAATACTAAGTACTAAGTAGTAACAAGTGGAAAGTCTTCCCTGCCAGGGAACCACAATCCTAAAAATTTCACGAGCGTCAAGTTCAATTTGACACACTATGCCCAAGCGCCAGCCGAGTCAGCATGGCGCAAACTTGGCAAACTCGTCAGACTAACTTTTGAATTTTGCTCGATGTTAAGTATCAGCTGAGCTGTGCGGGCCCTAAATGAATGTGCTCATACCACTTTCCATCCAGTGCACCCACTACCAACTTAGTAGTTCGGGTTGCATATCAGCCAAGAGAGAATTGATATGCTCGGCATACCAGAGTCACGATCTACAGTGTAAGAGGTGAGGTGAGAAAGAAGGCCTGGCCTGGCTGGGTGCTTAATTCCGTACGAGCCTGTCCCGAGTCGTTGCCCTTCAATATCAGGTCACGGGGATCTCTCAAAAGTGCAGCAATCTTCAAGGGTGACGTTATTGTAAACAAGCCAACTAAGCTAGAGTTAAGGTTGTTCTTCATGAAGGCTTGATGCGAATGGTATCAAGATGTCCAGGGTCTTTGTACTCAACACAACACAGGAACCTTCGCCTCTAGCTAGGCAAACATTGAACAGCTGAAAAAAATAATTTCTCCATGTCGACCCCATATAGAGACTCCAGCACACGGCAGGGAGGTTTTGAGCTGCGGTTTCTTCGTCAGAGCAGCTCATGTCACTTCAAACTCCATATCGCGTGCGTTGCCAAATCCATGTCATTCAGAGTCCATGGGTGAAAGTGCCGGTATTTATCTGGCCGACTATCTGCTCCGCATTTTTCTTCGGGCCTAGTTTGCGAGCAGCAAACCTTCTGAACCCAGGTATCCTGGCCTCAACCCTGAAAAAAGGCTTGCGCAGAGGGATTTCCCCAGCGCGCTCCTCATACAACATGAAGCAGATAGCCACAATGATGAAGAGCCAGTAGATGTTATAGGAGATGACTGAGCCGTAGGTTCCAGTGTTTTGCCAACCTAGGATCGCGTTAAATACATCCCACCCGTGGTCGCGCTCCGGGTTACAACAGTTGACATGCCAAACGGTCTGATCGATGTTATACGAGCCCGGCCCGTCTCCAGCCTCGGCGACATCGCTACCAACTTTCCGCTGGAAATTCCAGAATTGCAAGCTCCAGATAGCCTTGGAGAACATCCCAGCTGCTATCAGATACAGTACACAGGTCGAGGCGATAAGGAAGTACTGGATAGTCATCTGGTTGCCCCCACGGTAGATAAGAAAACCGACGAGAAGGCCAGATAGAATGCCCGTGATGACGGGGATGGGGAAAGCAGTGGCTGGCAGGCCTAGTGAGACACCACCGACAAATACCACTGCTTCGAGGCCCTCGCGTAGAGTGGTGATGAAAGGGAGAATGAACATGGCGTATCTGCGAGACCAATTACCGAGTCTCGAAGCAGCATCTTGGTCTTTACTTCTAGCAACTAGAGCTTCTGCGATCTTGACTCGCCACTTCTCCTTGGACTTATTGATTCGAAGAATCGCCAGCTCCATAATGGTAATAATGATGCTGGCTATTAGGTAGAAGATACCTTCCCACAAGTCCTCAGACTGAGCCCATAGATCATGCCCTAGACCGTAGAAGACACCGATAAAGGCACCGCCGATG
The DNA here is from genome assembly GCF_035927105.1 of Exophiala bonariae. NCBI lineage: Eukaryota > Fungi > Ascomycota > Eurotiomycetes > Chaetothyriales > Herpotrichiellaceae > Exophiala > Exophiala bonariae. The sequence continues at coordinate 52,049 of NW_027042512.1, read as the reverse complement.
ATCAAGGCTATGAGGATACCTGAAAGCGAGCCCGCCCATACCTGTCGTTTCAGCCGTTTGTAAAGGAGCGAATCCTGGTCAGGTTGACCCAGACACTGCTTGAGGAATGAAAACAACACTGAGATAATAATGATTGCTTCGAGACATTCTCGAAAGACAATGAAGAATACTTGAACACCAAATACATTGGTCATGGTAAATTATGTTGTAAATACGGAGGTATTGAATCCAAGGGTGGTGGGAGCGCAAGTCAGAGTTCTATCAGAGGTTGTTCGAAGTTGGATCTTATACCAGGCAAATTCAAGTACAGAGGTTAAAGATTCGCGAAAGAAAGCCACTCACGCTCAAATTCAAGCTTTGTACCGGCATGCTTGTGCTGGAAGACTGGACCCACACGGTAAGTGTGACCTCAAATACTGAGGATAGAACGTGCATTTCACGAGCCAGAGGGTCGTGGCCGAGCTTCGGAGGTCCATAACTGGGTCTACATATTGGTGTAAGAAAAAAATCTCAAGGGGAACAGGTTAATCGGCAAGAAGGGGGGGTGGAAATGGACTAGCAAATGGGCCAGCACTTCGGAATCCCACGTTGAAGCTTTCGCTTATCAGATATGATTGGATAAGATAAAACAAATCGTACATCAACCACGAACCTTTCCGGTAAGAAACCGTGTAGGAGCATGTCTAAGCTGCAACTCAAACACAATAAGATTATGAGGCCACGCGTCCTTAAACAGAATAAGAGACTTTGGCAAGCGCTTGATCTTCGAGGTTGGGAGCTTTCTGCCGTGACCGGGCCTAACACATGATTGCAGCCAATCCTTGGACTGGTGGTCAAACCCGAAGCCTGATGATCTTCTTCTCTTCTCATGCTGTTGATCCAGCATGGGTAGAAGAAAGGTCCCATCCCCCATGTGTCTCACTACATGCGCTCCTGTAAGTAAAGCGCCAGGCAAAACAGGCCATCAACTCTCGCTTCAAGCATCACGATAAGCCTTGGCCATTCTCTACACGACCTCGACTATCTCATTTCAGGGCTGCGACCATGGCAAAGCTTGCCCAAATGCATCCCTGTTTACTGGTAGTCTTGCTGTTCGCCGGCTGGACGCTCGCGAAAACAGTTACTTACGATTTCAATGTCTCATGGGTCAATGCAAACCCGGATGGTTTGCTAGAGAGGAAAGTCATCGGCATTAACGGACAGTGGCCGCTGCCCGTCATCGAGGTCGACAAGGGTGATCGCCTGGTTGTCAATATGTACAATGGCCTAGGTGATAAAAACGCTAGTATTCACTTCCACGGTATGTATCAAACGGGAACCAGTGATATGGACGGGCCATCTATGATCACTCAGTGTCCTATTGTCCCCGGACAGAGCTTCACATATAACTTCTCCATCGATCAAAACGGCACCTACTGGTACCACTGCCATACCGACTTCTGCTACCCCGATGGCTATCGTCAAGCTCTCATTGTCCACGATGAAGACAGTTACTTTCGTGATTTATACGAGGCAGAACTCACCTTGACCGTTAGCGACTGGTACCATGACTTGGTGGAAGATATTCGGTTTCTGTCGCTGTACAACCCGACCGGCGCTGAGCCCGTGCCCAATTCCTTCCTGATGAACGATGCCCAAAAGTCGAGTTTTCCTGTCAAGCCCAATACCACCTATCTGATAAGGTTTATCAATATCGCCGCCTTCGTTGGACAGTACATCTATATCGAGGACCATACATTCAGGATTGTTGAGGTAGACGGTGTATATACCGAGCCTGCAGAGGCAGATATGCTGTATCTCGCCGCCGCCCAACGATACGCTGTTCTCTTAACCACCAAGAATTCGACGGAGAAGAACTATCCTATTGTCATGGTGGCCGATGCTGAGCTTCTCGATTCGATCGCCCCAACGCTACAACTAAATAACACCAACTGGTTAGAATACAATGCTTCCGCACCACACGTTGAAGCAGTCGTGCAGGTCGATTCCTCAGCTGATCTCGTACCATTCGATGACATCAACCTCATTCCATCTGACGGCATGGCACTCCTTCCGGAGCCCGACCACGAGATCGAGGTGACGGTTGTTATGGGTAACTTGCGGAACGGAATTGGGTACGCATTCCTGAACGACATAACCTTCAATGCTCCCCAAGTCCCTACACTGTACACTGTGATGTCTTCTGGCAACCTCTCCACCAACGAAGCCATCTACGGCGAATACACACAGCCAATGGTGCTCAAGCACAACGAGGTCGTGCAGCTTGTCCTAAACAACAATGATACCGGTGCCCATCCCTTTCACCTACACGGCCGGAACTTCCAAGTCATCGACCGCGCCCCTGCCTATGGCAAACACTTCTACGACTACCACGATATTGATCCAGTGCCATTTGATCCCAACAACCATTCGGCTTTTCCGACGGTCCCATCCCGTAGAGATACCTTCGTCGTCCCACCGCATGGACATTATGTCATTCGCTTCGTCGCCGATAACCCGGGCGTCTGGCTGTTCCATTGCCATATCGACTGGCACCTGGCGCAGGGATTAGCCATGGTCTTCATTGAGGCTCCTGACGCGATCCAGCTGACTCACCATATCCCCCAACAGCACTATGATGTGTGTCGCGCTGCTGGGGTACCGATTGAGGGCAACGCCGCAGCGAATACCAAGGATTTACTTGATCTCTCTGGCCAGAATACGCAGCTGCCGGGTTTGCCATCTGGTTTCACGGCTCGCGGCATTGTCGCGTTTGTCTTTTCGTGTATCAGCGCTTTTCTCGGTATGGCATTTATCATTATATATGGCTTATCCGAGCCCCAGGCACTCCAAAAGAAAGATTCCGCCGATGAGGACGTCACGCATGAGAGTGTTCCTGCTGGCAATGCCGAGCAAAAGACCGCTGCTGCGTAGGTTCAAAGTGGTCAATCATCCCTGGTGAAGGGCGGCGGTTCTTGATATGCCTCCATTCTCCGCAATTCGTCGCCCTAGACGGTTCGAAACAACCTCTCGCCTTTGAATGTATACCCTGTGAACCGTGTTGTTCTGACTCCCCTCTGCCACCTAGCTTACGGGTATCGCTCTGGCCGCGCGAAAGGTTATTGTGGCTTCGCCTTACGGAACATTCTATTGAATAGCGATAGTGAGACTGGAACACTAGTGCCCTGGGGCTTACTCCTTGATGACGGGTTGATCAGTCCTTATTCTTCCACATGGCCTATCTAGAACAAGGGTAGATTCTTGAAGTGAGATACCTGTCACTGTTTGAACAGAGTGGAAATGCCACGGTGCTGGACCGCCGCCTCGTACGACAGCTTGATCAAAGCATCGGGCGAGAAAGGACAAGTTTCAATTGGCGTCATGCGAAGTGATGAAACAGTGAACCCTAATTCACCGTCCAATCAATATACTGGACGCGGCTTTGAAAACAGCTGAGCACACGGTCGTATAGTGGAATACATCATCTGACGAAGCTGTATTTGTTCCCATCTTTACATCCTGGAAGTACTACGGCGATTTAGATGTTCGCAGCGCTATTGCTTTGTCCGGAGAACCTGTTGCTCCACAACTACATTGATCTCCGGAGATTTAATCCTTGTTGCATAGAAAAATTAACTATCCAGAACTTTAACTTGCAATTGATGTTGTCCACCCTCAAGAGCAATTGGTCCGTCGAATGTCACAGCCGCAGTTTGAACGGCTTTCTGATGTCCGCTTTATCATCTCCGAATGGGCAGTGCGGAGATTTTTGCCGATCTCGAGCACGGACGCGAGCTGCAGATTTGCTTCTATCCAAGAGAGTGAATGGAATGGAGGTCAAACCTGCTCACGAAAAGCTAGTGCTAGACTGAGCGAGCTTGTACTTACGGGCCAAAAATGAAATTCTAGAGGCAGATTTTGAGGACTAGGGATAGGAAGAGTAGTATCTAGGAGTAGTGCTTAGTAAATCCCATGGTCTTCACCATGGAAGAATCTCAGGATTGCAGCAGCGACAATGAGACCATCGTGTTCCAGTTCTGCAGTTTCCTTCCTCTCCTCCGCGAAATCAGAGTCTTCTATCACTCCATTTGCTTTTCGCATGTCGACCTGCCTCTTGACCATTTTCTCATCGAATCCAAGATGTCCCTGGCTCGTGAACAGTTTGTCTCGGAGATAGACGCCTTGGACGAATGTATGCTCAGTCCGACCCCAGATATGAACATCGTCCTTGAGGTCCAGCAAGTCTGTTGTTTGCGCTGATGGCGCAGAGGTCACCTGGTCTTGATGCATTTGATGGAGATGGAGACTGGGTTCTTCCGTGCGGAAGACTCGTCGGCCAATTTCAGTCAGTTCAATTTTGGTGTGTGCTAGTTCCCAGTCATTTTCCGGGTGAGGCTCGACGGTGCCACCCAACATCCGGCAGAGGAGTTGATGTCCAAAGCAAATGCCACTGAATCGCATCTGTGGTCTCTCGTGCCACAGAGCCCGTAACAGCTTGACAAGTTTGAGGATCCATTCGTCGTCCCCGTGTGCATCGTACATGCTCCCAGTTATCAAAATCGCGGTTGTGCCCTTGGGAATCTCTTCGATGGTAGGAACATGGCCAGCGTCTTTCGAGCCATCTTCAACAACATAATGCATATCCGTCTCAATTCCGAGCGGAGGATTGTGTTCTCGTCCTGCCTTCGCAAACAAATTGCCCAGGATGTCCCCAAAGCGCCCGCGCGTAGCTACCGTGTCCGGGTGTGGCTCATCGGTTTCGAGGATGAGCATACGAACGACTTCATTTCTGCTGTTGTTCGACATTGGACAAATAGGGGTCCCAGGCTGTAGGATTAATACTGTACTTGGAAAATAGATTTAGTGTATATACTTAGTAACGAATGTGATTTTCGTGATCTGAAATTATTGTCAACCATTGCCATTTCGATGGAGGCGACTCGCAGCTCAAGTAGTCGAATGAAAATCCCATTTCTTGGTTCGATCTTATGCACTGAGCGTACTGGGGACATCATCTGCGTCATAACATATTACTCTAGACGGCCTTGGAGGCACAAATCTTCGGGACTTCCATCGATATCAAATTCAGAAGACGAAAGTCTCAAATTTCATTACCAAAGAAAACCAAGTGACGCGTTGTGCCGAGATCACGTCCACGACAGCATGAGGTCATGCCAAGCGAAGGATGTTCGATTCAAGCTGAGACGGGGAGGCGAAACAAATCCAAGCTCGGTCAAACCCAGGCAATTATGTTGGCACCAGATCTACTAATTCATTCTCTTGCAGCAGCTACCAGGAAGTTACAACTGAGCAGTAAGTAGGTTAGATCGAGGGACAAATTAATCTGGAAGTTGGATGGGCTGAAGTCCTTCTGCAACGGCGGAAGAACCCTTCCAGTCTAATATCAAGGCGGTTAGAGTGGTTGTTAGGTACAACTTACCTTAGAGTTCTTTGGACGAACGTAACGAGAGCTTGACTTCCTCATAGCGAATATTCCCGACTCTGTCAGGCCACTCAAGATAACCTCTGGACACGAAAGCACAGAGATTTTTCGCAAGCCTGCATTTTTGGAGTAACACAAGTTCATAAGCTGTCAGCTAACTCTTTGAATGATCATGCAATTCAATACTGCATAAACGGTTTTCGAGTTCGGATACATGAGACATCGTGTTAACTTATTCTCTGTGAACGTGTAGGGGATCGACTGCGAATGCAGTCTTAGCCAAAAGACCGAATACTACTAGTACTCATCACGAGGTAGCTCGTCAACTTCAATGGTGGAATCCACTGTTTTGTCCTCGGACGATGACTATTATGACCTGGGCAGGTACTCTCGCACCATCAGCACCCGCAGCCAACACGCTCAACAATGGTTCAACCGGGGTTTGATTTGGAGTTATGGTTTCAACCACGAAGAGTCTGTTGAATGCTTCAAACAGGCGATTCAGCATGATTCAGATTGCGCTCTGGCATACTGGGGTCTAGCCTACGCACTGGGACCTAACTACAACAAACCCTGGGGATTTTTCGATCCCGAGGAACTCCAAGAGATGCTTGTTCTTACCCACGACGCAGTACAAAACGCGAGAGTAAGGTCATCGACATGTTCGCCGTTAGAGCAGGCACTTATCGCTGCCCTCGAGTTTCGTTATCCTCAGTCAAAACCACTAGAAGATTGCTCGATTTGGAACAAGTCATATGCTGATGCGATGGCAAATGTCTACAAGGACTTTCCAGATGATTTGGAGGTGGCGACATTATGTGCGGATGCACTGATGAACCTCACACCTTGGCAATTGTGGGATTTAACCACAGGACTACCTGCCAAGGGCGCAAGAACATTGGAGGTCCGGGCAATACTAGATCGTGCTCTAGCACAGGACGGAGGACTACAACACCCGGGACTACTTCACCTCTACATACATTTCTGGGAGATGTCGGCCACACCAGAGAAAGCATTGCCGATTGCCAATCGCTTGAGAGGCCTCATCCCGGATGCGGGCCACCTAGAGCATATGCCTACACACCTTGACATTCTCTGCGGCGATTACCAGCGTGCTATTAGCTCTAACATGAACGCAATCCGGGCAGATGAAAAATTCGTACTACGCAGAGGACCCTCAAATTTCTATACACTCTACCGGGCACACGACTACCACTTTCGCATATATGCTGCGATGTTCGCTGGGCTGTCAGCTGTGGCGTTGGAAACGATGGCATGGCTTGAGAATTCTATCCCCGAAGAACTGCTAAGAGTCAAATCTCCTCCTATGGCCGATTGGCTCGAAGGGATTCTGGCCATGCGTGTCCATGTACTCGTTCGCTTTGGCCGTTGGCAAGATATCTTTGCACTAGAGCTTCCACAGGATCAACAACTTTATGCGGTGACGACAGCTCTACTGCACTATGGCAAAGGAACTGCATTTGCAGTAACCGGCAAAGTGGATGAAGCAGGACAGCAGCACTTTTTATTTCGCGATGCGGTGAAGCGAGTTCCGTCATCACGTATGCTGTTCAACAATTCATGTCTCGATATTCTTGCCATCGCGGATAGGATGCTCGAGGGAGAATTGGAATATCGTCGCGGATCCTATGACTTGGCCTATGAGAAGTTGCGAGAGTCGATTTCTCTAGTAGATGCATTGCCATATGATGAACCTTGGGGGTGGATGCAGCCACCAAGACATGCCTATGGAGCACTGCTACTAGAGCAAGGTTACGTCGATAAGGCAGTGTCTGTCTACAGTGCGGATTTGGGCATAGACGAAACTCTCCCAAGGCCTCTTCGACACCCCGCCAACGTTTGGGCCCTGCACGGTCTCCACGAATGTCTGCTGAGACTGGGACGCAACTCTGAGGCTGAAAGCGTCAAATCACAATTGGATACTGCTCTGGCCATTGCAGACGTCCCAATTATGGCTTCTTGCTTCTGTCGCACCCATTTCCCTCCGATTTGACCTCTGGAATGGAGTCGGCCAGGCACAGCTTGGGAATTCTCTTCTTAGTACCTCCTTTTACTAGAACACTACCAATGCAAGCAACACTACAATTCTATACTTCCAGAGGAGGGCAATTTTCGCTGCTAGCTCCGAGGCATGGTTCTTTCATTCGCAATCAATGTCAATGACTTTGTGTGATACCCCACAGTATGTAGCTGGGGGGTTTTTCCGATGACCTTTCCGATTTGCTTCAGACAGAAATATAGTTCGGAGGTAGAAAAGCCCTGCAGTTCAACTGATCGCTTAAAGACCCTGGCCGTCTTTGTTCGTCCCCGAAGCCTGGATGTTCTTGCACTTTCTTCCTACTCCCAAACTAGTCAGGGAGGGTGATTGTTGGACAGCTTGCATGGCATGACCGTGAAACAGCTGTACACTATTTCTAGGCTTGTTATTTATCGCAGACAGATCCCAGTTTATTGAAAAAGCTCTTCTGGGTCCAGATTGTGAGACCAATTCATCGTCAGACCATGCTGTGCAAAAAGACTAGATAGTCGAATAATCGGACTGCGAATCAAGGGGCCTTCGGCCTTGCTTTGGCGTCCATTGGCCTCAAGAGGTTGTAAACCCCGCAGCCCTACTTAACTGCCTAGTAGACATTTTGGAGGGGCATTACTCGGTGTTGTGGGCATACCTTCGCCACCTAGGCATCTACCTACCTTCCTATGTAGTTTGTTGGGTACCTGGTTAGCAATGACTAAAAGCCAGAAAAATCACTTATCCCACGTACCCCCGCATCCGACCCTGACGAGTCACTCCTAGAAAATACAAAGGCTGTGTGAACCGGGATATTTCTTGAGACTGGGGCGTGGATGGCCTCCAGACGCCTCCCCCAGAACGGATCTTCCCCAGGCTCGCCCAGTAAATCTTAGGCGAGCAAGCCCAATCACGGACCCAAGGCCCAAGAACAGATCGACATCCTTGCCACCTTTGGCCTTGGCTTTTTCAGCCGGCAAGAAGCAACTTCCGGAACTTCAGTCATTCGAACCCCATCTCTTTATCATCCACATTCAGACGATGCCTTCGTCCACGAGACAGAGCCAGCATTAGGGTAGATTCAAACTAAGCGCGACGATGGACGACTTCCACGATCTGGTCCGAAGTCAGGCGCTTCTTTCATCGGCTTGGTCCAACCCGGCTGCAGACACTGCCATGACACCTCCCACTTCCGAAAAACGCTATCGATGCGCGACCTGTGGGCAAAACTTTTCGCGTGCCGAACATCTAAAACGCCATCAAACTCGACGTCAGTAGTTCCTTACCTGTCGGTACATTGATCATACATCTAACTAGGTGCACAAAGACACTGGCGCAAAGCCATTTTCCTGCATATTTTGCGGTAGAGAGTTTTCGCGGAAGTAATAATCTTCATTCCTGTAACCGCAAATTCTTGTTCTGACAGGTTAAGGGATCGCCTCCAGACGCATTACGGCCATTGCCAACGACGTGGGGATAGGACGCCACCCTCTGCTATTCCAAAAGGCCGAAAACCACACGCATGTGTAACGGTGAGCATTTAATGGATATTTGAACCGGACATGGTCTTAATGTTAATCTTATCAGTGTATCACCTCTAAAATTCGTTGCGACGGCGGAAACCCATGTGCGCCGTGCGAAAAGAAGAAAACGCAGTGTGTCCAAAAAGTCGCCCAAGAACCCTCAAATGGTGGACTTTGCAGAGCTCTAATGTTTGCAGAAGTGCCGGCTAACATTTCGTCAGTGGATATTGTGCTTCTTGACGATCGCGTTTCCATCAAAGCACTCTTGAATGGCGGCGTCGATACTTTTACAGAGTCTTTCAATTTACCTCCATCGGATGACAGGCTGCGGAGCTTAGAAGTTCACCAGCGGAAGGACGAGCAAGAAGAGCAAAGCGCATCGGCCCTCAACTCGCCTTCCGAGAAAGATGCAAACGCTATCGATTATCTAAGCGTGTTCGAATCTCCTATTGGTCTGGACGATCAATATCTCGATTTCTGGACCGGTCCGTTTGGTTTGATACCCTCTCCTTCGTATTCTTCCAGTGACACCCAAATCGACCTCTACAATCCTTCGATTTTCAATATCGACGGGCAGACGGATAGGACATCACTTGACCCGAGTCCGGGGCAGCCAGAGCAAGCAAATCATGCCTCCTCTTTGAATCTGGCAATTTACAATAAGCTTTGGTGCCTCGCTCTCGAACCACGAAGTCGACAAGAGCTCACAACATACGCAAACTTTCTCCTAACGACCGAGAAGATCACGAAATTCACCAACCTTTATTTTCGGAATTGGCATTTGAATTGCCCTATGCTTCACCGACCTTCATTCGACCCTGCTGAAGTCCCTCTGAGCCTTTTGGTATCCGTTGTTTTTATTGGTGCACTGTATTCGAAAAATCGGTCGGAACGTTTCGCCGCACAAAAGCTCATCGACGTGGCTGAATTGGTCGTCTTTGATTCCGAGATATTCTCTCTCGAGATGGAGGCAAGCCATGTTCTCCAACACGAGTCTGTTAGTTATGCAGGACCTGGTGGTCATGATTGGACTCCTTTTCAAGAATTGCAGGCTGGTTTCCTGATGGTCATTGCCCAATATTGGGCGGGAGCACGAATTGCCAAGGGGCGTGCTATGGAATCAAGATTCAGCGATGTGATCAAGGTCAGTATTCATGGGGTTTTAATGCAAGCCTGGTCAATTCTAATGTTTTGGGATATCCACAGGTTGTTCGCAAATTACGCTTACATCAGGCTCGCCATACACCCTCTGATCGAATTTCCGAGACTGCTTGGTTGCAGAAGGAATCGCGAATTCGGCAAGTCGACGTGATATCGACAGTGACTGTTTGCTGACTGGGAATCACAGAACAATGTCTGTTATCGCTCTTCTTGATTGTGCAATGCGAATATATACGAACCATCCATGTCGATTGATCCTAGTCGAGCTCGGCAGTGATCTTCCGTGCAAGGAATCGATCTTCAGCTCAGAACATCCCTTCATGGAAGACGGTAACATCTTTGCGCCCAGGCTCACCATCTCCAAAGCGTTTGCTTTGCTTTTCCAGGGGAAGGTGAAGAGATCGCTTTCCATCGTCAAGAAATCAAGCGAAGAACCAGAATCTGAGGAGAGCCCTCCGTCTGCCAGTCTGGGTGATCTCACAAAATTTGACTTGTTTATTTTGATACATTGTGAGTCCTCACGTGCCTCTCTGCTCATTGAAATGGCCCTCAATACCATTAACTACCAAGCTCCATTACTGACTCTCTCCCAGTCCTGTATACATATATTCTCGGCTACGTCATGACCCTCTCATTCAATCTGCCGACCACCTCATTCGCCCCGGACGGTGGACGATTGGCCCGAGGTGCGATGACCGCTGATACCAGGGAAGCTCTAGCGCAATGGCGCATCTCCTGGGACCGTGCTTGTGCACAGACTACTGGCCAACCCCCAAGGTTGGCTGGTATGTTTCGAAATGCATTTTATTTCTGGCTAGTCGCAAGATCGATTATCAACAAGGAAGAATCTATTGATGTTATCACGAACATGGAAGTCAATTGCGATGATGCTTTAACGAAACTCAAGGTTCTCTTTCAGAACGACGTTGACTGAACACAGCGAGCGGAAAATTGCAAACTATTAACCTAAGTTCACTATACTCGAAGTCACTGAGAGTTGTGGCCAAGTAAAGCGGTTTCCCATGCCAGATATGGGGCCAAGACCACTTCGACGCCTGGATGCAGAATGGAAACGGAATCAGCCTTGAAGAAGTGTCTTGAATTTCTGTGTAATCGTACACCAAGGTTTGCACTAAACTTGGCATCCTGCAGTTATTCAAACAACAAACCGGCCGAACTATCAAAATCCTGCCCCAAAAACCTTCAACGCGGCATCATGGATTGTTCCACTTCTCCAGAGGCCACAATGACGCAGCAGCCATCCGAGCCAATATCAACCTCGGAATAGTCACAATTATTCAGAATCGAAATGAAGAACGAGCACGAGCACGAGCAAAATCCGCCATAAACGCTCGATTCATTGATTTCCTGGCCCTGTGTACGGAGGTTTATGCCGTAGGGAGCTTCTTGCCTCCAGGGTTGGTGGTAGTGAATCCAATATCGATGCCCCAGCCGATGTTATTGAACTCAACAAACATATCAGCGATCTTCCCGTCCTCATCGATCTCGAACAGATTGAATCCCTTAACGGGGGCCTGTCTTGAGCCGATGATCATCTGCCAGTACCACAAAACGTTGCTGCAGCCAGCAGGCATGACCTTGATAGTCTCGATATCATCGATTGAGGGAGCGAAAAGCACACCGTTGATGTAGTTCTGCTTGCCGGAGAAAGTAACACTGCCGAGCTATGTCAAAGTTAGCAGAAGACATCAAGACCAAAAGTTCACAGGTTTTACTCACAGGGTGACCCGCGAGCATGTTGATCGAGTCCGACTCCTCGAAGAAATTATCACCGATGAGGTCCTGAGCAGTGGCATTGGCTGCTTTGACGTCGGGGTGGTTGAGAACTGCGATGAATCTATTGACAATGTCCTCAGCGTCACTTTGCTGGAGACAAGTGTCTTGAGGGCAGTCGTCATCATTGGAAGCCCAGTCCATCCAGCTGGGAGCAGCAGTAACTGCAGAGGCAAGAGCCAAAGAAGCGACAGCGGTGAAGAACTTCATTTTGTTTGTAGGTTGTGCAGATGGAAATGCGAGATGATAGGAGTGATCGGAGATAATATCGAGACGATGAAAAAGAGTGACTTGAGCTTGCCCTGAAAAGGAGTGACTTGAGTTAGACTCGAAGAAAATGATGTAGTGAAGATCTGAGAATTATCGGCTATGTGGTGAATCCCAAGACTGGGGTTCCCAGAGTCATATCTTATACCCTCAGATGATGACCCTGAAGCTGCAGGTCAGAACACGCATGATCAGTGCTGAGATTCACACGGCCTAGGACCTGTCTACAGGGAAATTGTTCCGGAGCTTCTACCACCACGTTTCCCAAAGTCTCAACGCGGCAGACGCGCTCACAGCCAGCCACAAGCTGTGTCTGTAGCTGCAGCCATGTCTTGTCACGCTTGTTTTGAGAGCCAAGTACCTTAAGAGAAGCTTGCATCAAGCTTGGATCGAATCTGCTTGATGTGAAGTCCAATGGGTTTCTGAAATGTGGTGACACAGTGACATTCGCGCTGACTCCGGTGAATTCCGGCAGAACGATCAATTTTCAGCTGTTGACAGCACGAGAGACACGAAAACCATCCGTGCATACGGAATCAAGCTTCTCAGCTATATTCATATGAGAGCCTTGAGCAGAAGTATTTTGACATGGCCTAGAGCTCCTTGTGAAAGAGTAAGCTCAAGCTGGCATGTGTCATCGAGCTCTTGTCTAAATTGCGGGTGGTCCGGGGGTTTGATGACCCCCTAAAAACTGCACGACGTAACAGCGCATTCTGCGTCTCTTAAGTTGCTGCCTCGTGTTCATACACGAGTATTTGACCTGGGTACAATAACAATCTGATTGACACTGATCGTGCCATGCAATACTTGTGACGCATTACTGGTTGACCCTTTCTCTTGCGTGGTCCAATCTGATGAGGTCAGGAGTCTAAACGAGTGCACAAACCCTTCTCATCTCAACTCACTCATTGTGCCCTCCGAATAGGGGTTACTGTACTTACTGGGCTGAGGCATTTGAAGCCGTATCTTTTTTGGCCTCTGATTTAAAATTTCTATAAAGCTGTACCCAGTAGATACAGAGTAACTACATAGGTAAGGAAGAGGTGGGGTCGTATCCAGCACATTGTTTCTTGGGCATTGGGGCCCGCGAAATGCTAGAGAATGCCCGAGCCCGAGGTCCCCCATATGCACTGAGTCTTGTCTCATGCATCTTCTCTCCACATGTTCCCCAAAAACATGCAGCCTTCCCAACCCCACACTCCCCCAAAAGTGGATGGTTGCCGCTGAACGTATCCATACTGACCAACTACCTGATGTATGCCCTCTATTATTCAAGTCAGGGGAAGGTCGGTCTCCGACCCAGAAGCCTGAGCGTTCGTTGAGAGTCATCAAAACACTTTGGTGCCTCGAAACAACTACCAACATTCGTCATGGACCCTGCTAAGTTTGGAATCTCAACGATACCTCTCAATCACACCTATTATGGCCCAGTGACGCCGGAAGAACTCGCGGGAAAGAACAGTGGGAAGGTTGCTGTTATCACGGGGGCTAGCCGAGGTATTTGAGCTGTAGTTGATGACTGATTCGAGCAAAAACCCCTGATTTGTGAACCTTGCTTTGGTTCGATTTTAGGGATAGGCAAAGCGATCGCAACAAACCTTGCCAACTCTGGTGCACATGTCGCAATCCTAGACTTGAGCTCACAGGATCAGTCAGAGACCAAGGCGGCTTGTGAGCGTTTCAATGTCAAAGCGCATGCATATGCATGCGATGTCACCAACGAGGCTGAAGTGCAAGACACATTCTCCAAAATCCAACAAGATTTAGGACCAGTCGAGTGAGACACCAAAACAAAAACATGGTTTGATCCACCGCTAACCCATGGCAGTATTCTCGTGAACAATGCGGGCAAGTTTATGGGCAGGCCCATGTCCATGGCAACATTCAGCACTTTCTGGAAGACAGTTGAAGTGAACTTCAAAAGCGTAATGAGTACCATACCCAATATGGAAAGCATCATATTGACACATTTCAGACGATGCTTTGCAGTTTCCAAGTGTTGCCGATGATGCGAGAGCGTAAATCCGGGTGTATCATCAACATTGCATCAAGGTCTGCTACCGTCGATACACCGCTTGGCCTAGGATACAACGATGCGAAGGCAGCTGTGGTCCGCGCGACGTCTAATATGCAGCTAGAGCTCGACGATGATGGGTTAGGGGAACAAATCCATACTTATGCTCTCCACCCAGGCGGTGTCATGACTGCCATGGGAGCCGGTAAATTCCTACCATGCCAGAATAAAATCAGACTCAAAGAAGCTGAACTGATATGTTGAAACAGCCGCCCATGATCCAGACGTCATCGCCAAATATCCTGAGATCAAAGCAGCGAGGAAAGAGATCGAGAAATTATTCAAAGATGGCCCCGAGCTATGTGGCGCGACCTGTGCCTATCTTGCCTCAGGGCGTGCCAAGTCTCTTAGAGGAATGTACTTCGACTGTCGACAGGATATCGAAAGGGTGTGTGGTGCAGGTCGAAGCACTCTTCAAGCAAATAATCTATATACTTTAAAGATGGAGTTTCTGCAAGGCTATCACAACGAGCCTTGATGTGCCAAAGATAAACGTTGAAAGACTTCTGATCGAATGACATCATTCTGACCAGAATGGATCCGAGCCTTGACGTCATTGGAGTACTTAGGTACTGTCTCGAGTACCTCCTGCTACATTCACTATATCTAAGCTGACGGCGTAGCTGTGGGTGTAGTGTTGTGAGAAGTCCGGAAGTGCAACCTCGGGTTCTGTGAGGAGCTTGATCGAATACTGGCAACATCGCGTCACTTGGCTACGAGGAACCGCTCACGGGTACAGTAACCTGGACAGTTGGACCTGACGTATCACATATCCAAGGAGTGTAGATCAGATCTTGGCTGTATCTCCAAGAATTTCAAGCTTTACGCCGACTCCAATTTAGTGATATGAACTGCGGCTTAAATGAAGGATTCCCGGCTCTCAATAGTAAGCCGAGCTCTGTCTCTCAATAACTTGTGACCTCAGTCGGCAGCAGCGACAATTATGGCGGACAACAGCACCAAATCAGAGGTTAACCGACATCCAAGAGATGTTGAAGACATCGCAGATGCAATGCATCAGGTGCACGGCGAAAAGGACGCCGCCGCCGTGCATGACGAACTAGTTCGATCGAAAGCAGGGGGCTACATACCCCTTACGTCGGAGGAAAAGCATCAATCACGTGCATTGAACCTGAAGTTCGACATCTTCGTCCTTCCCTTCTGTGTCCTCATCTACTTGTTGAACGGTCTGGATCGTTCAAATCTAGGAAACGCTCAGATCGGTGGCTTCACAAAAGATCTTGGGATCCCTGCAGACACAATAAACACTGCTACCTCGTTGTTCTTTTGTACTGTTGGTTGCACAACTTTTCCTAAGAATACTACTCTATCCGCAGGATGCTTTACCGAAATTGCGCTGACTTCCAATGATTGCCTCTAGTTCGTCCCTTTGCAGCCTATTTCTACTGCAATTGGTAAACGTGTCGGGCAGGCGAGATGGCTATCGATCATCAGCCTTGGTTGGGGCATCATGACCCTTTCCCATGCATTTGTCAAAACCAAAGGCCAAGTAATTGCCGTGCGATTACTGATCGGAGTCTTCGAAGCTGGGTTCTATCCAACATGTGAGCCGCCCGCCACTTCTTTGCTAACTGAACAAAACATCACGGATTGACGCAATAACAGGCGTCTCATACCTGGCTACCTTCTACCCTCGATTTGACCTGGCTTACCGGATTGCACTGTTTTATGGATCATACGCGGTTGCTGGTGCATTCGGTGGTCTCATTGCCTGGGGTGTCTTTCACATTAATGGATCACTCTACAGCTGGCAATATCTCTTCATCATCGAGGGCGCGATCACTCTTCTGATTGCGGTCATCACGCCATTCTGGCTTGTCGCTGAGCCAAAGAAGGCATGGTTCTTGAAGGAACATGAAAGAGCTTATGCGGAAAGACGCATGGTCATGGATGCTTCTGCCAATCTGGATTCTACTTACAAGATGACTAAACGAGATCTTGTTGAGGGAGCGCTTGATTGGAAGTTGTGGTGCGTCCTACCGTGGAATGTACTAGCTAGTATTGCCCCGCAGGGCTTCACGATCTTCTTTCCGATCGTTGTGAAGGTACGAAGATTATTAGCTGTTGGCTGCTTGCTGGAGAACCTGCGAATAACTAACTCGACCAGGGTCTGGGATATTCCGGTGCCAAAGCCAAGTATGTACACTGCAGCTCTGCTCCAACTCCACTTAGAATACATGCTAAACACTCAAGCAGTCTGATGACAGTACCCCCTTACGTTGTTGGAACAGTGGTCTTACTTGTCGTTGCCGCCTCGTCAGATCACTTCCACGAAAGAACAATACATATCCTCAGTGGCATCACAGTGGTTATAATTGGTCTGATCCTGGTGATTGTTCTGCCGCTAGAAAACACTCACGCTCGGTACGGAGGATTGGTCATCTTACTTGCCGGGACATTCGTGGCTGCTCCAATCACTGTTGCATGGCTAGCAGGAAATACGCCAGAACCTGGTAAGAGGACCCTTGTTCTTGGTATCAACGGCTGGGGGAATCTTGGTGGTATTATTGGGAGTGAACTTTACAAACCCAAATACGGGCCTGACTACCACTTCCCACTGAAGGTCACTGTGGGTTTGATCGGTGTTGCGTGGCTGGGCTACGCAGCCTATCACTTCGAATTGCGCTTTGCCAACAATCTCAAGGCACGTAAAATAGCTCAGATGACGCACGAGGAAATCGAAGAAGAGAGCCGAAGTGATAAACGATATGCGGACCGGAAATATACATTTGTGTATTCGCTATAGGAACACTTATGTTGAAGAAACGTTGGAAATTTGAATCTTGATATCAGATTCCCGACAGGGTTGTCAGGGCTGACTAGCTATTCAATCCTGCTACACGCTCAGAACGAGCTTGTGGGCAAGGAACACTCGACTTTATCGGACGTATGTCACGAAGATAAAAGCGATGAGTTGGATAATCCGAGTTCATCTTTGCTCCTTTCGAAGGATGTCCATTGACTCAAACTGCGCAAATGGTCAGACAGGACAAAGGCAATACGCTCCTCAGAATTGATATTTGTACACGACATATCCGTACTTGTCACTCCAAAGGACTCAATCCACCAGTGGGAGAAGTATGTCGTGGTTTCAGGGGTCGATTAGAGCATCGCCAGGGGAAAGAAATGCAAGCGCTAGTTTCGGCGATCTACATCACTCTTCGTGGTAGATGGCAACAAAGGATTTTACCAGACCTTTAGGGGAAGGTAGTATATGCCGCTCGCATGAGAAGCTATAACTAATCGATTCGGCGTCCTAATTAACATGCATAATTGTCGATAAGCAGAAGGATAAACTGCTCATATCCTTCGACCGCCAGCGTAAGTGCCAATCATTGCATCTCGTCACATCGAGATCAACGATGCAAAGAGTTGGGTCAAGAGAAATCTTGGGTGGACGTATCAAATCCTGGGAGGTTTCACTATGGATTCTAGAAGGATCTTACAGAAGTACTACAATTGGTTATTAAAACTACCTTATCTGAGCATCGATGCATACCACGAATCTGGCCAAGACTTAGAACAGACAGTATTGCGTTACATTGGAGCGTAGCGGCCATTAATAGCCTTGGTGCAAAAACATCATTCCCATCTTGTCCAGTCCACCGCTCTTTTATCCTACCGTGGAAATCGCCAACTGAGCTTTCGCCCCGTTGTCGACTGCTATTCTATGCGACTAGTCTAGTTCAGATTCGGACCAAACTGCACATTACCCCTCGAAGCACTTGAGACGCGATGGTAAGTGCAGCACTTCCGCATCCACTGCAAAAATTTGCACAAGGTTTTGTAAACAAGACGTCAACAGATAGGGTTTTTGCATAATTATTATCTCGGTTTTTCGAATAGTTTCAATCTGGTACCATGAGAACCTCAATTGGATGAATACCCTTCTTGATTGGATCTGGCGGGAGTACATATTTCCATATCTGAATGCAACTTTTATCACACCTTGCCAAGTCTCGCCCAACATGATTCCACTGGTGACTGATCTGTGCAGAATAACCAAGCTTTGACAAGATGGCCTATACGAGGGATAAGCTCCGTGGCTCACGCCTTCGACAAGGTTAATTGCAAAGAGTGGGGGTTTGGTATCACTAATTGGTTGACAGGGATGGGAGACGGAGTACAGGCACAAAAATGGCGAAACGTCAATTGTCAAATTGATCAGTAATGGTGCAATGGTCTACCTACCCCCACGAGGCCAAAGTGATCACTCCTAGACTCTGGCAAGCATCTACAATACAGCCTCCTGATTGGGTAGGAACGAACTGCTCTCGAGCTTCGTTTGCGTCCGCGATTACTGAAAATTATGGTCGTCGTTCCTCTGATAGAAAGCTCGCAGATCCGGTGGAATCAATCCTGAAACTAGCTTGTACCATTACGAAGACAGATCTTCTGCAGTGTTAGCTAAATGATCGAACTAGTACATCGTGGTACCAACCGGCGAATGCCTCAGCAAATGAGGCCATGAACGGCTAAAAAGATCAATCTGATCCACAACCACTTGAGCTTCGTCAACTGGCATCAGGTGGCATCAACAAAGTCGTGCAACCTCACAGGACTGAGGGGTTACATCGTTCGCTGGATAAGTCGATGCCAGTCTGTCTATCAAACATGTGCTACAGTACCAGATATCGGTATTTAAACAGGTTGTGTGTTCTTTGGTCTCCGGGTCGTGATCTCTGCCTCCATATCAGAGACCATCAACCAACTTTGCAGTTGAATTGAGTAACGTCAGGATGGGTAAGTGCTCGTATGCCACACAAGATGAAATCAACACTACTGATCACCTCTACGCAGCCGTTCATGGTAGTGACAACGTCCTCGGCGAGGTCATCGCTACTCGCCCGTCGCTCACTGTGGATGAGAAGACAGGAAGACTTTCAATAAGCCTGCCACATGATACAGAAGCACAGGCAAAGGGCACCAACTCCCACACCTCGACTTCATCGGATGACTATGACTACGAGAATTATCCACCCCCAACTGAGGAAGAATTGAAAACACTTAGGAAGGTCGCTGCCAATATGCCGTTGGTATCGTTCGCACTTTGCATTGTCGAATTCGCAGAGCGTGCGTCATACTATGGAGCCAAGGCAGTCTTCTCTAACTTTATACAATTTCCCTTGCCCGAAGGTACGCTCCTTGATTTTTGATATGAACCATCCTGCTGATGACAGAACAGGTGGTAATGGAGCCGGTGCGCCCCCTAGGCATACTCAGAAAACTGCCGGTGCCCTTGGTATGGGTCTTCAAGCTGGTTCAGGACTGACTCTGCTCTTCTTGTTTTTGTCTTATGTCATTCCAATCTTTGGGGGTTGGTGGGCAGATGTTTACGTCGGAAGATACTACGCAATCGTTGTTGGTGTGTTGATCTGTGGTGTTGCCCATATCGTACAGATCGTTGGTGCGATACCCTCAGTATTGCAAAAGGGTAAATCGCACGCTGCTCTTCCATTCATCATCGGCTTGTTACTTCTGGCACTCGGCGCAGGAGTAAGTATTCTCTTCGTGGAAGTGATATCCTCGGCGTCTACCCGGATCGCTGACTGTAACCTTCTAGATATTCAAACCTAACATCGCGCCCACTGTGCTTGACCAGAACCGCCATCAGAAACCCTACATCAAAACGCTGAAATCTGGCGAGAGAGTTATCGTGGATCCGGAAACGACAGCTTCACGGACCATGCTCATCTTCTACGGATTTGTCAACGTCGGTGCTTTCTTTATGCTTGCCACAACATATTCGGAGAAACTGATTGGTTTCTGGTTGGCTTTTCTTGAGTCAGGAATCATATACTTTTCATTACCTATCCTTCTGGCACTCATCTATAAGAGGACCTACCGCACCCCAGCTTCGGGTGCCTCGGAACTAACACAAGCGCTCCAAATCATCGGAACTGCTCTCAAACAAAACAATTTTCGTATCTGGAAGCAAGGTTTCTGGGATTCTGTCAAGCCTGAGGCACTTTCTTCCAAGGGTATACAGGTCTCATGGAGTGACAAGAACGTCGAAGATGTGCGAAGAACCGTTGGTAAGTCGCTGTCAGCATCAAGTCCCACAGTGGTGATATGCACTTAGATGATTCATTCTGACCTCTTACTAAAGCTGCCACCGAGGTGTTTTTCTATTTCCCCGTCTGATACCTAAACGATGGTGGAGTCGGCTCCGTAGCCAATAACCAAGGCGCGAGCATGACTACCAATGGGGCTCCCAATGACCTGTTGGGAAATTTTAACCCATTGACAATCATTGTCACCGTTCCGTTCTTAACATACGTGTTTTACCCTACCCTGGCTCGATACAACATCAAGTTTGGTCGCATCAACCGCATTACATTTGGTTTCTTTCTGGCAACTGTTTCTGGCGTGATTGGTGCCATTGTCCAGTGGAAAGTATACAAGACCTCGCCTTGCGGATACTACGCCTCCACGTGCGATGGTGTCAGCCACTTGAGCATCTGGTTACAAGTCCCTAATGTTGTCCTCGGAGCAGTGTCTGAGTGCTTCTGTCAAGTCACAGCATATGAGATTGCATATGCTCGATCGCCACCGAGTATGAGAGGTCTAGTGATGGCCATCTTCCTTTTCATGAATGCGTTGTCGAGTGCTCTCGGAGAGATACTTATCCCGGTCACTAAAGATCCCCATCTGATCTGGATGTGGGCAGGTCCTGCCATTGTCCTTGCGGTGCAGACAGTTGTCTTCTGGTTTCGCTTTCACCATCTCAATGATGATGAATACATGCTATCTGAGATTGCTACTGAATATCGTGGCCCAGTTGAGTTGGAGAAAAGGACTGAGACCGTCAAGAAATGAGTTACTGGCTTCATGAAAACTTGTTCCATGCTATCCTGATATGTCACAGATCTTCCGCTTTCAGACATAGGCACAGTGGACGCAGGGGTGGAATCAGCAAAGTGGCAGGGTTGAGGAAGCGGTAGATGACTAGTATTCACGCCTTCGGCCTGAAACAGCACTGTGTCTCTCGCAGAAACCACAATACGATGAATATTATGCTTCAGAGTTGTGGCGCTCCATTCCTACGGTATGTCAGGTCAATTAATCAAACCCCAAGATTGGGAGACCATGACAAACAGCCTGTCCATTGTACAGCTCATCTTCCCGCGCACTTTCGATTCCCATCCACAAGTGCGGCTACGTGTACCAATATCGATAGTACACGTTACCGATAGTTTGCCGACTCCAGCCTGGGGCCCCCGCAACTTGGTGACAAAGACAAATTTCTGGAGACCCCAGATATTTGCTACACAACGGAGCCAGTATGTGTGTGGACTTGAAGCGATGTGGAGCCTCGGCCGCAAAGCATTCGAGTTGTCGGTAGAGGAGAGGGCAGCTGCTAGCCTTGATATCAGGCGCAAATTGGGACTGGTCCATGGCTTAAAAGTTTCCTTGTTGGAAGGAATTGGAGATCTCGTCCTGGCGATCGAATCTCCACTCATTCGGTCGGCCACGACTTCGAACCAGAACTGCAGTAATCCTCAGGCTGGCAAATGTGCGGCAATACACGGCAACTACCCGCAGCGACAGAGTCCTCGAGTTGATGCACCAGACTTGGCGACCATATCACAACGAACAGCTTTTTGAAACAAAGGAAAAGAGCGTGTCGATCATGCGGAGTACACTGGGTATTGGCACTCATTACATATAAGATGATACGTATTGTCCTGGTACATAAGTCTAACTTCATCAATGGATCTTTGCTAAATCTTCATATGCGCTACCCTTTCTACCTCGATCAAAATGCAACATAGAGCAACGACCACAGAAGTGCTCGACACGATCTCACTGGAGAAACAAACGGACATTCATGTCGAGGAAGCATTGACACGCAAGTCCAAGGAAACTTCCGACGAAGATGAGTTCGACTTAGAATTCACTCGCGAGGATTGGCGTAAGATCAAACGACGGATTGATCGACGGCTGATTGTGACATGTGGATTCATGTACACGATTAGTGTGATGGACAGGAACAATGTTGGAGCCGCAGCCATAGCTGGTCTAACCACGGAGCTTCAGTTGACTGTCGGCTATAGATATGTCAGTCCATAGCCGTCTGACAGTGTGAATATTATGGACAGGAGCTCACATTTTTAGCAGTCGGTGGTGGTGTTAGCTTTCTTTGCTACATACTGCGTTTTCCAGGCACCTGCGACCATTCTATGCCGAAAGATTGGACCACGATTCTTCCTTGCTGGAACCACGTTCGCTTTTGGCGTTGTTATGGTAAGTACGTCCTGTGCCGGTGTTGCTCTAGGCTTCACGAGTCGATGTTGACATCTTCAGATTGGATTTGGCTTTCCACAGACATGGACTGCGCTTCTGGGCCTCCGATTGCTACTGGGAGTGCTTGAAGCAGGCTTTTTCCCTGGTAGGTGACAATCAATTTTCCTCAATGTCGAACCTGACAAGTACTCTCGTCAGCTTGCGTGTACTTGATCTCGACGTGGTATTCGAGATATGATATGCATAAGAGGTACTCCTTTTTCTATCTGATTGGCTCTCTTGCATCTGGGTTTGCCGGCATCCTGGCATACGGTCTCATGCAGATGGTAAAGAACATCCCAGAGCCACTTTCTAGAAGCGCTCACTGATGAACACCGAATAGAACGGTATAGCCGGACTCTCAGGCTGGAGATGGATTTTCATCATTGAAGGCATATTTACCTGTGTCGTTGGAATTGTGGGGTATTTTCTCCTCATAGACTTCCCAGACCGATCTTTGAAGAAATCCTGGCGCTTCCTGAGCGAACGAGAGCTGAAATTTGTGATTCGCCAGCTGTCGAAAGACCGAGACGATGTTGAGCCGGAGCCATGGAACTTCAAGAGATGGGCATCCTCTGGCCTCGATCCCAAGGTTTGGGGTTTTGCAATGATCTTCTTTGGCGTCGTCACTAACGCCACCGGGATTGGGTTCTTTCTTCCCATCATTCTACGACAAAGTATGGGCTTTTCGGTTGCAGCAGCCCAGTGTCTGGTAGCTCCACCTTTTGGCTTTGCTGGAATAATGATGCTGGCAACCTCATGGGTTGGCGACAAATACCGCATCAGAGGACCCATCGTGGCTTTCAATGCTACACTATGTCTCATAGGCCTTCCAATTATGGTATGTCCAGTACAATAACGATAACTGTGTGAACTGACAATTTACCAGGGGTTCGCAAGTACTGCAGGTACTCGATATTTTGGGGTTTTTTTGACAACGGCTGGAACCCATGCGAATCTACCTGCTATGATGGTATATCAGGTAGGCTAAAACTTGGTGCTGGCTTTCAGCTGTCTTTACTGATAATATTTCACAAGGCTAACAATATTCGGGGCCAATGGAAACGAGCATTTTGCTCCGCAATGATGGTCAGCTTTGGTGGCATTGGTGGGGTGACTGGTTCTTTGATTTTTCGATCACAAGACGCTCCAGGATATCGCCCAGGGTTTTATGGACTGATATCTTGCAACTTAATGATCCTAGTTGTTGTGGCATTCTTGTCGGTGCACTTTAAGCTCTCGAATCGAAGGTCAGAAGAGGGCAAATTGACAATCGAAGGTCTTGCAGGGTTCAGATACACAGTATAGCCCGTTTGAATAGACTCAGGGTCATTGACATAGGAAGGCAATATATACTATGCACCTGACCAGCTTACATGCCGAGTCGAACATCTACTTTACTGAGAGGCAGGAGGCTCCATGAAAACCTCGCTGTCGGTATGCTCTGAGATACTTTGGGGATGGCAGCCTTATAACTCACCTCTTCGTTAGAACAAGTGGTCAATTGGGTGATTCAAATCCAGTGTTATGGTTTGACAACTCCACCTATCATCTGACTCACTGAATGAACCGCAAGCTACCAAGGCTCTTGTTCGCCATGGAAATTCCAAAATCTACCTCCATGGCTTCCCTTCGTAGCTACGTCGAACAACCTCACCATACCATCAATAGACTCATCAAGGCTGTCCGGGGCATCTTCAATGCCAAAATGTTTCGCGCCAAAAGTACCCATATCTGTCGGAACCCAGCTGTGGTTTATTTTCAGCAATTATATAACGCAGCAGAGAGGTTTGATAAGTACCCAGGAGTGACCACGAAAGCAACCAATTTATCTTCTTCTTCGTTGATTCTCTTCGTGAACCAGTGCACGGCAGCTTTAGATGGACCATACGCAGCATTTGGGATCGGTGGCTGCTTCCTGATGCATCATATTTAGTGATTGAACGTGCTTTATGCTCACTCTCTGACATCCAACGCCTCTCTCGTTGGGGAATGTTGCCGGAAATAATGAGTTAAAGGGGGTTTCATGCTTACTAGATAAATATTAGCTGTCTGTAACTTGACTTCACGGCATAATGTGATGGCATGCAGCTTCAGAAAAACTGGTGGTACTTACCTCGATACTTCCAGCCACTGAACCTACAGTGGCCCATCTCGGGGCTTTGGATCTCAGCAGTAGGGGCAGCACAGCTTGATACAGGCGCACAACACCATAAACATTGGGCTCAAAAGTGGCTTTGACATCAATAATGCTTATCTCAGAGACTTTTCCAAATGATGAAGCAACACCAGCATTAGCGATGACAAGGTCGATATACTTTATTCCTTCCTTCTCGAGTTCCTTTACCGCATTCGCGGAGTCATGCTCACTTGTACCATCAACTTTGACGACAATGAGTTGACTATCCGAATGCTTTGGAAGCTTGGTAAGGTCTTTTGAGGAGATATGTTCGGGGTTGCGATTGGCTGCAACAACAATATAATTTGGTCTCACCAGATATCGCTCAAGCAGGGCTTTGCCGATCCCTCTATTGGCACCACTGATCAAGACCACAGTTGAAGACATAGCTGAAGCGATAGTAGTACAAGACCGGCCTCTCGTAAAGATATGTGGAATGAAATTCTGATACAGCACTGACCTTAACTTATATGGCCCATTTTCCTCAATTCAGACCTGGCGAATTATAATAGTTGGTAAGCTGAACTTATCATACATACGATTTGCAATCAGTGTGTAGCGGCGAGGTCCACCATACTTAGTAATGTTTTATCAACAACGGCTACTCTTCTGACACTGCATGAAAATGCGGGTGGGAGCGTCAGAAGGGTTGGAGTTTATCTACTGATAAGGCTCGGTCCAATCCATTGTATTTAGTACCCCATAGACGATCATATCCCATTGATGTGGATCTATAGATACGTGTGGGTCAAATCTGCGGCTCTTGCTCATCAGAGTGGTATTTGGCGCTATTGACAAGTGTACCGGCCGAATAAAAGTGTACGCACCGCGATCAATGTAGCTCTCAAGGAATCCGGCGAGCTTAACTACCATGCTGTCAGGCTCTCTGCGTGGACCGTGACCTTATCCGGCAGTGGCCTCACACCTCTAGTTACTTTTTATGCATCAAGTCCTACTATCCAATCAATTGTTTCCTTTGGCGAGGTGACATTTGGAATGTGATCAGCGTAGATGCTAGTCACATCCACTTTCCTCCCACTCTCTTTCTCGATCATGTCGATTCCTGCTTTCTGCACACTTGCTGGGATACATAAATCTTGCTCGCAAAGAAGGTAAGAGCATGGAACGTCCGTGAAACGAGCATATGTCAGGGGATTGACAAAGCTGACTGCCGAATGCATAGGAAATGTCTTCACGATTGCTGTTCCCTCCTCCAAATCCCCGAGCGAAAAACAGATTCGAGCTGTTGATTCCGGGTTGTCGTGCACCATCCATCCACTGTCCTAGTGTACTTGTCAATGAATACTCAATTGCATGGGGCAGGGTCACTGACGAGGACTTTCATTTCCACTTTGTGCTCATCCGGCACATCAGCTAGAACATCTCTAGCACTACCACCGAGACCTGGGACTAAGCACGTCAGATAAGCAAGGCGAACCAATCCACCAGATTTCCCTTGCTTCTGCCTTTCCTCCTTGCTTAGCCCCTTTCCAGATTGGGAGACTGGAACTCCTCCATACGAATGGCCGATGACAATAACATCCTTGCCTTCGTCTGATAGTCGCTCTATTTCCTTGCTAATATGTTCTGCGTCATCATACATAGTTGGAGGATTGCCGGGGCGACCCTCACGAGGCTTGAGACCTACACTCGGAAGATGCACACCTCCTATCTCGCGGCCTCTCTGGCGAACAGCATCGAATATAGGATTATAGAGTTCTGGGACGGCGAAGGAACCAGGTACTAGAACTATTGTTGGTTTTGTCATCTTGTCTGAATTGGCCGAGGGTTTTTAGTTCGTAGATGTAAAGACGTGCTGTTGGATCGAGTAAATTGGGCGACTGATTGACAAGGAACGGCGAAGGTTGGTGAAGATGGTAATGGAATTGGTTCCTGAGATTCTGTTCTCCCAACCAGGCCTCCATTGCTTTCATTTATGTACACGTTTCGTGTCGCCCGTCGTAAAGCGGAGGATCCAAACATGTACAGTCAGAAACAAGTAAAGGCTAGTCTGTAGTGGCTGGACGCTGTCGCCTCGACTGGAACCCCGAGCGAGCAAACGTGGGGAAGGAAGGGGTCTTGGTATTACTGATTCACTGGTCTGGATTACGACGTGTGACGGTTGTACTCCAATTTTCTGACAGTCAGAAATAAATAGTCCAAACAAACCCGGGCAGACTCTTAGAGCTTATTGGATATAATATGCTGAGTTGAGGAGTTAGCATTTTCGGCCTATCTCTGGCAAAGCTGTCCAATGCCAGGCTGAAACATTAGATCCCGACCAATAGCAACATGTTTCGATTGTCACTCAGGCGCACTGAGCCCTCAAAAGCAACCCGATTGTCAGAGAAATAAATGTCCCCATTTGATTTGGAAGCTCTTGACCATGGTCCATCCCTCCGCATCCCAACTCAGCGACCCTGGGGTGATAAGGAAGCTCTCTCCGATGAAGATGTCCGAGAATAATTCGTCCTCGTCAAACCCGTCGCAACTCAATCGTATGACATTATCTCTCATTTTTGGAAATGGGAAACGATCAATCCATGGAATATGAAGAACTGTCATCTGCAGCTTGGTTGGGCGAAGTGATGGTGGAACTTTTGCGGTGCAAGGCGGCGAGAGAATAGGGATTTGTATTCCACAGCGTAATCCTAGGATCAGTCCATTTGTGAAGAGAGCGGCAAAAACTGAGGAACTGCGCATCGGAGCATGGCAATATCCGAGATCTGAACCATCACAAGAGTTGGCCGTAGATTGGGAAGAACGAGCCGGGGACTCAATAACTGTACAGCTGCTGCTTTCGAGCGTCGATTCGCCGCTTGTTGAAGTCTCTTCTCGCCTCTCATCGAGAGTTATCGAATACAGTGTTGCATTACGCTGCCGCGGAACTGTTGGCGCGACACTGTCATTCCTGGATTCTGCAAGTCGCTTCCCTGCGAACCCAGCCATTTAGCCATCATGTGATGGATCATCTCGTGCTGCTTACATACTTCTTGCGCGTTGAGCTAATCTGTCTTGAATTTGTTTTCTCTTCCTGGGATCTTGGACGTGATACCAAGAATCCGATTCAATCTGTAGGTATCCGGACATTGTGACAACAGAATCTAAAAGATGGCTAGTCTCTGACATTGCTTCGTCACAAAGACTTTAGAAGTGAGGAAGATTTCAGCAGGCATGCACTGGAGGCACTTGGTATATTTTAAGTCTGGTCATTTATCTGGAACCCATGCGAGACTCGAAATTTAGTGGGTTGCACTAACTTCTGACAGTGCATTTATTACCCGGGGCTTAAGTTACGGGGACCCCCTGTGCATCGGTGAAGGACTTGATATGTCAGCACAATTTATTGTGATTCTTGTGTACTAAACAAGCATAGTAGCTTCGCAGAATTAAGGCAGGACCTCTTCCAAAAAGCCCTCATCAATTTAAATGTCAACTCCCCAATACTAGTGTACTGTCATCCGAGAAACCCATTCTTACTCATACCACGGCTCTAAGGTTGATGTCTATATACATATAATGTAGTTGCATGAAGAGATGTGCGATCCTACCAGTGAATTTAGAATGAAAGTTCTCGAACACATGCGTAGTATATCGGTAATCTTTCTCCCTCAAGATTTCGACATACATACACGAGGTTCATTTTGTTTTCATGCGTTGACAGTCGTCCTCAATATTGGATGACTTCATATTGGTTGTGTAAGTACTTAATATTAACCTGAGACGAGTATTGCGTTCAGACCTTGAACCAGAGACAATATCTGGCTTCTCTGTCCTAAGCATCAAAATCACATGCAAAGGCTTGCGCCTGAAAAACTTCAGCTTCTGTCTGGAAGGTCATGATTTTCTTCTGCATCGTGCCAACCGTTTCTTTGCCGAGCTGCAGCCTCAATATGTTTTGAGGTGCTCCGGTCTCATCATTCTTCATGGAAGTTGGCTCAAGAACCTCTTTCACAAGGGCACGTGCCGATCTCTCTGGATCGAGAGCCTGCTCTCCATGCATTGCAGCGAACATCTCGTACAAAGTCTCAGCGATAGTGCCCCTGTACGTCGCAGGGAGATCCACATTCAAGCTCGACATCTTTGAGGGCTCGAGAAATGAAGTCCGCATGCCACCAGGTTCAGCAATAATCATCCTAATGTTGAATGGGGAGATTTCACCAGCGATTGCTTCCGAGAATCCTTCAAGAGCCCATTTGCTCGCCGAATATGCCGATATGACCGGAAGAGGTTGCCAGAAGACATTAGAGGATATATTCACAATGACACCACCTTTGCCGGAAGTCCGCATTCCCGGAACGACAGCCTGCATCAATCTTACAGCTCCGAAGAAGTTTGTCTCAAATTGCTGCCTCAAAGCCTCGAGCGGAGTGACCTCAAAGACCCCACCAGCGGCATAGCCGGCGTTGTTTACCAGGACATCGATGGCTCCATGCTTCGATACAATTTTGGCAAGCTGGATCTCGACATCTGGTGCAGACACGTCGAGCGTCTCCCACACTGCCTTATCATGGTTGATAATTTCGTTGACCGCTTCGGGCGAAGACGAAGGATTTCTGGAGGTAGCAATGACTTTCTCACCTGGACGTGTGAGTACTGCACGCGCCAGAGATAGGCCCAAGCCACTAGAGCATCCAGTGATGAGCCACTGCATCTTGTCGGCGAAAATATATATGACTGTTGATCCTTGATCTGGTGCCGGCCTTGGAGTTCTCCTTGTCTCACGGGTATGAAATGCAGAGCGGCGGGGACTTATATACCACCGTAAGTCGTTGGAAGTAATTCATTCGGGTCAGCAGAATGAAGCGCAAGCATTTGAGACAATACACGTTTAAGGAAATTGTGTGCGAAGACGACGTAGTTTTGTGGCACGATGTATACGGACATGGGGTATCAATTGGACCTAATATCATTGATGGGGTAATTGTGGACGAGCTCGTTCTCGAATTGCCGCTTTGGGGTGAGCGAGGCTGTCGAAAGCAACGGACTCGGAGGAACACAAGGCTGAAGGTCCACACATCGCTAGTCTGATCATCTCGAAATCATTGATGTTCAGCTCAGAAACACTGGCGCCTTCAGAGTGCAGCTAGGAAACAAAATTCACCTTGTCCTCCCTGAACTGAACATTGAAGACTCGTCCTTCCATATATGGACGGGTTATTGCCACTCCGTGCTTAGGTAGTGTTGAAGATTGGTCTAAAGATCCAGTGGACTAGTCTCTAGAAAGAAGCCTACTTCAGGAAAAGGGTCTTGCTCGAGGGTTCTTACGATCTCGAAGAAGGATGAAATGGCTCCAACACGGAATTGGTGGCTAAGTGCGATCGGAGACACGACTAAGTCCGAGAGCAATCCTCGTATCATTGGCCAGATCGCCAACTAATCGCTAGTTGCAGATGGGCACACATCGGTCATGGAGGTAATTGGCCACTCCTGGAAGGCAGTACGCAAGGCTCCAGTTCGTTGCCTCGCATGGAACGTCTTCAGTGACACCTCATACAGTTGATGGAGGATGCTTAAATACGATACATAGTTCACTTGGTTCGACGATTGCTCTCAGCAATTCATTATCTCTTATTTCCAGACATCTATATCAGGACCAGCCAGATGACGGCCACCACTAATCCTAACTTTGGTGGGGAAACCGAGGGTTTGGAAGTCGCTGCTGCATATGCCGATTCAATCAAAGGGAAAACTATTTTGATAACAGGCGTTAACCAAGGAGGAATAGGATATTCCACAGCAGAATCATTTGTAATTGTCGACTCATCCTCAAGGCTCAAGATCATACTAACAGCGCGAGATAGGCTTCTCAATTTCCAGCCCTGGTCATCATCGCTGGGCGTAACACGACCAAGGTTCAAGAGAGCATCGACGCACTTAAAACAAACTATCCTGGGGTCGCTTACCGTGCACTTCAGCTTGATCTTTCTACGCAGCGTGGCGCTCGAGCTGCCGCAAATGAAGTTCTTTCATGGTCAGATGTGCCAGCCATTGACATCGTAGTCAACAATGCAGGAATCATGAACATCCCAGAGCGGACTCTCAATGCAGACGGAATAGAGATCCAGTTCGCCACGAATCACATTGGCCATTTTGTCTTTACCAACAGCATTATGCCCAAGCTTCTCAAGGCTGCTGGGGGGAAGCCGAAGGGCGCCGTCAGGATTGTTAACGTAAGCTCCCTATCCGTCACCTTTGCGGGTATACGATGGAGCGATATGAACTTCGAGAAGGTCAACAAGGACCTTCCAGAGGAGGAGCAGCCCGCATACGGCGTACACGTCGCGTGGGGAAGCAAAGACCCGGAGAATCTCTCGTACCTCCCTCTTGAGGGGTACAATCAAAGCAAGGTTGCAAATGCGCTGTACAGTATTGGACTAAACAAGCGTCTTTACTCCAATCACGGAATCTTGAGCTTGGTAGTTCATCCAGGTGTCATTTTCACGGAGTTGAGTAGGTATGCTTCACCAGAAACAACCGCCGCAATCACAGGGATGTTGAAGAGTGGCACTTTCCCAATCAAGTCACTCGGAGCAGGAGCGGCCACGACTTTAGTTGCTGCAACGGACCCTAGTCTTACGGCTCCTGAAGCAAAGAATGGTAAGGAGAACTATGGTATCTTCTTGCTGGACTGCCAATTCGGCGACCAGATCCTCCCGAAGGCGGAATCAAATGAAGGAGCAGAGAGATTGTGGAAGGTGTCGGAGAAATTGGTCAATGAAAACTTTTCTTGGTAGTTAGTGGACAAAGTAAACGGCATACGCGCATAGCTGACTCATCGAAGCAGCATCATTCAGCCTCTATGGCCGAAAATCTAAACCTCTGATCTATCGAATTTTGATACATGGTGATGTATCTAATCTAATCTTATAGCTTGCCCTTTTCTAGGTCTCCCTCATAAGTCGTTGCTGTACTCTTCTCATTGCCAATCTCGGTGACAGTGATCTCGGGGGTGGAGCTCTCCACGGTCTCTGAGGCCGAAGATGCCCGTCTGCGCCTGATGAACGATCCCATTCTAGAACTGACTCGTGACAGAACCCGATAAACAACAAGGAATGGCTTGCCGATGAAGGTAGCCAGTTTCTCAAACCATGCATCTGGAACCAAGCGTACACACACCGCCCAAGGGAGTGACAAAAACGCCAGGACGATGCAGATTGCCCACTGGGTACCATCGATTCTAGTGATGGAGAATGCTTTTCCGCCAACGAAAACAATGGCGATCTGCGCTCCAACCATAATGCAGTTGATGACGATAAAGAACTTGTTGCGGTGTACACCTTCGAAGATATTGAACTTGTTATCGAGTCGTCGATTATTGAACTCGTTAAAGATTTGCATCCACACAAAAGTGTTGAATATAACGGTATTGAGCTCCAGCTCTCGAGATTCGTCGTATTTTAGTATTTTGGAGCCTGCAAAGTATAGAATAAGTGTGATCGTCAACTGAAAGATCGCCTGCCCGATTATCATCTTCCACATGTTGATTGTAATAAGTCGAGCTCCCTTTCTTTGAGGTTTCCGGTCAAGGATCTTAGGTGTTGGAGGGTCAGTAGCCAGGGCTAGAGCTGCAAACGTGTCCATGATCAAGTTGACCCAGAGGAGTTGCACGGCTGTAAGGACGGACTGCATTTTCGAGCTGGAGACAGCTGAAATGAATGCTAAAAGCACAGCAGTAATATTGACTGTGATTTGAAACTAGGAGAGTCAGCAATAAATATCAAGAGACCGAATACGACGAAATACGTACCTGGAGGAATTTCTGTACGGCATCATTAACGGCACGACCCCATTTGAGGGCAGTAACAATTGACGCAAAATTATCATCCATCAAAACGATTGAAGATGCTTCTTTGGCGACCTCGGTACCGGCAATACCCATAGAAAATCCCACGTCAGCAGCTTTCAATGCTGGTGCATCATTAGTCCCATCTCCAGTGGCAGCGACAGTTTCTCCCATAGCCTTGAGCTTGGAGACAAGCACTCGCTTATCCTCAGGGGATGATCTTGCGAGAACCTGAAGCCTTGGCAGGCAAGCTTCCATCTGTGCATCAGAGAGGACGCGGAAGTCGGGTCCTTCCATGATGATACCATCGGAGTAAATCCCGCATTCAGTTGCAATAGCCTGCGCAGTAGTGGCGTTGTCTCCCGTAACCATCCTGACGACAACACCTGCATGCTTTGCTAGCGCCACAGCTTCTGGAACACCGGGTCTGACAGGATCCTGAATACCGACAACGCCCAGGAAAGTGAGTTCGTTCAGAATGCCACCGAAGTCGAAGTCGTCTTCGACTCCAGTAGAGTGAGGAGGCCATTGCGGGAAATCTCGATACACGAGACCGATAGTACGCAGAGATTGTCTTGCGTAAGAATCGATAGTTGACTCCAGAGAACGTCGCGTTGATTGTGAAATTTTTGTTGTTTCTTTCTGCTGCGAATCCGCGATGGACGTGGAGCTCCTCAAAAGGATCTCGGACGCTCCTTTGACAAAGAATCGATAGTCCTCTTTGGGAAGTTTGATGACTGCGCCCATGCATTTTTTGCTGGAGTCGAACGGCATGAGCTGAACGACCGTGTTGTTTGCTCTCTCCTGCGACAAGTTTCCCATGCCTAGATGATCTTTGGCGAACTGTAGCAGCGCAGTCTCAGTTTTGGACCCAATGAATGTAGAGCCATCAGCACCATCCCCTTCAAAAGCGGTAGAGTTAATAGCAACTGATTGGATAATAAGTTGCTTGGTGGCGTTGGGCAAAGCCTGTGCAAAGTCGAGAGCACTTCGCGACTCACCATCTCTGGACTTGCCAAAGCTGGCGCTCCCGAAAGTTCCAGCAACGACGGTCATTTTGTTTGTTGTCAGAGTACCTGTCTTGTCGGAGCAGATGGTTGTTGCATTTCCCATAGTCTCACAAGCACGCAGAACTCGGACTAGGTTGTTTTCTTTTAGCAGTCGAGTAGTGGCAAATGCTAGAGCTAGGGTCACCGCTAGAGGCAAACCTTCAGGGACGGCTACCACAATGATAGTGATCGCAACGATGAGTATATCCATGAATGACGAAGCCTTCTCAGCACTTGTTCTGATATCCGATCCCAGGCCGGCAAGAAAGCGGAACAGAAGGATGAAGAAGAGTAAGCCAGCTGCGCTCGCACCGAGCTTGGCAATCGCAGTTGCCAATCCCTCAAGCTTCTTTTGTAAAGGAGTCGCTTCTGTCTCTGTGCGTACAGACATCATTATTTTTCCAAAGCTAGAGTTGACACCGACCGAAGTGCACAGATAGGTGCCGACACCCTCGAGAACCTTTGCTCCGGAGATGATAAAGGGGTCGAGCTCTTTGACACCGTGGTGGCCTTCGTCCAGTAGCCTCATGACCTCCATGCCACCAGTCTTCTTCAGTGCATCAGATTCTCCAGTAGCGGAGGATTCATCACACTTCAACCCATGGCCTTGAATGAAGAGACCATCAACAGGGACCAGATCTCCAGGCTCCAAGTGAAGCACATCCCCGACAAGGACTTCATGCACATTCATCATGAAAGACTTGCCGGATCGAACCACTTTAATCTCCCGGTCCTCCTTTCGAGTATTGAGTTTGACAAAGGCCTTCTCCTTTTGATAGTCATTCAAAGATCCGACTCCGACAACAATGATGATTGCCACACAGATTGCAAGGCCCTCGACCCAATCTACGGATGCCGGCGCTCCAGGTTCGTGCGTTGCACCGAAAGTCTCGTAGAGACCAAGGGCGAGAGATATTGCGGCTGCAGCCGTCAAAAGCAGCAGGACTTTGTCGTTGTATGCATTCCACATCAGTTTCCATAATGGAGTTGCCTTTTTGGCCGGAAGGATATTCTGAGCATAAACACGAATACGATCATTGAAAGCGTTCGTGTCCGAGCTTGTGGCAGGGGTGGACTGATTAGCACTGAGGCTTGGTGTCTGGATGAGTTCTGTAGAATTAGTACTTGCATCTTCGAAAGTAATGTGCCCATTTAACGATGTCTCATCGATACTGAGACCACTCTCGACATTTGTTCTAAGACCTCGCTCAATCCCACGTAGTCCTCCAAGGGCTACATAAGCAGAAAGTGACTTTGGACTTAGTAGTTTGTTAAGCTGCCCAGGGCTGAAAGCGAACGGATTATTTTGAACCTCAAAATCGGCCTCGGTTCCCGGATCTGGTCGAAGGGCACCCTCAAGGTCAACATCTGAAACGCTAGATGCCGAGCTCGCAAGGGCAGGTGTGACGACCGGGCTCAGGAACGGATTGCTCAAGGATGTATCTCGTGAATGCGGGCTTCTGGCTATCGTATCGTCCATTTGTGGGGTGAGAAAGCTGGGGTTCTTTGAGCTGGGAGAGCCAGAAGGAGCTGCCATTACGACAACACTAAGGCGATCGCTGAATCATGAAATTCGTTCTAGTACAGTGAGACACTCTCAATGGATTTTGGAATGGATACGGGGTTTGTGGTTCTGAGAAGCCAGCTAAGACTGAGACCCTAGCGGGCAGTATATACTCAGGAGTTGGAGGCAGTGCAAACCGCAACGTCTGTTGGTTCTGTATGCATGATTGGAGTCGGGCAAGCATGTATTGCGATTTCGCTCGCGATGCCGCATATCAGCGATACCCACATATTGCAGATGGCAAACTCGAGGCTTCGGCCGAAGAATTCAGACTTTGGGGAAGCACAGAGGACGACGGAGAGGACGTCCGTCAGATAGCTTGGCTAGGAGCTCGTGAGAGCTTGCGGTATGCCCACTTTCCCCCGAGATTTGAGCACTGATGGTAGTTCGTAACTTGGCAATGAGATCGGCATATGCTCCAAGCATACTGAATATTCTGCAAGTCGGTATCTCGATAATCGACATGTGCGGAGGTGGTATCGAGAAAGTAGCACAAGCATCCCAAGATCCCAACCACCGGAGGATGCCAAGACCGGTTCAATACCCGATGGCTGATTTCTGCCTTTAAAATCAACGCCAAGGGGCAAACCAAGACACCATCTAATGCACGAGCGGACGTTGGCCTGAAGTTTGCATTCTCGAGGAAATCTTGTTACGGTTCATGACATCCGGCTCCTTCGAATCGGACATGCCACCATGTCACTGTTACTAAGTAGTCCATCATTCTATGCTCCGTCAAGTTCATGCAGGGTTATCGTTCGATGGGGTGGCCAACTTTTCGAGAAGTTCTAGGTCGACTGACACCATGCTCACCCTAAAGATCTCCGCCTAGCTTACCACCCTACCTCCATTTCCCCGCACACTCGTTCACTCTTGCTCTCACTGCCTGGGGTCGATCGTGATGTCTAGTCCGTCTATATCATGACAGAGACCCGCTCGCTGGGCTGACACAGTCTTGACTTTTCGAACACCAGTTTGCCTAAGGACCTTCTATCCTCAACAGTCTCGACGGCAAGCGCAACGTCGCTCCCATCAGGATGGGTTTCAATCTTCATGCCAGCGGGACCTCCGATCCCAAGGAGGTCCGCAACTGGAAGATCCACATGATCGCAATCATCGCCTCAATGTCTGCTATTGCCAGTAAGTCAACCAGTCATGCAATGACGTGTCATGTACTGATTCCTGCAGTGGGCTATGATACATCTGTCATCGGAGGAACTTTGGCCCTGGACTCTTTCCGTCGTGACTTCAATACCGATCAGATATCTAGCAGGGCACGCGATACTTTGCAAGGCAATATC
The DNA here is from genome assembly GCF_035927105.1 of Exophiala bonariae. NCBI lineage: Eukaryota > Fungi > Ascomycota > Eurotiomycetes > Chaetothyriales > Herpotrichiellaceae > Exophiala > Exophiala bonariae. The sequence continues at coordinate 15,593 of NW_027042512.1, read as the reverse complement.
GTCTCCACGTTCCAGGCTGGCTGCTTTTTTGGATCTCTTCTGACATTCCCCTTGGCGGAGAAAATCGGTCGCAAGAAGGCCATCATGATCGCATCTATCGTGTTCTTGATTGGTGGTACTCTTATGACTGCCGCGAATGGACATCTCGCAATGCTCATTGCTGGAAGAGCCATCGCCGGTCTCGGAATTGGTAGTGTGAGCCTCGTTGTTCCGGTTTACATTTCCGAAACTTCGCCGCCATCAATCCGTGGCAGATTGGTAGGCATCTTCGAAATCGCCAGTCAAGGTGGCGGTATGTGTGGGTTTTGGATCAATTATGCCGTGGACAGAACAATCTCAGACTACGTGAAAACGCAGTGGATCGTTCCTCTTGGACTGCAACTTCTTCCCGGAGTTATGCTTTTCGTCGGTATGCTGTTCTGTCCGGAATCTCCACGGTGGCTCGCGAAGCAAGATAACTGGGAGGCTGCGGAAAAGGTCCTTTCTGATCTCCGTACCCTACCTGTCGATCATCCATATGTTCGCAATGAAATTGCAGACATTCGACTACAAATGGAAGAACGAAGTATCCACCACTTGGGGAAGAAGGAGTCTTTCCAAAAGCTCTTCGCGAAGGGCACGCGCAACCGGATCGGTATCGGTCTACTCTTGATGGCTTGCCAAAACTTAACAGGTGTCAATATCATAACCGTATGCCTCCTAACTTGTGTCTGTAGATGCAAAAAACTAACAATTATTAGTACTATTCTCCGCGCATTTTCGAAACTCTGGGCATCAAAGGCACATCTACGAAACTTTTCGCTACAGGCTTTTATGGCATCGCAAAGACTCTTGGCATGATTGTGTTTTCGTTCTTCCTCGTCGAAAAGGTTGGCCGACGCAAGGGTCTCATCTATGGTGCTTTCATTGGTTCTCTACCCATGTGGTATATCGGTGGCTACGTCTTCAAAGCTGACCCAGCAACTGCAGCTGCTGGCGGCGTCGTCACCCAGACTGGATGGGGCTACCTAGCCATGGTCTGCGTTTACCTCTATGGCTTCATCTACTGCGCTACGTGGCAGGGGATCACCTGGGTATATTGCAGTGAGATCTTCCCATTGGATATCCGTATGCTTTGTGTTGCGATCACCACTGCCGATCAATGGCTGTGGTCTTTTGTCATCTCAAGGACTACTCCATACATGATTACATCACTGGGATATGGCACCTACATGTTTTTCGGGTCTTTGATGGTGCTTATGGGTTTCTGGGCATTCTTTTTCGTCCCCGAGACCAAGGGTAAGGTGTCTCCACTTCCTAGTATCTTGATAGAACTAACTGAAAGTGACAGGTCTTTCTCTCGAAGATATGGATCAGCTTTTCATGACTTCGCTGCACCGTGCTACATGGAATCAGCTTCGAGGAAGAGGGCGCAAAAACAGAGATTCTGGCGCATCTCTGGATTCAGCTGTCAACGAGAAGGATCTTGGTCTTGTTCACATCGAACTGGGGGATAAGAATCAACGAGGAAAGGTTTCTCAAAAGTAAAACCACATGATGCTTGGAGTGCAAGTTGGACTACCAACGTGTCAAGACGTCCCCTGTCCCAGCATAAATGCGGAGTGGAGATTTCTTGAAACAGATTGATGATGAGGTTGCAGGCGTGTTGATTTTCATAGAATGGATAACTGCGTCATGGTTTTAGATTGCAAGCTTTCAGACAGATGAATTGCATAAAATGACTCCTGGCGCCCATTCAAAAACGTCTTGGGAGTATCACTCTTTGAACCCTTGAATTCCGCCTCCTGCAACCGAAGCTTCGAGACGAGGAAATCCGTGGAGGGCTCCATACGAGCCGACACTTCATGACTACATATTACTTGATGGTCGCGCCGGAGGATCTGTGCGGGGGTGACTGTCGCTCTCGGCGACCTGGGGATGATGGGGAGTGATGGGGGTCAAATAGCTTGAGTTTCACCTAATTTTGTATTATCGTGGTTCGAGAAGAAGTCCTTTGTTATGCGTGGAGATCCAATGGTCTCGCCAGAGGCGACTTACGGAAGTTGCCCGCGTCTAGCAGCTGCAAGTGCGGAGGATGGGACAATTCCCTACGGCTTGGGTTTTCTTGGAAGGGGGCAGTGCAACGCCCATCTTGATCGCGATTGGTAGCAGTGCTCGAGAACGGCATTTGCAAATCATCTAAGCACTTTTACACTTCGAGAATACAGAGCACCCGAGAACAATACAGGTCAAGGATGATTGGCCTTCCCGGCCTTGGCCGTTCTCTTGCTCACCATGTGTCAGTTAAGGTTGTTACAAAATTCTTGGGTGTCCGAGAAGATACCTTGTGCCGACATCATCTCTCCGTTCAGCAGCTGGGGCACGCTGGGGGATATTATCGTTGGCGTCTTCGATGGGATGATCTTAAAGCGCCAATGTGGCATCAGTCCACCTCCACGGTAGAATGCTCCAGTGCGGTCACATTTGCACAGTCTTCAAGTTGTCTCCCACCCGAATTTTGGCCAAAGTATCAAAATCATAGACACGAACCACCTCGGAGTGTGATTCAAGATGGACGAGCACGAGAATGTCCAGTCACCCTCAACACCGGCGACCAACACCTCCATAGCCAGTCCTGCACCTACAAACAACAAATCGGTTAATTCGCAGTCACCACAGTTTGCTGCACAGAATGCAACTGTGAATAGACGGTCGCGAAAGAATTCGGTGCAGATGGCATGTGAGCGTTGTAGAAGGCGCAAAATCAAATGCTCGGGACTGCCTGGCCCGTGTTCAACCTGCAGAAGCCTTGGAACCGTATGCCATGATCCAGGCAAAAGACGGGATCGTGCACAAAGGTTCATCTCCTGAGCTGATTATATGAATATGAGACTGATGATAATTCTAGTTTACTAGAAAATCGCATTCAGAGGCTGGAATCTTTCGCAGCTCATGGTAGGGCATCATCTCACTCAGAGGATATGGCATCGTTGGCATACAGGCCCTCGCCTAGTCCTCGGCCGTTATCCAATAGCCCACATGATGCACGTCTGGGACTGCATATTGAGACCGACAACTTACTGACCTATGCTGGCCCTGATGCGGTTGCGACAAACCAGAATTCTCCATCCTTTAACCCGGCTTGGGACTTTTTCGCAGGATCGAACAGTCCAGCTTGTTATTCGGATATCGGCCCAGAGCTTGCACCTTGGCTGACAATCGACTATCAGCCACTCGATCTGGATCGTTGTTCAACTCCAAATCCTCCTCTCCATAAGAGATCACATACGTTTCCAGCTTTCATAAACGACGAATTCGACTGGAATGGGGACAACACAGCGCCACATTCTGCTGGTGCTTTCTCCGAAATTCCTTCCATAGAGGTCACATCCCCCGACTGCTCCAGACCTCAAAGCCCATTCGGAATCTCAGAACAAGACTTCTCTTCCCCAGGAATCGCAATTCCATACTCGTCGCAATCATTAGATCAAGACGACGATGATTACCAGGAACCCACTGGCGGATTCGAGCTGCCACGAACTCCGCCACTTTATCCACTGAACACGCGGTTTAACGATGGTCAAATCGACTACTACGGGGACTTCCTCTCTCCTGTAGACAAACCCCCTACGTTATCGCGTCGGTCATCCATGACCTCAACCTGCTCAGGGACATTACAACAAGAGCTACCACCTACTATTAGCACTCGACTACACAGAAGTCAAACCCTTCCAAGCAATTCCAACCCGCGCATGCAGGCCGAACAAGAGCGACTGAACACTACAGTAAGCTCACCACGAACGCGCAATTATCTACAGGTGTACTTTCAGAAGGTCCACCCTCATTCTCCAATCCTGAATCCTGCAACGATCTCGCTGAAGGCGTCAAACAATTCCATAACTACATACCAAGTCCTCGTTGCCGCTGCAATCGGCGCAATGATACATCACCAATCAAGATCGCTGTCCTCACCCTATGTGAGGCTCGCAATGACTCTCAATCCAGAAGTCGATTTCTGGAGTTCGATCTCAGGGTTACACTGTGCGATTCTCCTAGCCATTTATTGCTTACACGAAGAAACTCTATCCTTCCAGGACGAGATGGACAACGAGGGCCCACATCATTTCCCACTCACCCAACCTCTACATCCACACGTGAATCTTTGGCTGCACACCTGTCAAATCAGCGCGACCTGCATCGATCTAGGCCTCAATCTCGGCTATCTTTCAGGGGCAGATCCCATCGGGCCGCCCAGGGGGAGAGGCCACGAGCTTGACTTCTTCCCAGAAACGGCGTCGGAAATTGAGATGGAGGCGATTTTCAAGAACACGTTCCGAGTCGCGTACGGGCTGGACAAGCGTGTGTGTAGCCTGAAGCAACGACCGAGGTCGATCCGTGATGAGTCTATACATCCTGATCTCGCCAGGCAGTATATGCTCGAAACTGTAAATTTGTGAATAGATCTGTACATACATTTTAGTGAGCGTGGGGCGGCATGTTGTGGTTTCATTGGGCCATCTAGATTCCAGTACATACATTAGAGAACATATGTAGGACAAAATATCTCTTTAGGTTGCTGTCAGAACGTCTTAAGCCGTATGTTAGTCGCTATGGTTCAGAGAGCTGCAGCCTTGCAGAATCATGCAGCAAGCTAGTAATGCACACTAGCCTGGAACGACCAGGTCATGATTGATCCAAAATTTTCCAAAGTAGGAGGGCATTAGGCGTGGCCTTTGATATCAATTTGCAGCGATACGACTTACGTATGTGTTAGTGAAAGCTCACGCACCATATGAGTGAAATTGTGGTCACGAAACCATTCCGCAGCCTTGTATCATTCTCTTCATCGACTTCCACAAGCCGTTGCGAATATCCAATCTAAGTGTACTGGAGCAGTAAATTACGACCTCACTACGCATCAAGAGCATCTCGACCAACGAAATTAAGTCTCCAGTCAAATCAAATTTCGCTAGCTCAGGTGGTAACTTTTTACGTATTAAAGTAGAAGTATAGAATTTGCTGTCATAAATCCGGCCGAGTGAGCTCGGTCATAGCGTCACAGAAGACCTCGGACCTCGCTGGTAACTCAAAGGAGGAATCCGGCAATGAGGCCTAGAAATCCTAGCGACCAGGAAGCCTGGGAGAGAAGCTTCGATGGTGTTCCGGCAACGGAAGATGCTGAAGCCGTCGCCGCCGAAGCTGAACTTGTGGTGGAGGTGGAAGGTTGTGGCAATGCTGAAGGCCCCCCCGTGGATGAAGTAGTAGAGGAGGCCGTTCGAGTCGATGATGATGTTGTTGAGTTGCGATCTTGGTCGAGAGGTGTCATAAACTAGGTATTTCGTCAGTACATGTCTGGAGTGTTCGCAAATTGTGGGTATCTACCTTGTCGAGAACGTGCATCACGCCGTTGTTGGTCCTAAACTTGAGTCAGCACATTTTGGTAGAACAAGTAGCATGCTTTGTTCGACTTACATGACATTGGAGTGGATGATCTTTGCATCGTTCACAAAGATAGCTCCGTCCCGAATGGTGACTCGCACGGTTTGGTTGGAAAAGGTTATGTATTCTTGACCATCTTCCAAGAAGTTCGTGTAAAGTGGCTGATCAATAATGTGGAACAAAGTCAACTGCTGTAGATCAAAGATACTGGCGGTGACATTGGGACTACCAGCTGCTTTAAACGCGTCGTCGTTGGGCGTTAAACAGGTGACATTCCTGGTGATATCCAAGGGAGCTCCCAATCCCGTGCGACTGAGTGAGCTACTGAAGCCAAACATCTTCCATCGTCGAATAGTGTCGGTACAATTGAGTGGTAGATCAAGGAAGCTATTGTTGTGTAAGCTCATTGCTAACTGAAGAGCAAAATTGCCATCTTACTTGTCAACGATCTGGAAGACTCCTCCATCCCAAGCACCATTGACGGATGTCAAATTGATGATATGACCCAGACCACCCTGAACCTCAACATCAGGCTGAGGAAGTTGGCGGACAGTAAATCGGCGAGCTGCATTTGGCTCGTCTTTGGCCTCAATAAAGACGACTTGACCGTTTTTGGGATCGCCCTCTGCTCCACTCGATCCTAAAGCATCTCCAGCGGATCGATTGTTATAAAGTGGTCCTGTCAAGAAGGTGGGCTCGGTAGTGCCATTCGCCACGGTGAAGTTGTCGGTGGTTAATTCGTTAACGAGTATGTGATATGAGAGAACTGGTTCAAGTTGTGATACTGATAGTGAGCCCACAGGCACTCCCAGTAACCTCTGCAATTTATCAAATGCCGAGTTATCTGGTACAAGCACAGTCGTCCGCGTTAATGATGTAGCATTTGAGGTTAGTAAAGCTCCAGCCAGGCCAGGGTTGTTAGTCATTAATTCCGTGAAGTTGGCCAGCTGCGGATATTGCGAAATGGCTTCGAGGAAGGTCTGAGCCGAAGCCACGGATAACAAGGTGAAGATGGCAAACACATAGTGCAAACCACTGCGAGTGAGCTCCATCGTCTGTGTCTGATACCCAATTTTTTTTCGAATAGTCGATGAGCAAAGTCTTGCGAGGCTGAGCTCGCGCGGTTGGGAGAAATGACAATCTTAAAAGGGCATCATCGATCAGGGCAAGCTGTAAACACGCCCCCACTCATCTCAACATCCTTCCGGAGTATCTCGAAGCACTGCATGGTAAGGACATTGGCGTGCGCCCGTTCCAAGGAATGCGCGCCAAGATCATGTGCCACGGGCTGAATCTGCTCAAGCCACGTAGAGGAGTGTTGATCGATCTCGAATGTGAGCGAGGTGACAGCGCCGCTGAGGAAATGCCAAGGCGGTTCCGAATGCGCTGGACTCTCGGCAGCTGAAGATCGATCTCCAGAACGAGCGTGTTCCAGCCTCTTTTGTTCGTGTTTGGGGAAGTCTAAAAAATGCTGGACAACTAATTGGCTACTTTCAAGCGGAACACGAAAGGTTGAGGTTTGTTTTGGCCCGTCCTGATTTGCTCCCGAGATCAGAAGCTGAGACTAAAGAACGAGTTAGCGTGCTCCTCTTCTCACTCCGGATGGGAGGGGTGGTGGGAGTCCTTGAAGAGTCATGGGGGAGTACATAAGAAAGTATTCTCTCCGGAGTAGTTACAAGCTTACGGCACTAATCTTAGACCTACGAAGTAACTCGTCGTCTAGGGCTTAAAGAGCTTCTCGAGTATGATCGGCTGCACTCGCTTGCTTAGCTTGTGGAGTAGTGCAATTGACAATCATGGTTTTTTTGCATTGGCCGAATCGATGATCGGCGGGAGTGGAAGCGAATTATCTTGGGGTGGGGCAAGAATTCCAATTTCGACACCCTGGCTAGTGGCAAGGCTGCATTAAAGGCAAGACTTTCAGAACAGGATCTGCTCTCTCAAAATGGTTGAGTACAAATCTTGTGGCTATGTTATTTTAGTGCGAAGGATCCTGGTGATCAGTCAGACTCATGTACGGATAGTAGGACCAGGTACATCTACATCCCAACCTGAACGTCGAATCAGAGTGAGCATAGTGGTGGTACAAGGTACGAAGACAATGACGACGAATAACAGATTGGAGTCGCTCAAGATAGAACCTTATTGTAGTTACCGGAGAAGATGAACGAGAAAACGCTTGTCTGACTTGGGGCTCCAAGTTCCGATAGCATGAGATAGTTGTCAGCGCCAACGTTCAAGCACATGCATGCCTTCAATGGAAGTGGTAGTACCAAAGGTCCAATCCGCTTTTCTACTAGACGACGAATTCTCCGCCAGCATGTTCATGGTTCCGTCTTTTTGGGGGTGGGATCTTATAGTCTAGATGCCGCGCTCCCTATCATGGTCTAAAGGCTCACAGAAGGGGCGACACCTCCGTGGGCTAAAAAAGGGCTGAACCGATCCTCAATTACGAACACCAAGGATGCCAAGGTCCTCTTAGCACCCGACCTTGGGAGCTGGTAAACTTTGATGGCAGATACTGACATTACCCCGCTGGTCGAGCTCGATCCATCGTGCCCGAAAGCCTCAAAAGGCGCCGCAAGATTCTGCACGGACAAAAGCCAGTATCTTATCACATATCTCCTAAATCTAAGGCCAATTTAGTATTCCGACCTGTTCGTGTTCCCTCATTGTTCCCACAAATTGATATGCTTGTTTGAACCTCCTCAGATATGGAATTTGGCGCATCTTCAACGATGTTCGCACCAGGTAGACTGGGTCTTGAGGCTGTATTGGCTCCCACAGCTACTCCGACAGCTACTCCAACATATGGTCGACAGCCCCATGCCCTGAATCACCGGCAAGCGAGTGTTTCGGCTGCGACTTGCGGCTATATCGGTGGTGATGGTGGTAGGACACCTTGAAACAAGTATTGGGAAGTGGAAGTGAGACTAACGCTGCTACAGACCTAGCAGTAACATGTCGCAGTGGTATGTACTGCGCAGCAACCAGCACATACGTCGGCTGCTGCGAATCCACGAATTGTGTAGGCATAATCACCTCCTGCTACGACTTTCTTGGGAATGCCTGCGATGTCACTTGTCAGAACAATCCAAACAATTTGGTCTGGTCTGTAGTGCGTATATTGTTGATTGAAGTCCTTCTGACTGTTCTCTAGCCCAACCAGTTTACCTTACTGTGCCGAATATCAGTATGAAGGGGGATCGGTGGGTTATGGTTGTGCTCAAGATCGTGGCTTCACTACAACTGTCCTCCTTAACCCTCTACAAAACCTTGACACACTTACGACGAGCCCATCATCATCGTCATCAACACCTACACCTACACCATCTCCGACCCCAGACCCGCAACCTTCATCTTCTGGTCTTGGCGCCGGAGCAATAGCTGGGATTGCTGTTGGTGGCATAGCAGTGCTTGCCTTGATCATTTTTATGATATGGTTCATGCGCAGAAGGAAGCAGAAGCAAGCGACGCAAGCGACAGGGAATACTCCTTATGCCCATGTGCCACCAGAGGATACGAGTCCACCCATGCGAAATCGATCAATGGTTGAATCAACAGCATTTTCGGATTCGACGACCGCCTACGCTTTACCAAGTCCGAGAACTGACCCCTGGAAACAGTCCTGGCAGAGCTATAGCGAACCAGACGCGTCTTATGCTGCATCGAATGGTTATTCCCAACCAAGAAGCCCAGCAGGCATTCCGGTTGCCCCTGTCGAGATGGTGAGTGTCAGCCGTCCCAATATGTGGTTGTTCTCCACTAATGACCGATATTACAGCCAGCTTCGGGTTTGCAATATCCAAGCGAGTTAGATGCGACCAGAGACATCAAGCAATAGCCAACCTTCCACTTTGAAAAGCTGGCCTAAATTCATTGGCCTCATTTCTACTTATTCTTGAGCTGTGATCACAGTGCTCCTAGCAGTCAGTGGTGAACCAGCTCTGGCGGATACGGTTTGTTCATTGCACCTAGCCGATGGCGATGTTCACAAAGAATTAATTTGGCGCTTGTCGAAACTCCCATATGTGGTAAGGATGGAACTATCCGACCGTGTACATACATGATGTATCTTGCGAGTGTTCTCTTCGAAGAGCTATTCTTGACCAGCTAATGCAGGGACGTAGGGTGAAAGTGTGGTCGGGCGCATGCCCGACATGGTCCGTTTACTCTTGGGGCCGGATTATAAGCGAATTTGACTTTCAACATGGGTGACTGAGTGAAAGGCAGAGGCGTCGACCACCCGACCAAAGATAAAGACAGATTACATGAGGACCGACTGCAACAACAGAGATAGCAAGTGATTATAGCCCGTCAGACTTCTAATCTTGCCTACACTAAATGGCCATCACCTGGTTAGCACCCCTTGTGCTGGGCTGTGAGCAATGTTGTTTGCTAAGTAGCCGGACTTGGTACCTACTCGTAGGTAGTTTAGGCAGGTCTCCGTACTTCGTACCTACTTCTTCCAGTTCTCACAACCCTAGCCAACGAACCATGACCCCCTATTTCGAAGTAGCCATGATCAAAAGCGGCCGTCGTTGTCGACTGGCAGGTAGTCTAACCTAGTTAGATAGGTGCCCCACCAGCAACATTTGTTGGAGTGGATAGGGGCTGCCCCGCGTTCTCACCATCGTGTGCGTTTATCATGTTCTACAAAAAATGTCGAATCGTGATCATCAATAACGTTGGTAGTGTTGGACTTCTTCCCTTGTACACTAGTTTTCGAGTAGTCTTTAGTGACCTACTTGTCATTTTGATCGATATTGTGCTTCGAGATCTCTCCTTGGGGTCTTTGTCTGGGGTCTACTCACCCATGTGGACGCCTGATACTTTTCAAGGCAAAAGACAATCCATCCTGGGAACAAGATAATGACAGTATACTAGCGCAGCAGTCTCCTCAACTCAGCCTCCTGTCATGATATCGACGATGAGGATACTGACCCACGCAAGTACAATGCTCTTATCGCATGTGCAGGAACAATGAGATCACTGCAGATTTACGCAACCAGCACTCGACGACTCGTCTGGAGGCATCGCCGGAGCATCAGAACTGTGGCATTGGCCAGTATTTTCCTCTTTGGCCTCCGAGAATTAGTGTTTGTCCTACTTCACGTGCGTAATCTCTCGTCCTTCTGAAGACCTTTCTAACATTTTTTCCAATAGGCAACAAATCGTGGAGCGCAGTCGCACGATACTGCTGAACACGAGCCCTTAAACGTCACTGGATTTGCCAACGATGGACGACCCGGGCAGCGTAACTGTGACGAGCTGAGACATGATGACAAACTGAGTGTGCAAAAGAGCTGGTTTTTGGATGATGATCTTGTGCACATCGCTCGATCAATGAATGAACATCCTATGGTAGACTATTCTACTCAAGATCAATCACTCACATTCGAAGAGATGGTTTCCCAGACCTGGACACGGTTATCTGGATCTAGTGTATGGCTCGAGAAAAACAAAGTTTTCCTGACAGTCACGAGAGTCATCTTCTATGCCGAAGGCGAAAAGTCATGGCCCATCATTAGCCTCTTGAGGGGTCAGATTTATGACAGCAACTGGAGTGAGTTAAAAGACCACACCCTGATTTGGAAAGGCCATGGAATTGTTTTCCCTACCATATTTCCAATTTCATACCCGTATATGGAGAAGCATCGTTTTTTTGGACCCGAAGACCCTAGGGTTCTCATCGAAGAAGGAATTGACGATCCGGAACCGATAATTGTGTTCAACATGATCTACGATACACAAACCTGGACAAGGGCTATGCACGTCTTCAGACCATTCACCGATCTTCTTACTATCCTGACCATCAAGAGGGACGCAGAGAGAGCAGAAGTTGAGAAGAACTGGGCCCCATTCTTCTTCGATGACTCAGAGACGACCGTACCAGCAACAGGAAAGACTCCCAACACACATCTTCATTTCATCTACAGGTTTAATCCGTTGGTCGTATTGAAATGCAAACTGGCTGACGGACTTTGCGATGTCGTATATGAGCAGGACACCGAGTCGTACTCTCTGGGGAGCCATGATGATGATGATGGCCGGATGACCGGTGGAACGAATCTAGTGCCTTTGCCGATGAAGTCGAAGCTTGGGACGAGCCTGTTTCTCGGATTTCCTAGATCCCATGTGGAGGTTGGATGCAATGGGAAAAGCATCTACCGACCCGCAATTATGATTCTCAGCGCCCACAAGAAGAGTTTCCACATTGAATACATGTCCGACTCCATCGACTTTGGATCCGCGGCGATGTCGGAAGAAGCTTTCATCGATCCTTGTCACGAAGGCCAGATTCTGATCGCTAATAGCATTGCAAAATGGGATCGATCACACGGGGAGGATGTCATGACGGTTTCATTTTCCGTCGGAGATTCGACCGTGCAAGTATTGCGGCTTCACGGCGTGTTCGCATTCGTGGAACGCTTATATCTGCAGCATGACCCACCTATTGATATGGCTTCCGACTCGCAATCAGGTGTCTTTAGACTGTGGTCTAATGCTGCGAGCCACGTGCTTGGTTGCTCGATTGAGGCAGCTGCGAACTACTCAACCGCTCTGTATGTCAATGGTTTCTACCGGATGCAAGAGGCGCTCGCACACGGGTCTTAGTGTGCAGAAGTGTATAGTATGGAGGGAGGTATCCCAAGCTGTGCCCCGAATTCTTGCCTGCCGATGTAGCCCGGGATCCTTATGCTTTCACGAAAATGGTGGGTGTTCACGAACCAGGTAATTTGGTAGTAAAAATATTCTTCGTGCCTTCAAATCAACGTTTAGCTTCGGCCACATTTGTCCCGGGGCGAAAGGGAAACCTTGTTTTGAATATTACCCAAACTCAACCCACCACCCCGCCATCCTTATAGCAAATCCAATTCGAAGAGGCCACCATTTATACACAAGACCCTAGAAGCAACCCATCGCGGCAACCATGTCAACATCAAATTCTAAACCACCGCCGAAGCGTTTCCAGCAGATCGTCAAGCTGAGACCGGAACACTACGAGGCCTACAAAGCATGCCATGCAAAAGTCTGGCCCGAAGTCCTGGAGCAGATCCGACAATGCCACATGGAGGACTGTAGGTGCTCCCTGTACATAGAAACCTACATCTATTCCCCTTTGGGCTCGATTGTCATTTCTTGAGGATCAATACTCACATGCTGCCATCGCTGCTTTGATCAGACTCGATATCCTACGACGGGACGAGTCATATTTTGTTCGCGAGCTTTAAATGGACGGGCGAAGATTTCGAGGCAGATATGAAAGCGATGAGAGAGAATGAGAAAGTCAGGGAGTGGTGGCGGATGACTGATGGTTACCAGGAGAGTGTGGCCGAAGGGGCTGTCAGTTCCGAGAAGGGGGGGGTTGATGGCGTGCCTGGGTGGTGGAAGCCTTTGGAGGAGGTGTTCTACTTTGCTGGCTAATTGAATTACATTTGTCTGGGGCACGCGTGTTTGTTGGAGAGAGATACATATAAGGGGTGGCAATGTACCCTTGAAGAAGTGCTGTGGTCGTCATGTAGTGGACTTGGGAATTGCGCTAGGGTATGGAAATCTGTTTGTTAGACTGGCCTACATCTTATAACATTTGAGACACAGGAAAGGTGAATTGCCGTTATGTATAGGCTAGTTGCAAGCCTTGAATCGTCAAGTTCAGATAGAAGAAGAATTGAAATCCTAGAGGCTAACTATATACCTTTCATTATATTGCCACCCACACTATTTCCAACCAGATGCTGGGAAGGTTCACACAATCTCCACAGTCAATAGCAGCCGCGAAGAATTTAATCGAGTATACCAGACACACAAAAGGAATACTCCAAGAGTCAACAAGACCGGAGGAGAACCATCAAAATCCAAGAGGATCAGTAAGATCGACCCAAGCCCGCAGCTCCATGACGCTTGAAGAGATTTGCGGGACAGCCTGGGTCGCTGAGGGTCAAGAATTGACCGCTGGGCTGGCAGTTTTGAACGCCGGCAATCGCAAGCTGGATGCCAGCGACACTTTGAGTGCCGACAAGACCGGTGGCACCCAGAATGTTGAGGCCTGTGCCGATACGGCCCTGAGAGGCGCAACCACCGGGAAGGGCGACACAAGCATTCAAGACATCTGAAAGAAGTGTGGTAAGGGTACACAAGGCTGGGATAGCGGCAGAGCAAGTCACCTGAGTAAGTCCAAGACTCTGGAGTGTCTGTCCGGCACAGAGTTGGACAACCACGCCACACTGTAGTTGAGATCCGCCGCCGCCCGCTGCTGTCGTTGTGGTGGCGGCAGCTGGTGCACTGGTTGTCGTTGTTGCGGCCAACGTGGTGATGGTAGACAGAGTCGTGGACGTGGCAACTGTGGCAGACGAGGTTGTCGATGTTTGGCTGATAGGGCAGGTAGGGTCTTGAACCACCACATTGATCTGCTGGAGAGCGGTACAGGTCGATGTCAGCACGCCTTGTAAGGCCAGGGCTTGGACTTGTTGAGGACTGATGTTCAAGCCCAAGACCTGGTTGTTACCCAGAACAACAGACAGGACGCTGGGGTTGCTTTGGAGAAGTTGCGGAACGAGACTCAATAGCTGGTTGACCGTGCAGAGGAGACCAATACCAAGAGGGCACTGAACCGTCGTGACAGTGGCAGATAGAAGCTGGTTAGCGTTGGGGCAAACCGAAATGGCTAGGTTGCAGACTGGCCCTCCAGCTGTGGTAGTTGTAGTCACTGGTGCGCTAGATGTCGTTGTCGTAGCAAGTGTAGTACTAGATGTAGTAGTTGTTGAGCTGATAGGGCAAGTAGGGTCATTAATGACCACGTTGACTAATTGGAGAGCCGTACAAGTTCCTAACAGAGATCCGTCGAGTATACCAGCCTGAACTTGCTGAGGAGTAATACTCAAGCCTAAAACTTGATTATCACCTAGAACAACGGAGAGTACATTAGGATTACTCTGGAGAAGTGTCGGAACAAGATTGAGCAGTTGGTTGACTGTGCAGAGAAGACCAATTCCCAAGGGGCACTGTACAGTCGTAATAGTGGCAGCTAAGAGTGCGTTGGAGTTGGGACAGAGTTGAACGGCCAGATTACAGACTGGTCCACCAGCTGCAGTCGTTGTCGTGGTTAGTGCAGAACTAGTAGAAGAGCTGCCAGTAGAGCTTGTCAGGGAAGCTGACGACGTGATGCTGCCGGCAGAGCTTGTCGAAGAAGCCGACGACGAGGTTGTCACCGGGTTGATTGGGCAAGTGGGATCATTGATCACGACGCTTGTTGTACCTAAGGCCTGGCATACTGAGGTAAGAGTTCCATCGAGAATGCCGGCCTGGACCTGTTGTGGAGTGATGCTGAGACCAAGCACCTGGTTGTTACCAATGACGGTTGACAAGACGTTGGGGTTGTTTGTGATCAGCTGGGCGGCAACCGTGAGCAGTTGATTTACGGAGCAAAGCAAGCCAATGCCTAGAGGGCAACCTTGAGTGACAACTGTGTTGGCGGTGATTAGTTGTGCGTTCAAACAGATATTCACGTTCAAGTTGCAAACAGGACCCGCGGCCGTAGTGGTGGTAGCAGGTGCGGATGTCGTGGTCGACGATGTGGTAGCGACGAGAGATGTCGTCGAGCTGGAGGTAGTCGAACCATCGACGGGACCAATAGCAAAGCTTGAAGTTGATGATGCCGTAGAAGTGCTAGCACTAGCGCTCGACGTCGATGTCGAGGACGAAGTTGTGCTACCATCGATCGGACCGACCGCAAACGACGAGCTTGATGAGGTGGAGAAAGAAGAGCTCGTCGACGAGGCTGATGTACTTGACAACGACGAACTTGATGTTGACGTTGTACTGGCGTCAATGGGGTTAACTGAGAAGCTAACGCTCGAGGTAGTCGACAAGGAGGAAGTCGAAGTACTAGTCGAAGCAGATGTGCTAGTCGTTGTGCCCTCGATCGGGCTATCAATGGCACGTGGTGACGTAGTTGTTGTTGAGACGGACGAGGATGTGCTCGTAGTTGTGCTCTGGATGATAGGACCTAGTGAAAATGAAAAGCTTGAAGTTGAGGTGCTTGTGGTGCTCTGTTGAATCGGTCCTAGTGAGAGCGAGAAGCTCGAAGACGACGAGGTGGTAGTGCTCTGTTGAATCGGTCCTAGTGAGAGCGAGAAGCTCGAAGACGACGAGGTGGTAGTGCTCTGTTGAAT